>NC_059199.1:54534547-54840547 GCF_020615455.1 Coregonus clupeaformis | reverse complement strand
TTTACCCCATATGTAACTCTGTGTTGTTGTTTTTATCACACTGCTTTGCTTTATCTTGGCCAGGTCACAGTTGTAAATGAGAACTTGTTCTCAACTGGCTTACCTGGTTAAATAAAGGTGAAATAAAAATAAAAATAATAATTATTTAAGCAGGGTTCATACAGACATTGGTAAGTCAAATTCAAGGACTTTCAGGGTCTTTTTCAAGCACTTAATTGTAATTTTCAAGGACCTCAATGTTATACAATTGTATAATTTACATAATTGTACATTTGGGCCTAATATAGAACCCCTCCCCCCAAAAAGCAAAACATGTAAAATTAAAAGTAGGCCATTACCACTTTAAGAAAAATGCATGTTTTATTCAAATTATTATTACATTCTAAAATATGTGAGAATAATGTGGACATTGCCTGACTAAATAGCGATTTTACTGTGTGGCCAATGCAGGCACACATAATAAAGCCATGAATAGTGGTAGCATTAATCTCACCATTGCTGTTTTTATAATGAGAAAGTGACCAAAAACCAGGTTCCTTTTTTAATGGAAGGATTTGTATGGAAAGCCAAGTTGAATCCAACATTAGATGTTGTCATCCTCATAAGAACCGCATATGGTTTTACCACAACAAAGTAGCGCAACACCCTTCAATTGAAACCGCGAAAACAAACGAAAGTGGCCACATCTCTCACAAAAACGGATTAAAAATGAAATTACGGATAATTATAAGGGAGCAGGGGAACTTATAAATTGGCTACAATAATTACAAGGACCTTTCAAGCACCAAATTGAGGAAATGTCTGATTTTCAAGATAGGCCTATTCCAGTACTTACATTTCTGAGCTCCAAATTCATGCCCCTTGCACTGTTTGACGTTGCAGGTGTAACATGGAAAACAAACTTTATTTGTTATGTTATTTCATTACCAGATCATATTGTCAATAAGCCCACTAGGCTATGTAAATTGTTGTCATTATATCCAGAATATTTAACAGGAAGAGAGTTGGGTGTTGCCCAATAGTCTATCCTACACAATTGCGCACAGTAGACTCAGTGTCCAATCCGAGGTACAAAAACATATGAAAACATGAACTCATGACCTTGATGCTTTCTCTGTTAAATCTAACGAGACCCTGCTGTAAATCAAGCAGACAACAACAGATGATCAACCTCAATTCACTTGGGATATTAGATCCAATGTGAATCCATGCACAACTCGCTTCACTGGCGTAACAAATGAGACACCAAAATATTCCTCGCGAACACCTTTTTTTCCAGCACTTGTGCTGTTGTAGCATCGCATGCACTATCACAACAGCTGTTCATCACTTGGATGTCATTCTGAAAATTCTTTCCTGGATCAGATGATGGTGAATGCTGAAAGCTGAACGAAAAGCTGAATGAGAGACCTCGGTTTATTGTTGTTTTTGTAAAGCTGCCAGTGTTTTTATATACTTTAATTTTATTTTGGATCCTGCGGCTCTGTTGGGCTTAGCTGCTGTGAGCGCTGCTGTCTGTCCTGGATCCTGCCAGATTCTTCATAGGGGGAGAGACACGGAAGCCCAGCTAGCCTAGCTGGCTCGGCGGTCTCAAATTGAGGTCGCTATTGAACGTTTCCAGCGCTACAGGAGCTGTGTTTACTTTGCTTTGTTCCGGGACAATGTGGACCGCGCTGACTTTCAATGTATCAACTGCTTGCTTGCGGAGCACTACAGGGGCGAAGTGGCTACTCTTAGCAAGCAAGTAGCAAACCTACACAAGCTACTGGGGAATCCACGCCCGCCTACTTTTTATTTTTCTTCCACTCCAGTAGCCGGACGCCGCTCTGGTCTGGTGGAAGTGTCGCCGCCGTGTCAGCTCTCCACAGCCGACTGGCGGGTGCTCAGCAGGGATCCATCGCGAAGGGGTCTCCCAACCAGCCATGGAGATACGTCACTCGCCGTGGAAGTCGAAGAAAGCGTCCTCTGGCAACGGGGGTCTCCTTGGAGATGTTAAGCCCGGACCTGACACAGACCAGAAACGGCTTTGCCGCCCTAGATCCAGAGGTTCCGGTGCCTTCTTCCTTAGGGGATTCCCATTCAAGATTGGAACCAGAGGTACCTGCGTCTTCATCCTCTGTTCTGTCTCCCTCTCCGGTGGCTTCTACCTCAGGTTCAGATCCTCAGAGCTCCCACCGTTCATCAGACCGTGAGCCTGCCTGAGAGACCGGCCCATTCAACATCACCAGCAGCTCTATGGTGAGAAACATCTCGGTTCCCAATGCAAAAACCCTGTGCTACCCAGGAGCACGAGTACAGGACCTCACAAGGCTGCTTCCGACTGTTCTACGACAGATGCCGGGAGCTGACGCTGTCGTAGTCCATGTGGGGTCAAACGACATCAGGAGGGCTAGCTCGGAACATCTGAAAATTGATTTTAAAGAACTGATTTTAGCATTAAAAGACTCCAAAAAACGGCCAATCATTTCAGGTCCAGTACCATCGTTGGGCCGCGTGTGTGAAAGATTCAGCAGGTTACTGGCATTACACATCTGGCTAAAAGATTACTGTAGCTCTGCTGGAATCACTTTTATAGATCATTTGACACCTTCTGGAAACAGAAGATACTCTACAGGAATGATGGAGTCCATCCAAATCATCTTGGCTCCTGGACTCTGTCCACGCATTTCAAGGCTGCGTTGAAACAATGACTTATCAAAGACCCAAGACCAGCTCAGTTAATCCCTACCATTGTGACAATGAGTCGTCATAATGCAGCATCAAATGTACATTATCCTAGGGGCGTTGGCAGACATATGTAAGTAACTTAATTGATGTCCCCCTAATTGCCCTGAATACCTCTGTTGATCCTACAGCTATTGTATGCAGTAATCATGAGCCTATGAACCAGAGTTACACTGTTAGCACTGAGGCGGTGTGCCCTAGTAGGAAGACCACTGTGTGCAGCTCACCCTGCACATAACATGAGCAAGTCTACTTCTGATAAGCTTTACATTTACATTCTAGTCATTTAGCAGACGCTCTTATCCAGAGCGACTTACAGTTAGTGTGTGCATACATTATTATTATTATTTTCTATTTTGTTTTTTTCATACTGGCCCCCCCGTGGGAATCGAACCCACAACCCTGGCGTTGCAAACGCCATGCTCTACCAACTGAGCTACATCCCTGCTGGCCATTCCCTCCCATACCCTGGACAACGCTGGGCCAATTGTGCGCCGTCCCATGGGTCTCCCGGTCGCGGCCGGCTACGACAGAGCCTGGATTCGAACCAGGATCTCTAGTGGCACAGCTAGCACTGCAATGCAGTGCCTTAGACCACTGCGTAAAGCTTCCCAGTAAAGCATTAAAAACAATCAAGCAACCCAGAAAAGTGCTAAAAATAGCCCATATTAACATGTGCAGCCTGAGAAACAAGGTCCACGAAGTCAATAACTTGCTTGTAACAGATGACATTCATATTCTGACTATCTCTGAAACTTAGATAATACCTTTGATGATACAGTGGTAGCAATACATGGTTATAACAGCTACCGAAAAGACAGAAATGCCAACGGGGGCGGTGTTGCGGTCTATATTCGGAACCCCATTCCTGTAAAGCTTAGAGACAATCTCATGTTAAATACTGTAGAAGTAATATGGCTACAGGTTCATCGGCCTCACCTAAACCCCATTATTGTGGGAAGCTGCTATAGACCAAGTGCTAACAGTCAGTATCTGGATAATATGTGTGAAATGCTTGATGATGTATGTGATGTCAACAGAGAAGTATATTTTCTGGGTGATTTAAATATTGACTGGCTCTCATCAAGCTGCCCACTCAAGAAAAAACTTCAAACTGTAACCAGTGCCTGCAACCTGGTTCAGGTTGACAGTCAACCTACCAGGGTATTTACAAACAGCACAGGAATGAAATCATCAACATGTATTGATCCCATCTTTACTAATGCTGCAGAAATTTGCTTTAAAGCAGTATCCAAATCCATAGGATGTAGTGATCACAATATAGTAGCCATATCTAGGAAAACCAAAGTTCCAAAGGCTGGGCCTAACATCGTGTATAAGAAGTCATTCAAGAAGTTCTGTAGTGATTCATATGTTGATGATGTAAAGAATATTTGCTGGTCTGTGGTGTGTAATGAGGAGCAACCAGACGTTGCACTTTAAACATTTATGAAATTGCTTATTCCAGTTACTAATAAGCACGCACCCATTAAGAAAAGGACTGTAAAAAAACTGTTAAATCCCCTTGGATTGATAAGGAATTGAAAAATTGTATGGTTGAGAGGGATGAGGCAAATGGTATGGCAAATAAGTCTGGCAGCCTAACTGATTGGCAAACGTACTGCAAATTAAGAAATCATGTGACTAAACTTTATAAAAAATAAACTATACTATGAAACAAAAATAAATGATAGAAAGAACGATAGTAAAAAGCTTTGGAGCACCTTAAATGAAATTTAGGGGAAAAAGGCAAACTCAGCTCCATCATTCATTGAATCAGATCGCTCATTCATCACAAAACCCACTGATATTGCCAACTACTTTAATTACTTTTTCATTGGCAAAATAAGCAAACTTAGGTATGACATGCCAGCAACAAATGCTGACACTACACATCCAAGTATATCTGTCCAAATTATGAAAGACAAGAATTGTACTTTTGAATTCCGTAAAGTCAGTGTGGAAGAGGTAAAAAATGTATTGTTGTCCATCAACAGTAAACAAATTGACAACAGACTTTCAGCACGCTTATAGGGAAGGACACTCAACAAGCATTTACACAAATGACTGATGATTGGCTGAGAGAACTTTATGATAAAATGATTGTGGGGGCTGTCTTGTTAGACTTCAGTGCAGCTTATGACATTATCGATCATAGTCTGCTGCTGGAAAAACGTATGTGTTTTGGCTTTACACCCCCTGCTATAATGTGGATAAAGAGTTACTTGTCTAAAAGAACACAGGGGTGTTCTTTAATGGAAGCCTCTCAAACATAATCCAGGTAGAATCAGGAATTCCCCAGGGTAGCTTTTTAGGCCCCTTACTTTTTCAATCTTTACTAATGACATGCCACTGGTTTTGAGTAAAGCCAGTGTGTCTATGTATATGGATGACTCCACACTATACACGTCAGCTACTACAGCAACTGAAATGACTGCAACACTTAACAAAGAGCTGCAGTTAGTTTCGGAATGGGTAGCAAGGAATAAGTTAGTCCTAAATATTTCCAAAACTAAAAGCATTGTATTTGGGACAAATCATTCACTAAACCTCAACAATATCTCGTAATGAATAATGTGGAAATTGAGCAAGTTGAGGTGACTAAACTGCTTGGAGTAACCCTGGATTGTAAACTGTCATGGCCAAAACATATTAATACAACAGTAGCTAAGATGGGGAGAAGTCTGTCCATAATAAAGCGCTGCTCTGCCTTCTTAACAACACTATCAACAAGGCAGGTCCTACAGGCCCTAGTTTTGTCGCACCTAGACTACTGTTCAGTAGTGTGGTCAGGTGCCACAAAGAGGGACTTGGGAAAATTGCAGTTGACTCAGAACAGGGCAGCACGGCTGGCCCTTAAAAGTACACGGAGAGCTAACATTAATGACATGCATGTCAATCTCTCATGGCTCAAAGTGGAAGAGAGATTGACTTCATCACTACTTGTTTTTGTAAGAGGTGTTGACAAGCTGAATGTACCGAGCTGTCTGTTTAAAATACAAGCACACAGCTCGGACACCCATGCATACCCCACAAGACATGCCACCAGAGGTCTCTTCACAGTCCCCAATTCCAGAACAGACTATGGGAGGCGCACAGTACTACATAGAGCCATGACTACATGGAACTCTATTCCACATCAGGTAACTGATGCAAGCAGTAGAATCAGGTAAAAATAGTTTATCAATGAATTATCAACATCTGTAACAAGTTGTCCTGTGTAGGAAATCCTCACTGGTACCCTAGTTTATAGAAAGACCCATATAGATACTGTAGTCATTTACTGGACACACTTATATCCAAACAACAGTTGGGTCACTCTAGAAGAGAACAGGGACCAGGTCATTTCTCCAAATACAGTTACATTTTTTAAAATGTGCATGGGCTGCGTCACAATCCACCGCATCTGCCTATGTCGGACTTCGCATCTGTGGTGGAAGGTGGCAGAGCTACAGCAGTGTTTGTCAGACCATGAGACATCCTGAAAATCGGCCTTCTCACGAAGATGCCTGTAGCGTCCAAACGGTTTGGCCTACAAACTCTATGGAAAGATGAGACTCTCACCAACATGATGGTGTTCTCCGTTTTGCTCTACAACCCCCACAAGTGTCACGGGACTCGTCTGAAAGTAACCCATACAAATGAATGGAAGTATGGAGGTAGTTTTGTGCCAACAAAAATAAGGGGTTAAATATGTGTAAAAAATAATTTCCTGAGCTCTCTTATATCTCCTAGATATAGGACAGACACTTCAAAACCTTGTTCCTTATGATTTATTTTTTGACTGTCTTTTTTGCCATTTATGAATGTGTTATTCAATGTGTTTCTATGGGCTATAGTAGTAAAGGCCAAATTCAATATTTTATTTTATTTTATAAATATATTTTTTTATACCTAAAGGGGTCCTAAAATTTAAATCAAATAGCTAAATGATCCATGGTATGATCATCTTAAAACAATTCCATATGTTAGTTTAGTATAACCCCCTAACAACTTAGACTTTTAGAGGTTATTAATGAGCCAAGACATAACATACAGTACATGGTAAGTCTCTAAAATGTAGGTGCTACTACAATGTATTTTTCTACTTCATTGTTTTGCTGATGAAAGCAATATGAAAAAAAGAGAAAGGTGCAAATAGCAAATTACTCAAGTTGCAGGTCAAAGTTGACTGAACACAACATACTGCTGTATTGGTTGGCCCTATACTGGTTGGGATAGGGAAGTTGATTCTATTCTCTATTGAAGAATGGAATGAAATCAGAAGAAGAAGAACAAGAACAAGAAGTTGTTGTTACAAAGAGCTCCAGAGTGGGTATAGCCTGATCCCACAGCTGTTTGTGCTTTTTTGCCAACTCCAACGCTCATTGTCAAACAGGAGTTTGCAAAGACAGCAGAAACTGATCTGGGACCATGCTAGGGTGGAGGACCTCTGACCTTTTGTTGAAGATGACCCCCAGTAGCTGTCCAGCGAAGGCGATAGCCACGAACACCAGCAGGGCCTTCCAGAGCCACATAGGCCCCACCCGATAGCGCCCCAGCCCTAGCCGCATCCTCCTGGAGAGAGGGAGAGAATTATAAATATTATAATAATAAATAATATGCCATTTAGCAGACGCTTTTATCCAAAGCGACTTACATTATTGTTGTTGTTATTTATTTAAGGGTCCAAAGCCACCTGGGCCCCAGCCGCATCCCCCTTGTGTGTGTGTGTGTGTGTGTGCGTGTGTGAGTGGGAGAAAGAGAGAGAATTGCATGGGTCACCAAACAAATATGATATAACACACCAAACTAATATAAGGGTTAGGCTCAGAGCCACGTAGGCCCCAGCCACATCCTCCTGGAGTGGGGTGGGAGAGGAAGGAGAGGGGGGAGAAGGGGAGAGGAGAGGGTAGAAAGAGCAAGGGAGGAGAGATAGAGGGGAGTGGAAGAGGGACAGAGAAATAAGGAGAGAGAGGGGAAGGGAGGGAGGGAGGGAGAAAGATAAAGGAAAGTAGTGTGAGAGAGGCAGAGTTGCATGGGTCACCAAACAATTATGACTTGAGGGTTGTGATGACCATCAAAACACACCAGTATCAGCGACTACATTCTCTGAGTATGTAAACAGAACAAGGTATAATTGACCTAAACAACAAGTCTATAGAGGGTAGGGGAATTTCGTGAATTCGTGTGTGTGTGCACGCGGTTTAGTCACTCTCTATTGATGTGTTTGTTTACTTTCCTCCATTTGTCAGGGGTACAGTTCTTGCAAAATCGTGGAAGTAGGCCTATACAGTACTTCTAAATAGGGTATCTGGTTCAATACAGTATCATATGTCATCATAGGAGGAATTGGTTTAGCGATACTGTAATGATATCACTGTACTGTGCAAACCTGTCACTGACTCTCTGTTCACAACTGGATATTTTGCATGAAGAATTCAAACAAATACCAGACTCTTTCTGCCACAACAGTAACAGCTAGATAGCTTGCTACAGTTCTAGCCCACTGTCCCCACTGTAATGTTTATGTCACAGTATTAACCTCACCTCTTCTGCTGTGTGCTACAATACATGTATTTATTGTTATAATAAAATAATGATAAAAACTAAAGATAGAGTGGGGATCTACTGGGTGATCTGAAAAGTCATAGTCAATCGATCAATAATGTAATTGTATAATAATACTTTTAGCAAAAATGTTTATTTTCAATTTACAATCTGTAGAAACAATGAGAATAGAAGGGTTCAGAACTTTTGTGAAACATCACAGTACATTTGAAAAATATATGGCAAATAGAAATCCAATATGGATGGTGTTAAGAGATAGATGGGAGGTGTTGAATGGAGCTGAAGGATGGGACTAATAACAACTAACAACAACTAATAACAACAAGATAACTAATGTAAAGCATACTGTGTCCATAATAAGTATATAGGTTATAGGTTGAAAGCTTTTGTGAAAGAGCACTGTTAGAAAGATATGGCATTTAGAAGCAAACCGGATGGACATCATGAAAATGATCGGAGAGGTTGAGGGTAGAGGAAGTTCAGGAGTAAAAACAAACAAAATAGAATTATTGTAAAATTGACTGTGTCCATAAAATATATATAGTATGTATAAGCTGGAAGTAGAGGCCTAAGCGTTGTTGTTCACTGGTTTACTCCAATTAGGGAAGGGGTCGTGGGGTTGGAAAGTAATAAAGGGAAATACATTTTTTTAAAGGATATGTATATATATATATATGTATTTATATGTATGTATGTGTATATGTATGTATGTATATGTGTATATATATATATATATATATATATATATATATATATATATTTGCGAGAAAAAAAAAACATGGGGGATTGGAGGTGATGCAGACAATTACATTGATGGAAGTTACAATCTATCTGCAATTTTGAAGCTGATCTACCACCAAAAAGCAAAAACAAAAACAAAAAAAAGATAAGAGTGGGGAAATATACTTGAATGTTCCCAGATGTTCAATCAAGCACAAGGGATTTTTGGGCTGAGAGGAGGCGAAGCTGTATGCAATAACCACAGACAAGAACAGCACACTGCTGATTGAAAATTAATATTTCTAGCTACACCACAAAATCGTAACAGACAGACCGAAAGCACGGATTTCAGTTTGTCACACAAGCAAGCATGGTGATGAGTCGACCTGCTAGTAAGCAAGGCAAGGCAAGCAAATGCTTAAGATAAATTACATTGTGAGACGCCCTAATACAAATTATATAAACGGAATGCTCAATGAAGGGTATAGCCTAAGCAAGAGACATTATCGCAAGGACGAGGGGGCCTTAGTTTGGTAGGATTCTCCTTTCAGTATCCCGACCATAAAAAACAACCACCGCTGTCTGTGTCACTATATCAATCTCAGCTCAGAAAGCCCTGTATCTATCAACCTCCCTTGTCCGATTCCGCCGCCGGCTTGGATTGCAATGCAAGCCCCGTATCGGTCCCAACTGAACACAAACCCGGTGTTCTTACCTCGCTCTCCGTTTGAAAGCCATGATAGAACCGGGCCGGTGGCGGTTTCCGTGGTGTGTTGCAGCGGTTGGCGGCAGCAGGAGCCACCGTGCATCTCGAAGGCACGAGCCCTGGCCGTGCCTTTACCGAAACCCACCGACCGAAGATAGGATAAAATCAAGCCATCGATATAGATTAACGAGTATTATTGTCGTCTGTATAAAATACCGGAGGTTTTACTTAACGATTTTAGGCTGCAGTAGGCTGCTACGTGACGCCCTCGCAGTGCCGTTTGTCAAGCTGCATTCGCTTGTATTATTGCGCCTTTCTCCTTGCTGGCTAGCTGCACCTTCAGGGCTCTGGGATAAAACAGGTTTGGACGGAGAGAGGGGCTGGCTTTGTGAGTGTAAATGTTTATGTGCAGTGGAGGGGTCGTGAGAGGCGGCGGAGTCACACACAAACATACACAGACACAGCACAGCACAGCACAGCACACATGCACACAGGGTTCGATACTGCGACCAAAAAAAGTCCAATTTGCGACGGTTTGACTTGGCAGTGCAACACTCATTTTTAATAGGTTGCAAGGGTGCCAGTGAAAATGTTTTATATGGTCATGTTTTTTTAATCATCATGATTTATTCAAACAGTAATGTGCAATTGACCAAAAATAAACCAACTTTCTGAAGAAACAACAACAGCACGGGAATGCCCCTGTCTGTGTCAGGGCTCGACAGACAGGGGAGGTTTTGGAAACCAAGTTGATCGTCCCGTCAGTGGGCAGCTAGGGCCAGTGAAAATGTTTGTTGTTGTAATAATGCTATTTTTTTTATCTAGGCTATATAATTGGTTTAAAAAACGGATGGATTCCCGAAGCTGTTCGTTCATTATTATTTATTACATGCGGCCTGCACACATACATAGCACCGACAGAGCTCTCAAACAGCATGGGGTAGGAAAGTAGAAACTAAGAAATATGTTCCAAGTAATGATATCAAACAGTAAATGTTAAAGAAAGAATGGGTATGCAAACCTGGTATTTATTGAACATGAAATACAGAAATATCTCATTTACATAAGTAACCTTTGGCTGCAAGTACCACTGTGAGTCTTTCTGGGTAAGTCTAAGAGCTTTCCACACCTGGATTGTGAAACATTTGCCTATTATTCATTTCAAAATTCTTCAAGCTCTGTCAAATTGATTGTTCATCATTGCTAGACAACCATTTTCTGGTCTTGCCATAGATTTTCAAGTAGATTTAAGTCAAAACTGTAAATCGGCCACTCAGGAACATTCACTGTTTTCTTGGTAAGCAACTCGAGTGTAGATTTGGCCTTGTGTTATTGGTTATTGTCCTGCTGAAAGGTAAATTAATCTCTCAGTGTCTGGTGGAAAGCAGACTGAACCACGTTTTCCTCTAGGATTTTGCCTGTGCTGAGCTCCATTCTGTTTCTTTTTTATCCTGAAAAACTCCCTAGTCCTTAACGATAACAAGCATACCCATAACACGATACAGCCACCACTATGCTTGAAAATATGGAGTGGTACTCAGTAATGTGTTGTATTGGATTTGCCCCAAACATAACACTTTGCATTCAGGACAAAAAGTTAATTGCTTTGCCACATTTCTGGCAGTATTACTTTATTGCCTTGTTGCAAACAGGGTGCATGTTTTGGAACATTTTTATTCTGTACAGGCTTCCTTCTTTTCACTCTGTCAATTATGTTAGTATTGTGGAGTAACTACAATGTTGTTGATCCATCCTCAGTTTTCTCCTATCACAGCCATTAAACTCTGTAACTCTTTTAAAGTCACCATTGGCCTCATGATGAAATCCCTGAGCGGTTTCGTTCCTCTCCGGCCACTGAGTTAGGAAGTATTGTTTTAGTGACTGGGTGTATTGATACACCACCCAAAGTGTAATTCATATCTTCACCATGCTCAAAGGGATATTCAATTTATTTTTAACCATCTACCATTGGAAAACCTCCCTGGTCTTTGTGGTTGAATCTGTGTTTGAAATTCAGTGCTCGACTGAGGGACCTTACAAATAATTGTATATGTGGGATACAGAGATGAGGTAGTCATTCAAAAATCATGTTAAACACTATAATTGCACACAGAGTGAGTCCATGCAACGTATTATCTGACTTGTTAAGCACTGTTTTACTTGTGAAATTATTCTGGCTTGCCATAACAAAGGGTTTGAATAGTTATTGACTCGAGACATTTCAGCTTTTCATTTTTTATTATTTTGTAAAAATGTCGAAAAACATAATTCCACTTTGACATTTTGGGGTATTGTGTGTAGGCCTGTGACCAACAATCTAGATTTAATCCATTTTAAATTCAGGCTGTAACACAACAAAATGTGGAAAAAGTCAAGGGGTGTGAATACTTTCTGAAGGCACTGTATACCTACCTGGCAGAATCATGATTATTTGCATCAATCCAGTGGCCATTTGTTTTGAAAACTTCCAAGTGCACTACAGAAACACCAGGGCGCACCTGAATTAAAGGGAAGTGAAAGGGGATACCTAGTCAGCTGCACAACTGAATGCATTCAACCGAAATGTGTCTTCCATATTTAACCCAACCTCTCTGAATCAGAGAGGTGCGGGGGGCTGCCATAATCGGCGCCCGGGAAATAGTTGTTGGGGGTTAACTGCCTTGCTCAAGGGCAGAATGACAGATTTTTTCACCTTGCCGGCTCGGTGATTCAAACCAGCGACCTTTCAGTTACTGGCCCAAGGCTCTTAACCGCTATGTACAGTGCCTTTGGAAAGTATTCAGATCCCTCGACTTTTTCTACATTTTGTTTTACATTACAGCCTTATTCTAAAATTGATTTTTTTTTCCAATCCTCATCAATCTACACACAATACCCCATAATGAAAAAGTGAAAACACGTTTTTAAAAATGTTAGCAAATTTATTAGAAATAAAAAACAGAAATACATTATTTCCATAAGTATTCAGCCCCTTTGCTCTGAGACTCGAAATTGATCTCAGGTTAATCCTCAGGTCTCAGGTGTGGTCCTCTGTAGCTCAATTGGTAGAGCATGGCGTTTGTAACGCCAGGGTAGTGGGTTCGATCCCTGGGACCACCCATATGTAAAAATTTATGCGCACAAGACTGTAAGTCGCTTTGGATAAAAGCGTCTGCTAAATGGCATATTATTTTTATATTATTATTTATCCTGTTTCCACTAATCATCCTTGAGATGTTTCCACAACTTGATTGGAGTCCACCTGTGGTAAATTAAATTGATTGGACATGATTTGGAAAGGCACACACCTGTCTATATAAGGTCCCACAGTTGACAGTGCATGTCAGAGCAAAAACCAAGCCATGAGGTCAAGGAATTGTCCGTAGAGCAACGAAACAGGATTGTGTCGAGGCACAGTTCTGGGGAAGGGTACCAAAAAATGTCTGCAGCATTGAAGGTCCCCAAGAACAAGTTGGCCTCCATCATTCTTAAATGGAAGATGTTTGGAACCACCAAGACTCTTCCTTGAGCTGGCCGCCCAGCCAAACTGAGCAATCGGGGAGAAGGGCCTTGGTCAGGGAGGTGACCAAGAACCTGATGGTCACTCTGACAGAGCTCTAGAGTTTCTCTGTGGAAAGGGGCGAACTTTCCAGAAGGACAACCATCTCTGCAGCACTTCACCAATCAGGCCTTTATGGTAGAGTGGCCAGACGGAAGCCACTCCTCAGTAAAAGGCACATGACAGCCTGCTTGGAGTTTGCCAAAAGGCACCTAAAGACTCTCAGACCATGAGAAAAAATATTCTCTGGTCTGATGAAACCAAGATTGAACTCTTTGGCCTGAATGCCAAGTGTCACGTCTGGAGGAAACCTGGTACCATCTCTACGGTGAGGCATGGTGGTGGCAGCATCATGCTGTGGGGATGTTTTTCAGCGTCAGGGACTGGGAGACTAGTCAGGATCGAGGCAAAGATGAACGTTACATAGAGATCCTTGATGAAAACCTGCTCCAGAGCGCTCAGGACCTCAGACTGGGGGCGACGGTTCACCTTCCAACAGGACAACGACCCTACACACACAGCCAAGACAACGCAGGAGTGGATTCGGGACAAGTCTCTGAATGTCCTTGAGTGGCCCAGCCAGAGCCTGGCCTTGAACCCGATTGAACATCTCTGGAGAGACCTGAAAATAGCTGTGCAGCAACGCTCCCCATCCAACCTGACAGAGCTTGAGAGGATCTGCAGAGAAGAATGGGAGAAACTCCCCAAATACAGGTGTGCCAAGCTTGTAGCGTCATACCCAAGAAGACTCGATGCTGTAATCGCTGCCAAAGGTGCATCAACAAAGTACTGAGTAAAGGGTCTGAATACTTATGTAAATGTGATATTTCATTTTCTTATTTTTAATCAATTAGCAAAAAAAATCCCAAAACCTGTTTTTGCTTTGTCATTATGGGGTATTGTGTGTAGATTGATGAGTAAAAAAATGTTTGAATCCATTTTTTAATAAGGCTGTAACGTAACAAAATGTGGAAAGTCAAGGGGTCTGAATACTTTCCGAAGGCACTGTTGACTGAACAAAAATATAAACACAACATGCAACAATTTCAAAGATTTTACTGAGTTACAGTTCATAGAAGGGAATCAGTCAATCAGGATCTCACAGGTAAAGAAGCCGGATGTGGAGGTCCTGGGCTGGCGTGGTTCGACGTGGTCTGCGGTTGTAAGGCCGGTTGGACGTACTGTCAAATTCTCTAAAACGACATTGGAGGCGGCATATGGTAGAGAAATTAACATTACATTTTCTGTCAACAGCTCTGTTGGACATTCCTGCAGTCAGCATGCCAATAGCATGCTCCCTCAAAACTTGAGACATCTGTGGCAATGTGTTGTGTGACAAAACTGCACATTTTAGAGTAGCCTTTTAGAGTAGATTGCTGTGCCCTGTGAGTTGGCCGCACTCTGACTTCATGGATCTAGCCCAATGATTTATATATACACTAGATGACTAATAGGGGGCATTGTGTTGAAGCCACCGTGCCTCCATCTTGGCACTCCCCCACCGTTGTAAAAAATATTTAGGAAGCTATAGAAATGCCTTTATTAATGTCTACATTTGTTTTTTTGCCACATTTATTCAATTACAGACCCTTAATGCATACTTTTAAATTATATTCTGTGATCTAAACATAAAAACATACAAATATATATATAGAATAACATTTTCATTCAAGTATAATTTTTTGAGAATACTAATGTTACTGTCCCAACTACAACAACACAATACTTAAATAGATTGAATTGTGTCATTGAAACCTTTAATTGAAATACTGAAATTGAAATACTCCATTCCTATGGAGGACTGCTCCTACTGGGGAGTGCCAATATGACCAACTGGTGTCTTCAAAGCCTCTCAATGGCTAATACATAGCATCAGCAATCCAGGGTTTAAATACTGTACATCATTGATGTAGCCTCGGTGCTCGGTTAGTTTTCTACCTTTTCCCGGAGGATCCTTTTATGGTTTTAAGGTTGCTATAGGAACCTTTTATGTCCCATGTATGCTATTATGAATAATAGTAATAATAATCATAAAAACAATAATACTATTAACAATAATAATACAAATAACATTAAGTGGCAAACTTGTAATGTCACAAATTCATTTTATTGACTTTGAAAGTCACAGAAATCGAAATATGCAATCAATAAATAAAGTACAATGTCAACCGTTGACGAACATTCATATTTGATGTGTATCGACAACAAGATAAGAGCCTATACTATAAATACAACAATAACTATTGCCATCAACTATACCAATCAAAAGACCCCAGCTTACTGATAAAAATTATATGTTTAGATATATGGAGAATATTTCACAGGTCAATAATAACATTCATAAGCATGTAGACACTAACAAAGCATTAGCACATCGAATAACAGCTTTCTCAGTAGTTTATCATTTGAGTAATTTGGCTGTTACAACTGACCTCGTGTTACTTTGTGCTCTGGTCTCCCCTATCCCTCTCTACGGCATTTGTTGGTAATTTACCCCCCTCATAAATTCCCAGAACACGTTTCTGAATGCTCAGCATAGTGTTTTTCACTGATGCTGCATACTCAATATTAAAAAGAAAATGGACCCCCATTTACACTCCCAATCCCATGGAGATGTCCTCTGGCTCTTTAGTGAGTAGCTCCTCTCCATCCAGGAAGAGTTGGACGTGGCTCTCATCCGCAAAGAGATCCCCTATTATTTTGGTAGGTGATGGGGAACTTTACACACTGTAAGAAGTTTAACAAATAAAATAAAAAATATATTATGGTTACTCAAGTCATATTTCAAACAGTACGTTAACAACTGAGCACACCTTACACAGTATTATTGGGACTGAGGTCAGAGGAGCAGAACAATTACATAACTAGAGATGGTATTTTTATGCTGCTGGAAATGTGATGGAATAAACAATGTGAGAAGAAAATATCCAAGACAGCACATTATGGTCTGGGTAGGCACAATAGTGTAAAAAGGTTATTAGTGTGTGAATTAATGTGGGTAGGAAAATTCAAGAATGCTTACATATCCCTTCCCTGTCTGGTCTCTCAACAAGGAGTACTTTTGAATGAGCACTGTGCACACATCCATGTATTGCCGGGTTGTGGGGTACCTATAGCAAAAGAGAAACATACAAGACTACATTTAAATTAACAATTCGGTTTGTAATGCAAATTACTTTGATTTATGCCGTTGATTATCATCAAGTAAAAGTTGAGTATGTGCTATGCTATCAGCTGCAGTGATTATGACGAGACAGTATTGAGAGGGAGAGTATGGAGGACAGAGACAGGAGTAACAGAACACACAATAATCACATTGCAAATACATTAGACATAAACACAACATAAACAACATGAGTATTCGATATCAAATGCATCTCACTAATCGTATTTATTTATTCTTCTTTTGTCAAGTTTAACATAACATACATTGGGTCATCTCGCTCTCTCTGTGTGTGCCTTACCTGTTTGTGGAGGTTGATATATTTCTCTATCATAGCTCACAGCTCCCAAACTCTCTACAACTTAACTGGACAGGGGCAGGATAAGACAGGGACTAAAGGGATGAGGATGGAGAGAGATGGTAAGAGAATATATCACGGGTTTAAATCGTTTTGTCAAGTTTACAACCAAGTATCCTGGGTTGCAAGTCTAACATAACCTAGACTGGGTCATCTGTGTGTGTCTGTCTTACCTGTTTGTTGAGGTTGAGATCTGACCAAATTCACATAGAAATGTGAATTATAGATCTATCATTCTCATTGAAAGCCAGTCTAAGAAAGGTAGATCTGTTCTATGTGCGTTATTTCTATGCTTCCCGTTCTTAAGTTTTGTTTTTGTGTCTTTTTCTTTCAGTTTAGTACACCAGCTTCAAACTACTGAAAATACAATATTTTGGGTTATGGAAATTATATTTCATAGTGGTTTAGATGGTACAATTATTCTTTACACAATGACTGCTTGTTTTGTCACATAAACTGAAATTAGGCAAACTATTCGAATTTTTGCAACCAGGAAATGGCGGAACGATTTCTGTATATTGCACCTTTAACATAACCTAGATTGGGTTATCTCTCTCTCCCTCTCTCTGTGTGTGTGTGTGGTGTGTGTGTGTGTGTCTTACCTGTTTATGGAGGCTGAGTTTTTCACAGCACCCAAACTCTCTACAACTCAACTGGATGGGGGCAGGATAAGACAGGGACTAGTCTTAAAGGGAGGAGGATGGAAGGAGTGGTGAGAGAGTGTATTATGGGTTTAAATGAGGATTAACATTTTGCAATATTGAACCTAGCTAGCTAAAGTTAGCTAACGTTACAGTAACTTTAACTAGCAAGCTAACGTTAGCTAAGATGTACCAACAATTATACAACAATTACCAGCTAACATTACAGGCTAGCTGATGAAAAACGAAGAGTACATTACATGATGTACTGTTTTTTATATCACTTTGATGAATAATTATTTTAGCTAGCGAATAGCTAACGTTTACTCACCTTTCTCATCGATCCGTTGCAAGTTGTCTCTCACCAGTCGGGTCTACAACCATCCACGCGCTTCCCGCTTCCAGTGAGTCTTTTGACCAACCGTTTCAATTTGAATTATACGCACGAGCGCCCTTTACTCACGAGAGCACTGCTGGCTCCAAAACGCACCCCTCTTTTGAAAAGGGTTCTTCAAAGCACCCCTTAAGTCTACAAAGGTTCAAACACGAACTGATGGCAGAGTATGGGTTCTTAAATTAACCTTAAGGTTCATTTTTTAACCTTAAATGATCATGAAGGATCCTCCAGGGGAAAAAAATGTTTGAGTGCAGAGCAGAGACCAAGCAGAGCGCGTGACTGAACCTAGCTGAACTTACCACCTGATACTGCATTATAGTACGGGTAATAATAATACTGGTGTAGCTGTAATAATACCCAAATAGTGTAATGTCTGATTGCTGGGGCAATGTCTTTTGGGTGATATCCCTTGTTATACATTTTTTAATCTCAATGGGATCACCTTAAAATAAAGGATAAATTATAATACCCCCAACTGTAGTGTTTGATTGCTGGGCATGTGGCAATCTTGTTGGGACAGGTGTCCCCTTGAAAAGATTGATTTTAGTTTTTTAATCTCAATGGGATGAGATCACCTGTATTAAAATAAAATCTAAATGAAAAATAAATAAAAGGATAACCTAAAAATGTATCATCACTGCAGTGTAGAGACTAATCTGTGGCAACCAATAAAAAAAAGAACACTAGATTATTTTTGACAAAATTAAAGGGATGGTTCACCAAAATTAAATATTGGTTTCCTTACTCTATAAGCAGTCTTAGGACAAGGAGAGACAGTATCAGCAATCAATGTTTTGGGTTTGATAACCTGGCTGCTATGTGTAATTTTGTAATTTGGGTGAACTATCCCTTTAATATCGACATATAATAAATACTACATTACATAATAATGTTAAGGACCTAATGTACAGTACAGTATCTATTACCACACTGAACAAAATATAAATGTAACATGCAACAATTTCAAAGATTTTACTGAGTTACAGTTCATATAAGGAAATCAGTCAATTGAAATAAATTCATTAGGCCCTAATCTATGTATTTCACATGACTGGGCAGGGGCACAGCCATGGGCGGGCCTGGGAGGGCATAAGCCCACCCACTGGGGAGCCAGGCCCAGCCAATCAGAATGAATTTTCCCCCAAAAAGGGCTTTATTACAGACAGAAATACTCCTCAATTTCATCTGCTGTCCGGTTGGCTGCTGGACGTACTGCCAAATTCTCTAAAACGACGTTGGACACGGCTTATGGTACAGAAATGAACATTCAATTCTCTGACAACAACTCTGGTGGACATTCCTGCAGTCAGCTTGCCAATTGCATGCTCCTTCAAAACTTTAGACATCTGTGGCATTGTGTTGTGTGACAAAACTGCACATTTTAGAGTGGCCTTTTATTGTCCCCAGCACAACGTGCACCTGTGTAATGACCATGCTGTATAATCAGCTTCCTGATATGCCACACCTGTCAGGTGAATGGATTATCTTGGCAAAGGAGAAATGCTCGCTAACAGGGATATAAACAAATGTGTACACAAAATCTGAAAAAATAAGCTTTTTGTGTGTATGGAAAATTTCTGGGATCTTTTGTTTCAGTTCATGAAACATGGGACCAACACTTTACATGTTGCGTTTATATTTCTGTTCAGTATAAATGCATGACGACCATTAGGCAACATTCAGTCCCTTTAGTCTTACTCAAAGGGTTCTTATGCACATAATATGCACTTGTATTGTAGCTATCCATTACTGAATGCATGATGAGCATTAACCTACATTCAGTCCTTCAGTCCGTTCAGTCCTAGACAAAGAGATATCATGTGTAAAGGTAAAGTATTAATTGGACCTAATGTACAGTATTATAATTACAGTACTCAGATCCAGAATGACCATTACATTCAGTCCGTTCAGCCTAATATAAGACAAACAGATATTTTAATATGCACATGATGCAGAAGTCAAAAGGTCTCTGTCACTCACTTCGAACGCTGAACATCCAAGACGACTTTGTCTAACTACTCATTACAAGTCCGCTACTTCTACACTAGCCCTATGGGCCCTGGTCAAAAGTAGTGCACTACATAGGGAATAGGGTGCATATTTGGGACACAGCCTTCAGATCAAGCAGTAGCAGTAGAGTGGACTCGGCGCTAATTCTGCGCTGCAGAGTTCAACGGGAAGCAATGGAATGTGATAATGGAGGGGAAGGCTACGGCGGGTCCTTATCACTTCTAGTGAAGTGTGTCTCCGTGCCATGGCAAGCTGTGCAGGCTGTGCAGGGCCTGGGGTGAAACATTCAGAGCACTGCACATAGAAATATAATAATTAGAGCAGACAGTTATCAGTTCTAGTGAAGGGCGTCTTCTCTCCGTGGCTCAGTGGCTGGCCATATAGGGCCTGGGGTGAAACGTCCATAAGGCTTACTGCACATAGAAAAGTATAGAGATTGCATATAGAAATGTAACATATAGAGCGGCAGACTCAAACAGATAAGGCAGTCCTATGATCTGTTCTACACATTTCTATCTGAACATTCTGTAATGTTGCTCCCTTGCACCTTCTTAGCCAGGGCCTGGGGTGAAACATTCTGAATGTTGCAGATAGAAATGTAATGAGTAGACCAGCAGACATCATTCCCTATAATTGTAGGCATACATGACAGACAAGACGGTGAGACTCATATATATACAGTACCAGTCAAAAGTTTGAACACACCTACTCATTTAAGGATTTTTCTTTATTTGTACTATTTTCTACATTGTAGAATAATAGTGAAGACATCAAAACTATGAAATCACACATATGGAATCATGTAGTAACCAAAAAAGTGTTAGTAGCCACCCTTTGCCTTGATGACAGCTTTACACAAGAAAAACTGGAATGAGTAGGTGTATCCAAACTTTGACTGGTACTGTATACAGTGGGGGGGAAAGTATTTAGTCAGCCACCAATTGTGCAAGTTCTCCCACTTAAAAAGATGAGAGAGGCCTGTAATTTTCATTATAGGTACACGTCAACTATGACAGACAAATTGCGAAAAAAAGATCCAGAAAATCACATTGTAGGATTTTTTATGAATTTATTTGCAAATTATGGTGGAAAATAAGTATTTGGTCACCTACAAACAAGCAAGATTTCTGGCTCTCACAGACCTGTAACTTCTTCTTTAAGAGGCTCCTCTGTCCTCCACTCGTTACCTGTATTAAGGGCACCTGTTTGAACTTGTTATCAGTATAAAATACATCTGTCCACAACCTCAAACAGGCACACTCCAAACTCCACTATGGCCAAGGCAAAGAGCTGTCAAAGGACACCAGAAACAAAATTGTAGACCTGCACCAGGCTGGGAAGACTGAATCTGCAATAGGTAAGCAGCTTGGTTTGAAGAAATCAACTGTGGGAGCAATTATTAGGAAATGGAAGACATACAAGACCACTGATAATCTCCCTCGATCTGGGGCTCCACGCAAGATCTCACCCCGTGGGGTCAAAATGATCACAAGAACGATGAGCAAAAATCCCAGAACCACACGGGGGGACCTAGTGAATGACCTGCAGAGAGCTGGGACCAAAGTAACAAAGCCTACCATCAGTAACACACTACGCCGCCAGGGACTCAAATCCTGCAGTGCCAGACGTGTCTCCCTGCTTAAGCCAGTACATGTCCAGGCCCGTCTGAAGTTTGCTAGAGTGCATTTGGATGATCCAGAAGAGGATTGGGAGAATGTCATATGGTCAGATGAAACCAAAATAGAACTTTTTGGTAAAAACTCAACTCGTCGTGTTTGGAGGACAAAGAATGCTGAGTTGCATCCAAAGAACACCATACCTACTGTTTTTCTGCAAAGGGACCAGGACGACTGATCCGTGTAAAGGAAAGAATGAATGGGGCCATGTATCGTGAGATTTTGAGTGAAAACCTCCTTCCATCAGCAAGGGCATTGAAGATGAAACGTGGCTGGGTCTTTCAGCATGACAATGATCCCAAACACACCGCCCGGGCAACGAAGGAGTGGCTTCGTAAGAAGCATTTCAAGGTCCTGGAGTGGCCTAGCCAGTCTCCAGATCTCAACCCCATAGAAAATCTTTGGAGGGAGTTGAGAGTCTGTGTTGCCCAGCGACAGTCCCAAAACATCACTGCTCTAGAGGAGATCTGCGTGGAGGAATGGGCCAAAATACCAGCAACAGTGTGTGAAAACCTTGTGAAGACTTACAGAAAACGTTTGACCTGTGTCATTGCCAACAAATGGTATATAACAAAGTATTGAGAAACTTTTGTTATTGACCAAATACTTATTTTCCACCATAATTTGCAAATAAATTCATTAAAAATCCTACAATGTGATTTTCTGGATTTTTTTTCTTCTCATTTTGTCTGTCATAGTTGACGTGTACCTATGATGAAAATTACAGGCCTCTCTCATCTTTTTAAGTGGGAGAACTTGCACAATTGGTGGCTGACTAAATACTTTTTTTCCCCACTGTATATATATTCTGATATTTTGAAAAATGTGACAGGCATTGCACTGAATCATACAGTATGATGCTGGTTCAAAGAGGAATTTGGATAAATTTTATCAACACACTTGTCACTCCTGTTTAACAACTAATCACTTTGGTACAGTAGGCATCAATTCACATGCCGATAACGTTGCATAAAACATTTGAAAGGTCTATCATTTTCACCGAACACAATCAAAGTCAACAATGGCCCAAAAGATGTTTCAATTGCCCAACTTATAGGCATGCCCAAAAACAAATGAATTTTGATAATACCGTTTATCAAAACACTCGTCACTCCCATTCAACAACTCTAAATCGCTTTGTCATGCGCGCCAAAGGGATAACTTGAAATAACATTATATAGGTTAATGAAATAATCGAAAGAAAAATATGTGATTATTTATTAGCCCAGTGGTTATTTGTGGTTATAAGTATTTAGGCATATCATGTGAATTAGGCCTCATGAAATCATTGTCAAAAGCATGTAGGTCTAGATATTATTTCTGGGTTGATCATACAGAAATATCAAAGCATTCTTTCAACAACTCCAAAGCAATTGCCTGTCTATGGCCAGGAACCACTGACTCACTGCCTTTTTCTATAATCAAGACACCTGCTGGTAAGTACCCAGGTAGTCCCATTGGTTCTGGGACGAAGCCATAAGTTTCCTGAACGGTAAAATTGAAAGTTCTGAGAACGGACGTGAAAATGTTGCCTGTTCTGGGAACGTACATTTTTAGGTTGCAGGGAGGTTCTGAGAATGTTTTACTATGGTTCCCTGAAAGTTTTCCTGGGAGGTTTCTGAGAACGGACATTATAGGTTATTTGAAGGTAATTAAATAACTGTCACACCCTGATCTGTTTCACCTGTCTTTGTGCTTGTCTCCACCCCCCCTCCAGGTGTCGCCCATCTTCCCCATTATCCCCAGTGTATTTATACCTGTGTTCTCTGTTTGTCTGTTGCCAGTTTGTTTTGTTTCATCAAGCCTACCGGCGGTTTTCCCCTTGCTCCTGTCTTTCTCAAGTTCCTGTTTTCTAGTTTTCCCGGTTTTGACCATTCTGCCTGCCCTGACCCTGAGCCTGCCTGCCGTTCTGTACCTTGTCACACCACCCTGGATTATTGACCTCTGTCTGCCCTGACCCTGAGACTGCCTGCCGTTTGGTACCTTTTGGACTCTGATCTGGATTACTGACCTCTGCCTGCCCTTGACCTGTCATTTGCCTGCCCCCTGTTTTTGTAATACACTTTTGTTACTTCAACACTGTCTGCATCTGGGTCTTCTCCTGAAACGTGATAGTACAAACTGGCCTTGACTGACCCAGCAGACTCGGACCAGCTCCGCAACACCATCTCCTCCCAAGGAGCCACCATTGGAAGGCACGAGGAGTTGCTTCGTGGTCTCATGGAAGGGTTCCAGACCTTGGTCGAACGCCATGACCGAGCGTTTAATACATTGCTGGAGCAATTCCGCGGGTTGTCTGTTAGGCTGCCTACCACGACGGTAACCTCCCAGCCCCTCAGTAACCCGGCTGTTAGCAGCACGGCCTCCCCGGCCACCCCGCATTCCCGAGAACCCCACTTACCTCCCCCGGAACGCTTCGCTGGAGAGTCGAGAACCTGTCTGGCATTTCTCACTCAGTGTTCGCTCATCATCGAGCTGCAGCCCTCCTCCTTCCCCTCGGACCACTCTAAGATAGCGTACCTCATCACGCTGATGTCCAGGAGGGCTCTCGCCTGGGCTACGGCAGTGTGGGAACAACAGTAGGCCCTTTGCTTCAGTCTGGAGGAGTTCATGCAGGAGGTAAAGAAGGTTTTCGGTGCGCCATTGTCCGGGAGAGAGGCTGCCGGAAGTTACTCCAGCTTTGGCAAGAATCCCGCGGTGTGGCAGTCTATGCACTGGATTTCCACACGTTGGCAGCTGAGTGTGCCTGGAACCCGGAAGCGCTGTTCGACACGTTCTTGCACGGAGTATCGGAGGAAGTAAAGGACGTGCTTGCAGCCCGGGAACTACCGCTGGGTCTCGACTCACTCATCGCCTTGACCATTCAGATCGATGGGCGACTACAGGAACGAAGGAAGGAGAGGAAGTCCGGTTCCACCTCGGCGTCCGAGCTGGGCATCCCCACTCAGCCCCTCTCCATTCCCATGGACGTTAGAGCGCTGGACGGGTGCTCTATAGGCCGGGTCACCCACAGTAGCACCCCCATCAACCTACGAGGAGACTTGTATTTTGTTTATTATTCAAACCTATGATCTTCTGTTTTCTATCCATGGAATTAGTCCACTGCGCCACCAGGATGGAGCTAGCATGCCATGATTTTTTTACTCATACAAAGCTGTTTTTGTCTATTCAAACAGACCCCATTTTAAAAGAAACAAGCACTCATTAAGATCAGATGTGGCCAATTAGTGGGCGCAGCTAACACACCTGAACACACTTAACGAGATAAAGGATAGAGTGAGTTTTGTTGATTCTGAGAAGAATGGAATGTATGAGAACATGAGTTTAAATGGAACCATGAGAACCTGTAGGAAACACTATTCTGAAGTACTGAAATTCCCACAGAAGAATGTTGTTTCGTAGCCCTTTACACTCGTACTCGTATGTTGAAAATTTGGGCACTGATAAACGCCTAAATTGGAAAGCAGTGGCTGTACAGTAACATGCTATAAAGTGCCTGCAGAAAGTATTCATACTCCTTGACTTATTCCACATTTTGTTGTGTTACAGCCTGAATTCAAAATAGATTACAAAAATAAATAATCTCACCTAATCTACACACAATACCCCATAATGACAAAGCGAAGACATGTTTTTGACCATTTTTGCTAATTTATTGAAAATGAAATACAATAATATCTCATTTACATAAGTATTCACACCCCTGAGTCAATACTTTGTAGAAGCACCTTTGGCAGTCTTGGGTATGTCTGTATAAGCTTTGCACATCATAAACCAAGTGCCATGGGAACGGAACATTGAAGATATCTTCCCAGCTTTTTTGGAACCTGTGTGGTGCAGCTGTCACCATTTTTGTCCTTAAATGGAACTGGAACATTTCTGTATTTATGCCAATTTTCTTCAGGCCATTTATTTTCTTTAATATAGGGCAGACAAACAAGTTCCCTACCTTCTCCCCCTTCCACATGCCTTCTCCATTTCAGTGGTAATGCTGCAATCAATTAATTGTAACTTTGTATTGAGCAAACATTCCTATATATCTGCATGTGTGACATAACTCCATCATTGTCTTATGTTGCACCTACCCCACAGGAATATTATTATCATGTTACTGAATGTATCCAGAGTGTTTTCAGATTTTGTTATCAACAAATGCACCGAAAAGTACAGTAAATGTAAAATGCACATAAAATCAACTGTTCTGTCCTCATGTTTGATCTAATAATTTTCCCATAATCTCCAAACTGTTCCCTTTCAATTGTTACATGGTTATGCATTTCATATTTCTTCTGTAAGAAACATTTTGCCTTATACATATAGGCCAATGCCCACGAGTGTAAAGGATTAATGTTCTCTGAACTATTTGAGAATATTCCCAATGTCAAACCACTTAGAGAACGTTCCTAGAACATTACCAAATTTGAAATGAAATATAACCATCTTTGAACTTTAAGAAACATTCTGTTAACGTAAGGACACTTTTTGTCAAGTTCCTTAAATGTGCTGAGAATGTTCTAAAGCCAAGCAACTATCCTGCACCATTCCCAGAAAGTTGTGGGAAGGTTGCATGCAGAATAACCATAGGACAATCACACTCTCACCAAGCTCTAAGAAACATATGGTTCTTAGAACGTTATGTGCTAGTTGGGCAATTTTCTACTCTGAGAGGCTTTGTTGATATGGCCCCTGTTTTATACAATACATTTATATCTGGATATTCTGCCACGTTTGCACCCTGATGAATAGGCCCCTGGTGTACTGAGTATTGCAGAGTTGAGGATGCATTTCAGAATAAATGAGATGGACAGCAAGGCTATCCAAAAGGTTATCTTCAATAGGATGCATTTCAATCATTGGGGGAACCGACCACAGCTCTTATTTCCTACTGCTGCTGTTCAGTAATTGTATACTGGTGCTGTCAGCAATGTGTACCAAGCCACTTGCAAGTATGCAATCACTGCTGCACACATGAACACGAGACTGTCTTTCGTTGCACCAACTAAACTGTGAAAAAAATAGAGATAGCAACAAAGATAGCTCAGCTGTGTGAGTGCCTTTTGAATTTTGAACCAACTAAACTGTCCCTTAGTGGTAGAGCGTGCTCACCCCCTGGATGTTGTATGCTGAAGTTTGTATGGTTCTCATACATTTCCTAATCACAAACAATTAGTTATTCTTCGGATTGCTTGGCCTGGCTATAACAATAAGTAAGATGTCTAACTCGACCAAAACGACAAAGGCTAACAAGCCGGGTTGTGGTTCGCGACCACGCCCCAATGAATTAAAAGATACTCACGTTTGTTGCCTAGTATGTCTTGGCTCGGTGCATGCTCAGGCTGCCCTCGCTCGAATCAGTTCATGGGCGAGACTTGGGGACGGTGGGCACTGTTCCCCTACTAGTCCGTGGCGCAGGTTCTCTTGACTATCGGGTAGCATTCTTTAGGGAGCTTGGTGTTTCCGATAGTAACTTCCTCTCCCAGTTGCCCGTACCTCGGCTGAGTTTGAGTTGCGGTACGCGGAGATGCATTGGGTCTTTGGTCGGGTTGAATGTCTCCCGGCTCCTGTGCGCTCTGTCGCTGCTTACTGGAGGCGACCAGGTTCTGTGGGTATCCCCCCGCCGCCTGTGCTTGCCTCTTCCCAGAAGGGTCCGGGTCCCACCTCAGTGATCCGGTCCTACGTAGACTTTTGAGACCAGGCTAGCTACAAAGCGCTGCATAGCATGCTAGCCAGGTTGGCTAACTCTCAGAGTCGAGCTAGCAACTGCTAGCTATTCCGGTTTCCTAACGGTGGAATTGCTTGGGTAGCTCTCTTGTTTAGTATACGTAGCTAGCGTTAAGTCGCTTGGTTATTCTAAACCATTGTCGGGGGCCCCCCAGATAGCATATGAACACAATGGCAAAATTGCAGGAAATTAGCTTTACCGGTCGACTTTTGGCACGAAAAACAGTCCAACTCCTCCTCTTTCTCCATTTTCAAACAGAAATGGGGTGTGCCTTTGGTGGTTCATCAAGGTGTCATTCTGGTCATGTGCGCCGCGACCGACTTGGCTAGTTTGTTAGCTAAGCTAGTCACTTGAGCTAGCCAGTAACTCCTCCAGTATGTGTTGACGTCATTTCACAAGATTTGTTTTTGGATGGAAGCTGTAGAGCTCAGTAACAAATATCTTATTCATCAATTTTTTGGGTTAAGCATTAAATGACCTGGTATGGTGGTGCATTGGTCAGTTATACAGTTTAAAGCCATTCATTTAGCATTTTTGCCCAAAGTCGACCTTTAAAGTAACTGTGCAGTGTTTCCAGATTTCTGAGATACAAGTTTGAGGGTTTTGAAATGTTTTTTCTCCCATTTAATCTTTAGTCACAAATATGAGTATAGGATGAGTCAATAACATTATTTGGGTATGAGTTAATAGAATATGAGATTTTCACTGGACAGTTACTTTAAAACTGCAACATTTTCTCTCAGCCTCATGGCAAAATGTGAAGAATAGCATGAGATGAGCTATAAATAAGCATTTATTTCTCTCAGCCCCATTGTAAAATGTGTAGAATTGCAAGAATTTGGTTTTAAAACTGCAAAACATGAGAAAATGTGTAGCATAGCATTATAAAACTGCACATTTTTCTGTTTTCCCCCCAAAGAAAATTAGTTTTCCCTAAAGAAATATATATCGACACATTTTTGGGGGGTTGGGGGTCTTCCACTTATCCTTCCACTTACATTGTGTTTTCAAAATACCCCTCAAAACCCCCCTCCAGAGAGTAATTTTACTGAGTTACAGTTCATATAAGGAAATTCATTAGGTCCTAATCTATGGATTTCACATGACTGGGAATACAGATATGCATCTGTTGATCACAGATACCTTAAAAAAAAAGTACGGTGTGGATCCGAAAACCAGTCAGTATCTGGTGTGACCACCATTTGCCTCATGCAGAACGACACATCTCCTTCTCATAGAGTTGATCAGGCTGTTGATTGTGGCCTGTGTAATGTTGTCCACCCCTTCAAATTAGTTGATTCGGCTATTTCAGCCACACCCGTTGCTGACAGGTGTATAAAATCGAGCAGCCATGCAATCTCCATAGACAAACATTGGCAGTAGAATGGCCCGTACTGAAGAGCTCAGTGACTTTCAACGTGGCACCGTCATAGGATGCCACCTTTCCACCAAGTCAGTTTGTCAAATTTCTGCCCTGCTAGAGCTGCCCCGGTCAACTGTAAGTGCTGTTATTGTGAAGTGGAAACGTCTAGGAGCAACAACGGCTCAACCGCGAAGTGGTAGGCCACACAAGCTCACAAACGGGATCGCCGAGTGCTGAAGTGCGTAGCGCACAGAAATCGTACATTTTGGCCATGTAGTGTACTTTGAAATAAATTCTATTAGATTTCCTGATATATAACGAATACGTAGTTTACGTGATGCCGAATATGCAAGCAACAGATATTTATTTTCTTAATTTTAGTTCTTTCCAACACTCTCCCCCCCAATAATCAGCGTTGCTGATAAATAGGCTATGGACATGTTGCATGTATTTGTTTCTATTTTAATGATTGTCAATTTCATCTTTATACTATAACATAACTGTCCTCTTTCCTTCTCAATTCATTATCTTATAGCCTACTTTCGGAAAGCCTAAGGTAGGCCTAGGTTTTTTAATATGTTTTAAGGAAAGGATAAATATTTGCTCTTGTGTCTGACATACGCTGGTGGCTTTGATTGATGGGTGCTTTTACGGGGGTGTGCGTGTGTGAGTTCACTGAATAGGCCTATATATTACCATTCAGATAGTTTCCTAAAGTAGCCTGTCTGGACTCCATCTCTTTAATATGAATCAAATGCTTCTGTCATGATTTAATCTTGTAAAATACCTATTTTCAGTAGCTTAGGCTACAGTATTTCTCTCATTACGGCGTCCTTTCTTTATCGAATGACCGCAGCAGCAGGGTTTGTGACGTTATGTGAATATTTTGGGAAAAGTGGTTTTGTGTGTGAAAATAGGATCTACAGTTGAAGTTGGAAGTTTACATACACCTTAGCCAAATACATTTCAACTCAGTTTTTCACAATTCCTGACATTTAATCCTAGTAAAAATTCCCTGTTTTAGGTCAGTTAGGATCACCACTTTATTTTAAGAATGTGAAATGTCAGAATAATAGTAGAGAGAATTATTTATTTAAGCTTTTATTTATTTCATCACATTCCCAGTGGGTCAGAAGTTTACATACACTCAATTAGTATTTGGTAGCATTGCCTTTAAATTGTTTAACTTGGTTCAAACGTTTCGGGTAGCCTTCCACAAGCTTCCCACAATAAGTTGGGTGAGTTTTGGCCCATTCCTCCTGACAGAGCTGGTGTAACTGAGTCAGGTTTGTAGGCCTCCTTGCTCGCACACGCTTTTTCAGTTCTGCCCACACATTTTCTATAGGATTGAGGTCAGGGCTTTGTGATGGCCACTCCCAATACCTTGACTTTGTTGTCCTTAAGCCATTTTGCCACAACTTTGGAAGTATGCTTGGGGTCATTGTCCATTTGGAAGACCCATTTGCGACCAAGCTTTAACTTCCTGACTGATGTCTTGAGATGTTGCTTCAATATATCCACATAATGTTCCTTCCTCATGATGCCATCTATTTTGTGAAGTACACCAGTCCCTCCTGCAGCAAAGCACCCCCACAGCATGATGCTGCCACCGCCGTGCTTCACGGTTGGGATGGTGTTCTTCGGCTTGCAAGCCACACCCTTTTTCCTCCAAACATAACGATGGTCAGTATGGCCAAACAGTTCTATTTTTGTTTAATCAGACCAGAGGACATTTCTCCAAAAACTACGATCTTTGTCCCCATGTGCAGTTGCAAACCGTAGTCTGGCTTTTTTATGGCGGTTTTGGAGCAGTGCCTTCTTCCTTGCTGAGTGCGGCCTTTCAGGTTATGTTGATATAGGCTCGTTTTACTGTGGATATAGATACAGTGAGGGAAAAAAGAATTTGATCCCCTGCTGATTTTGTACGTTTGCCCACTGACAAAGAAATTATCAGTCTATAATTTTTATGGTAGGTTTATTTGAACAGTGAGAGACAGAATAACAACCAAAAAATCCAGAAAAAACGCATGTCAAAAATTTTATAAATTAATTTGCATTTTAATGAGGGAAATAAGTATTTGACCCCCTCTCAATCAGAAAGATTTCTGGCTCCCAGGTGTCTTTTATACATGTAATGAGCTGAGATTAGGAGCACACTCTTAAAGGGAGTGCTCCTAATCTCAGTTTGTTACCTGTATAAAAGAAACCTGTCCACAGACGCAATCAATCAATCGGATTCCAAATTCTCCACCATGGCCAAGATCAAAGAGCTCTCCAAGGATGTCAGGGACAAGATTGTAGACCTACACAAGGCTGGAATGGGCTACAAGACCATCGCCAAGCAGCTTGGTGAGAAGGTGACAACAGTTGGTGCGATTATTCGCAAATGGAAGAAACACAAAATAACTGTCAATCTCCCTCGGCCTGGGGCTCCATGCAAGATCTCACCTCGTGGAGTTGCAATGATCATGAGAACGGTGAGGAATAAGCCCAGAACTACACGGGAGAATCTTGTCAATGATCTCAAGGCAGCTGGGACCATAGTCACCAAGAAAACAATTGGTAACACACTACGCCGTGAAGGACTGAAATCCTGCAGCGCCCGCAAGGTCCCACTGCTCAAGAAAGCACATATACAGGGCCGTCTGAAGTTTGCCAATGAACATCTGAATGATTCAGAGGAGAACTGGGTGAAAGTGTTGTGGTCAGATGAGACCAAAATCGAGCTCTTTGGCATCAACTCAACTCGCCGTGTTTGGAGGAGGAGGAATGTTGCCTATGACCCCAAGAACACCATCCCCACCGTCAAACATGGAGGTGGAAACATTATGCTTTGGGGGTGTTTTTCTGCTAAGGGGACAGGACAACTTCACCGCATCAAAGGGATGATGGATGGGGCCATGTACCGTCAAATCTTGGGTGAGAACCTCCTTCCCTCAGCCAGGGCATTGAAAATGTGTCGTGGATGGGTATTCCAGCATGACAATGAACCAAAACACACGGCCAAGGCAACAAAGGAGTGGCTCAAGAAGAAGCACATTAAGGACCTGGAGTGGCCTAGCCAGTCTCCAGACCTTAATCCCATAGAAAATCTGTGGAGGGAGCTGAAGGTTCGAGTTGCCAAACGTCAGCCTCAAAACCTTTATTAATGACTCCAACCTAAGTGTATGTAAACTTCCGACTTCAACTGTATATTAAAATATATATATATGCGGAAAAGCCAACAGACAAGGACAAGGTCTTTATTTTGACTCTGTTAATGTTGTGTCATTACGAAAATACGAAAGATCCTCTCCAACCTGGCATTGGGTCAATGGCGCCGGAGGGGATGGCTGCCGTTTTATGGGCTCTTAACCAACCGTGCTATTTTGTTTCTTTTTTCGCATTGTTTGTAACTTGTTTTGTACATAATGTTGCTCCTACCGTCTCTTATGACCGAAAATAGCTTCTGGACATCAGAACAGCGATTACTCACCTTGAACTGGACTAATATTTTTTCTTTCATGAGTCGGACGAGAGGGATTTGCTCCAGACACCCGACGGGGCCCTCATCCCCGTCATTCGCAGTAGAAAGAGAAGGAGATATCGCGGAAGGAGATGGTAAGGAGCCGGCGACGAGTGGCAAATCTGCCTTTGCCATCGGTACTATTGGCTAACGTACAATCGCTTGATAATAAAGTGGACAAACTACAAGCACGTATATCCTACCAACGGGACATTAAAAACTGTAATATCTTTTGTTTCACCAAGTCGTGGCTGAACGACGACATGAATAACATAAAGCTGGCGGGCTATACACTGTATCGGCAGGATAGAACAACAGCCTCTGGTAAGACAAGGAGTGGCGGACTATGTATATTTGTAAACAACAGTTGGTGCACGATATCTAAGGAAGTCTCAAAGTTTTGCTTGCCTGAGGTAGAGTATCTCATGATAAGCTGTAGACCGCACTATCTACCAAGAGAGTTTTCATCTATATTCTTCGTAGCTGTCTATTCACCACCATAAACCAATGCTGGCACTAAGACCGCACTCAATGAGCTGTATACGGCCATAAGCAAACAGGAAAACGCTCATCCAGAGGTGCCGCTCCTAGTGGCCGGGGACTTTAATGCAGGGAAACTTAAATCTGTTTGACCTAATTTCTACCAGCGTGTCAAATGTGCAACCAGAGGGAAAAACAACTCTAGAACACCTTTACTCCACACACAGAGACGCGTACAAAGCTCTCCCTCGCATTCAATTTGGTAAATCTGACCATAATTCCATCCTACTAATTCCTGCTTACAAGCAAAAACTAAAGCAGGAAGCACCAGTGACTCGGTCAATAAAAAAGTGGTCAGATGAAGCAGATGCTAATCTATAGGACTGTTTTGCTAGCACAGACTGGAATATGTTCCGGGATTCTTCCGATGGCATTGAGGAGTACCCCACATCAGTCAGTGGCTTCATCAATAAGTGCATCGACGACGTCATCCCCACAGTGACAGTACGTACATACCCCAACCAGAAGCCATGGATTACAGGCAACATCCACACTGAGCTAAAGTGTAGAGCTGCGGCTTTCAAGGAGCGGGACTCTAACCTGGAAGCTTATAAGAAATCCCGCTATGCCCTCCGACGAACCATCAAACAGGCAAAGCGTCAATACAGGACTAAGATCGAATCATACTACACCGGCTCCAATGCTCGTCGGATGTGGCAGGTCTTGCAAACTATTACAGACTACAAAGGGAAGCACAGCCACGAGCTGCCCAGTGACACAAGCCTACCAGATGAGCTAAATTCCTTCTATGCTCGCTTCGAGGCAAGTAACACTGAAACATGCATGAGAGCATCAGCTGTTCCGGACGACTGTGTGATCACGCTCTCCGTAGCCGATGTGAGTAAGACCTTTAAACAGGTCAACATTCACAAGGCCGCAGGGCCAGACAGATTACCAGGACGTGTACTCCGAACATGCGCTGACCAACTGGCAAGTGTCTTCACTGACATTTTCAACCTCTCCCTGGCTGGGTCTATAATACCAACATGTTTCAAGCAGACCACCATAGTCCCTGTGCCATAGTCCCACCATAGTCCCTTAAAGGTAACCTGCCTTTAATGACTACCGACCCGTAGCACTCACGTCTGTAGCCATGAAGTGCTTTGAAAGGCTGGTCATGGCTCACATCAACACCATTAACCCTAGACCCACTGCAATTTGCATACCGTCCCAACAGATCCACAGATTATGAAATCTCTGTTGCGCTCCACACTGCCGTTTCACACCTGGACAAAAGGAACACCTATGTGAGAATGCTATTCATTGACTACAGCTCAGCGTTCAACACCATAGTGCCCTCAAAGCTCATCACTAAGCTAAGGACCCTAGGACTAAACACCTCCCTCTGCAACTGGATCCTGGACTTCCTGACGGCCGCCCCCAGGTGGTAAGGGTAGGTAACAACACATCCACCACGCTGATCTTCAACACGGGGGCCCCTCAGGGGTGCATGCTCAGTCCCCTCCTGTGCTCCCTGTTCACTCATGACTGCATGGCCAGGCACGACTCCAACACCATCATTAGGTTTGCAGATGACACAACAGTGGTAGGCCTGATCACCGATAATGACGAGACAGCCTATAGGGAGGAGGTCAGAGACCTGGCCGTGTGGTGCCAGGTCAACAACCTCTCCCTCAACGTGATCGAGCCGACTAGGTGAAAAATCTGTCGATGTGCCCTTAAGCAAGGCACTTAACCCTAATTGCTCCTGTAAGTCGCTCTGGATAAGAGCGTCTGCTAAATGTATAATAAATAAATAATAAATCAAGACAAAGGAGATGATTGTGGACTACAGGAAAAAGCAGGTTGAGAGCTTCAAGTTCCTTGGTGTCCACATCACCAACAAACTAACATGGTCCAAGCACACCAAGACAGTCGTGAAGAGGGCACGACAAAACCTATTCCCCCTCAGGAGACTGAAAAGATTTGGTATGGGTCCTCAGATCCTCAAAAGGTTCTATAGCTACACCATCGAGAGCATCCTGACTGGTTGCATCACTGCCTGTTATGGCAACTGCTCGGCCTCCGACCGCAAGGCACTACAGAGGGTAGTTTGTACGGGCACTGTCAGAGGAAGGCCCTAAAAATTTTCAAAGACTCCAGCCACCCTAGTCATAGACTGTTCTCTCTGCTACCGCTCAATTACCTCAACTAACCGGTGCCCCCGCACATTGACTCGGTACCGGTACCCCCTGTATATAGCCTCGCTATTGTTATTTTACTGCTGCTCTTTAATTATTATTATTATTTAATTTTTTTGGTATTCTTTCTTAAAACTGCATTGTTGGTTAAGGGCTTGTAAGTAAGCATTTCACTGTAAGGTGTCCCTGTTGTATTCGGCACATGTGACAAATAAAATGTGATTTGATTCGATTTCTTAATTTGTTGATTAATATTTATAAGTAATAACCTGAATAATAATGAAACGCCATGATAATAACGAAGTGTAATGGCTTGTTTCAAATAGGTTTTATTAAGAAGCATATCCATGTAAACAAGTGAACAAACAGAATTGTTACCTGCCTTTTTTTTTACCTCCCCCCTGAACGGTGAGCATGGCCTGGCCAATTACCGTAACCTCAAATTCCAAGACCGTCACAGCACTAACTGAAGCACAACTTAGTTTGGAAGCTTGCTCATGTTTAATACCTCTTATGTTACCCCGGGTTCCATGGTGTTCACAGGGTTCAAGGGGTATATCAATATCCCCAGGGTGAGAGTAATAAATTGGCCGATTCGCTCTCTGTCCACAAGGGGGCAATCCTCCCCCATAGGTGGCTAATTACTGAGCTTCATTGCTGATTCATGCCTGTAGCTCACTAGTCCCTATGAGGTGCTCAGTGATTCAGGTGATGGGTTCTATAGACGATTGGTTTCATTGCTGGGAATTAGATTAAATTACGAATCCCCCCGTCTGTTACCACAGAAGTGGTCCGTTTTTCAGTGCTGTCTGTCCCTTTTTCCAGCTGAGTCACAAGTTGCTGTGGCACCGGTAGCTATGACTTGCGGATAACCTTCATGATAGTGGTTTTCCATCTTACCACCTAAACCAAGTGAGGATCATTGTGACAGAAGTACCCCCAAGGGACACTGCCAATCGGGGTACGTCACTGATTGCAAGAGCCCCCGAATCCAGAGTGGACCGGGCTTCAGGCAAACCTCACTGTCTGCTCCACCAATGGCGGGCATGTGCAGTGTTGCTCTGGATCATGCGAACAGTGACGTTGGGATACAGGCTACAATTTATTGCGCGTCCCCCATGCTCCTGCGGCATCATCACCTCAACTCTTCCCGAGGCCTCAGTACCCGTTTTGAGGGAGGGAATATCCTCCTGTCTCCAGACGCAGCCAATCCGAGTGGTTTCTATGTCGGATCCAGGACGGCTGGTACAGACGGTATTTCCTAGTTCCGAAAAGGGATCGGGAATTTACGCCCCGTTCTAGACTTATGTGTCCTCAGCAAGCACCTCAGAGTCTATTCATTCAGAATGCTCACGAGCCACTGGCTATTACAGTCGACGGGCTGGGGGCAAGCAGTGTTACACACATACATGCTGGAGTCCCATACTCAGTCTCTAGGCTTCATTGGACACCAGAAAAAGAGCTGTCTGACTCCATCTCAGCGCATTCCATTTCTGGGTCTCGAGTTAAACTCACTCGCGAATAGCGCTTTTCTATCCCCATATGGGGTGTCCAGGTTCTGGCTCAGATTTGCCCAATTTCGGGTGGGTCACGCAATGCGTTTTCGGCAGTGCCTACGCCTACTGGGGATGATGACTTCTGTGATAGAAGTTGTTCCCCTGGGGCTATTGTTGTTGCAGCCTTTCCACTCACCTAGACGCATCTCACAGCCTGTTTCCCAGGGGTGGGAGCTCCCATGGTTTCAGTTGTTCCCCGCAGGTGATCACGACAGACGCATCCCCCCCGAGGGGGAGCTCAATTCGTGGGGGAATGGACAGCGGCGCGGAGCGCACTGCATATCAATTACCTGGCGCTCCTAACCATGTATCGGGCGCTGAGGCGCTTCCTACAGGCTTCGTCAGGCCGGCTTGTGCTGGTCAGAACCGGCAATATTTATGGGGGTGGTGGCAAACATCAACTAACAGTGAGGGACTCAGTCTCTCTCCCTCCTAAGGATCTTCTATCCAGGTGGGGCCCTAGAGCATTGGCCCAGTAACCGAAAGATTGCTGGTTTGAATACCTGAACGACTATGTGAACATCTGTCGATGTGCCCTTGAGCAAGGCACTTAACCCTAATTTGCTCCAGGGGCACCGTACTACTATGGCTGACCCTGTAAAACAACACATTTCACTGCACCTATCCGGTGTAGGTGACCATATCTTTTTGGGTGGGGGGGGGTGGGTACACCCCTGGGTGGTCTCACAGATATGGGAATGTTCGGTAGGGCCAAAGTAGATCATTACGCATCGCAAGGAAGCGTGCTTTGTCATCTGTTTCTCTCGATGAGGTACTCGAGTGCTTCATTGGGAACGGACGCACTGGAGCACCAGAGGCTTCGGACCCTCCTTTACGCATTTCCCTCCCGTGGAGCTGGTTCAGCCCACGTGAAGAGGGTAAGCCTGGAGGGCATGTTGTTGATTCTTGTGGCACCCCATTGGCCAAAGCACAGAGATCATTTGCCTTTTAGGCGGAGACCCCTGAGGGGGCCAATCTGTTGGCTAGAGGATTACCTCCGAACGTTATTGCTACTATTCAGTCTGCAAGGGCGCCCTCCGCGGGGGGGCTGTACGCGTATAAAGTGGCAAGTGTTTGAGCTCTGGTGCCAAGATAAAGGGCTGGTTCCTTGTCAATGCTCTGTGAGGGAAATCCTTATGTTCCTACAGGAGCTTTTTGAGCAGGGCATGGCGCATTTCATTTGCGAGAGTGCGACACGCCATAGTATGTTGTACCACGTTTCCCTCCTTCAGGCCTATTCACAGATTTTACCGAAATATTGGTTGGACGATTCCCAGAATCAGGAGGTTCCCATAATCAGGAGGGAATAAGAAGAGAATCCAGGAATCGTCCAATCCTACAATTTTGGGAAAAGGTGGGAATTTTGGGAAAGTAATTTTTCAACCCTAGAAGGAATTGTAAACATGAACACATTACCTCCATTCAGAAGCATTCATAGCATTAACCTATTTCCTCAAGTGACCCATTGGCACGCCAGTCAGACAGGGTAGTGTAGGTAGGATTAATTTGGAGACAGTATAGTACTATAGGGTTAATTTGGAGGCATTTCTCATTATGATTCCTTAGGCCTATAGTGTGGATCAGAAAAGCCCTTGTTCATAAAGGAAATAACAAGAGAATAGAATAGAATAGAATAGATGTGGCTAAATGGAGCTAAATTAAATTGTAGGGTAACAACGCATCAAGAGCCCAAAGCACATGACCAACCAATCCGATTGCGGTCCCATAACATTGACCCTGAACTTCTCGTAGAGACAGAGCGTGTGATAGATTTAAACATGACTCGGCAGACTCGACATTCTTGCGTGTGTATGTGTCTATGCGTGTGTCGTCAACTCAAAATGATGAACTAGTTCACACAATCGTGTCAGCAGGAGGTGTCACTCACAGTGACTTCCTAGTTATGGTCGCTACGGTTACTGTCTTGGCCATCCTCCATTGGGTGCACTAGTGAAGGCTTAGGGGTTCAAACTGTATTTTAAATCTTTCCTGGAGTGCCAACTCGGCCAGGGTTGGAGTTTGCACTTTGGGATTTTTGGGGACTATTCCATTGGTTCCAGTTGTGCCATCAAGCTCAATTAAGCACAGATAAAGTTATTTTATCTTTCTAATACTATTTGAACCCAGATCTGGCTTAGGGAAGGAAGACCTTAGGTCCTGAAGCTGAAGATATATTTAGCTTTAAAGCCATTAATCGTTTAACTGTAGCTGGTCCTTGGCAGAGCATGGCCCCTAGGCTCTAAGCCCCAACACACCAGCTGCCTAGGGATGCATCCCAAATGGCACCCTATTCCCTATATAGTGCACTACTTTTGACCAGACCCCATTGAGCTCTGGTCAAAAGTAGTGCACTATACAGGGAATAGGGTGCCATTTGGGATGCAGCCCAGACCTTCCTCCCTCACAAGAAGCATATGTGGAGGAGGAAAAGGTGCCATGTGGTGGAGATAATGATCACTCAGATCTGTAAGGCTGATCTGAATGCCTCAAGTGTTTCTTTCTTTACCCTGGTCTCCACTCGTGACCTAGTAAACTGTGTTGTTGAGGATCTCTCCCTATCTGTGATTGATTGTCTTTATGATAGAGTCATGAGAGCTGTTGTTTGACAGGTTGTAAGATTTCAGATAGGCCTATAGGCAAGCCTACATGTTGGTATGTACTGTACCTTCATTACACAATTAAGAATATAGAGTACATAAGCTCGCTATAGGTTGCAAGTGTTTCCCCAGCAAATTGCCCTCCATCTGTTAGGGATGGCCATGGAGGCAACGAGAAACACTGAGATAATGTGCAAACAAGTAGGGGTTTCATTCTCCAAGTTTGCAAAAATACAAATTATTACTAGAGAAAATAAACAAAAAAGTGCTTTAAAATAGACTAAATGGATAACTGAATTGAAATTAAAGAAAAAAACGGACTGTCCTTTAAAGTTTTAACTTAAAACATTACTGAGATCTAAGGTGCAGGAACAGAAGGTTCATAAACTCTATCTATTCAAAATTAAATAGGTTTAAGCTGTTTGTCTGCCTACCTGTTTCTGCCTGACTGCCCGTCTGTCCGTCTGGCTGTCTGTCCATCTGTCCATCTGTCTGTCTGTCTATCTGTCTGTTTCTGCCTGTCTGTCTGGCTGGCTCTACCTTGTCCCATGGCACAGTTTTTTCTATGCATTAATATTTAACTGTTTTGGAGCCACACACGTTGTAAGGACTGTTTATTATTCAGCAGTGTATATGTAGTAGTGTGTGTGTGTACTGTAGTGTGGTTCGCAGGCTGAGGAGAGTACAAGATACAAGAGGCTGTACAGGACGGGGTGGAAGGTTAACAGATTGTGACATTTTCAATAGGGCAGAGAGAGAGATAGTGAGAGAGAGAAAGTGTGAGAGGGAGAGAGAGAGAGAGAGAGAGAGAGAGAGAGAGAGAGAGAGAGAGAGAGAGAGAGAGAGAGAGAGAGAGAGAGAGAGAGAGAGAGAGAGAGAGAATATCCAAGGCCTGAGGTCATCTGCCTTTGGCCTTAAGAGCAGGAAACTGGACATCACCAAAGAAATCGGAAATACAGACATTGTCATCCAACAAGAAACATGGTATAGAGGAGATGGACCCACTGGTTGGCCAATAGGTTACAGAGAGCTGGTAGTCCCATCCACCAAACTACCAGGTGTGAAACAGGGAAGGGACTCAGGGGGGTATGCTAATTTGGTATAGAGCAGACCTAACTCACCCTATTAAATTAATCAAAACAGGAACATTTTACATTTGGCTAGAAATTCAAAAGGAAATTATCTCAAAGGAGTAAAATTTCCTCCTGTGTGCTACCTATATCCCCCCACTAGAATCCCCATACTTTAATGAAGACAGCTTCTCCATCCTGGAGGGGGAAAATCAATAATTTCCAGACCCAGGGACATGTACTAGTCTGTGGCGACCTAAATGCCAGAACTGGACAAGAACCTGACACCCTCAGCACACAGGGGGACAAACACCTACCTGGAGGTGACAGCATTCCCTCCCCCATATGCCTCCCTAGGCACAAATGCCAGACCCATGGGGTGGCGCACAATTGGCCCAGCGTCGTCCAGGGTAGGGGAGGGAATGGCCGGCAGGGATGTAGCTCAGTTGGTAGAGCATGGCGCTTGCAACGCCAGTGTTGTGGGTTCGATTCCCAAGGGGGGCCAGTATGAAAAAATAAAACAATTATGTATGCACTCACTAACTGTAAGTCGCTCTGGATAAGAGCGTCTGCTAAATGACTAAAATGTAAATGCACAACTATGACAACATAACCAACAAAAACGGGTCACAACTCCTGCAGCTCTGTCGCATGCTGGGTATGTTCATAGTCATGGTAGCTTTCGCGGGGACTCCTATGGTAGGTACACCTATAGCTCATCTCTTGGCAGAAGTACTGTATACTACTTTATCACTGACCTCAACCCAGAATCTCTCAGAGCGTTCACAGTCAACCCACTGACACCCCTATCAGACCACAGCAAAATCACAGTCTACTTGAACAGAGCAATACTCAATCATGAGGCATCAAAGCCAAAGGAACTGAATAATATTAATAAATGCTATAGATGGAAGGAAAGAAGTGTCCAAATAACAATTAGGCAACAACAAATTCAATCCCTTTCAGACAACTTCCTGGACAAAACGTTCCACTGTAATAGTGAAGGTGTAAACTTGGCAGTAGAAAACCTAAACAGTATATTTGACCTCTCAGCTTCCATATCAAATCTAAAAATCTCTAACAGAAAACAAAAGTAAGAAACAACAATAACAAATTGTTTGATGAAGAATGCAAAAACCGAAGAAAGAAATTGAGAAACCTATCCAACCAAAAACATAGAGACCCAGAAAACCTGAGCCTACGCCTTCACTATGGTGAATCACTAAAACAACAGCATGTAAGAAATCAGCTCAATGTAATTGAAGAATCCATTGACTCTAACCACTTCTGGGAAAATTGGAAAACACTAAACAAACAACAACACGAATAGCTATCTATCCAAAACGGAGATGTATGGGTAAACCACTTCTCCAATCTTTTTGGCCCTATAACAAAGAACAAACATCAAAAAAATATACATGATCAACTGCAAATCTTACAATCAACTATTAAAGACTACCAGAACCCACTGGATTCTCCAATTACATTGAATGAACTACAGGACAAAATGCAAACCCTCCAACCCAAAAAGGCCTGTGGTGTTGATGGTATCCTCAATGAAATGATAAAATATACAGACCACAAATTCCAATTGGCTATACTTAAACTCTTTAACATCATCCTTAGCTCTGGCATCTTCCCCAATATTTGGAACCAAGGACTGATCACCCCAATCCACAAAAGGGGAGACAAATTTGACCCCAATAACTACAGTGGGATATGCATCAACAGCAACCTTGTGAAAATCCTCTGCATTATCATTAACAGCAGACTAGTTCATTTCCTCAGTGAAAACAATGTACTGAGCAAATGTCAAATTGGCTTTTTACCAAATTACCGTATGACAGACCACGTATTCACCCTGCACACCCTAATTGACAAACAAACAAACCAAAGCAAAGGCAAAGTCTTCTCATGCTTTGTTGATTTCAAAAAAGCATTTGACTTAATTTGGCATGAGGGCAATACAAATTGATGGAAAGTGGTGTTGGGGGAAAAACATATGACATTATAAAATCCATGTACACAAACAACAACTGTGCGGTTAAAATTGGCAAAAAACACACACCTTTCTTCCCACAGGGCCGTGGGGTGAGACAGGGATGCAGTTTAAGCCCCACCCTCTTCAACATATAAAATCCAGAAAAGAGCTGTTAAATTCTATAACCACTTAAACGGAAGCGATTCCCAAACCTTCCATAAAAAAGCCATCACCTACAGAGAGATGAACTTGGAGAAGAGTCCCCTAAGCAAGCTGGTCCTGGGGCTCTGTTCACAAACACAAACAGACCCCACAGAGCCCCAGGACAACAACACAATTAGACCCAACCAAATCATGAGAAAACAAAAAGAGAATTACTTGACACATTGGAAAGAATTAACAAAAAAACTGAGCAAACTAGAATGCTATTTGGCCCTAAACAGAGAGTACACAGTGGCAGAATACCTGACCACTGTGACTGACCCAAACTTAAGGAAAGCTTTGACTATGTACAGACTCAGTGAGCATAGCCTTGCTATTAAGAAAGGCCGCCGTAGGCAGACCTGGCTCTCAAGAGAAGACAGGCTATGTGCACACTTCCCACAAAATGAGGTGGAAACTGAGCTGCACTTCCTAACCTCCTGCCAAATGTATGACTATTTTAGAGACACATATTTCCCTCAGATTACACAGATCCACAAAGAATTCGAAAACAAACCCAATTTTGATAAACTCCTTTATCTACTGGGTGAAATACCACAGTGTGCCATCACAGCAGCAATATTTGTCACCTGTTGCCACAAGAAAAGGGCAACCAGTGAAGAACAAACACCATTGTAAATACAACCCATATTTATGTTGATTTATTTTCCCTCTTTAACTATTTGCACATTGTTACAACACTGTATATATACATAATATGACATTTGAAATGTCTTTATTCTTTTGGGACTTCTGAGTGTAATGTTTACTGTTAATTTGTATTGTTTATTTCACTTTTGCTTTGGCAATGTTCAAATAAGTTTCCCATGCCAATAAAGCCCTTAAATAGAAATTGAATTGAGAGAGAGAGAGAGAGCGAGAGAGAGCGAGAGTGTGAGAGAGTGAGAGAGAGAGAGAGAGAGAGAGAGAGAGAGACTTTCATCTAATTATATTCTAAACCAGTGTTCTAGAGTTCCATCTCGAACTGTAAACACACCTAATCACCTAATCATAAAGCCTTTGATGAATTAAATGAGATGTGTTAGTCTTTTCCTGGGGCAGCAGGGGTGATTTACACTAATCTAAACCATGTCTCAGCACTGAAGGGTCAGTCAGTATCCTTACTACTACAGACCAGAAGTAGCCTACACTCTATTGGAAGCAGGGGAGTTGTTGTAGAGACTTTTGACAGAGAAATGAATGTGTATTGTCCTATCCAATGTCTATAAGGTGGCCAGAGAGAGTATCATCTGATAGATGAACAGCCTAGCTAGCGACTGAAGTGGTGTCCCAAAGGGGACCACTACTTTTGACTCTCTATGTTCATGTATCATCACTCAACATTCACCACTCCATATAGCATGTCAGACAGTCTCTATGAGTTATATTTCTATAGCTAGAGATATTTATCGCTATTAGCTATAAAAAATACTTATATGTCTATGACCGTAACTAGTATCTCTATAACAAAGCACTGTTGAGAGCCACTGGTGGAGGCGGAGCCAGGGCCTCGGCTCCAAGCCCCCACCCAGTATGGACATTATATAATTCAAACCACATGATACAATGCCTCATTGACCACATCAAATGGCTGTCAGATACTTCACAAAGATATTGATGTTTTTTCTGCTGGCAAATGTCAACCAATGTCAATGCCTACATGTGATCATTCAAAATGCATTAAAAATATATAGAGATTTAGCTGAAATAGCCTACTTCAGTGTGTTTATAACTGTTTAATAAATGAGTAATAACATTAGTATTAAAACGGTGGCTATTTGACAAGATTGATGGAGTCAAATTGAATTAGGGTTACGTTCAACATAAAGCAAGTTTATCAATTGCAATAAAATTGTTGACATTCCAACTTAGTTCCATATTGGCCTACTTTACAGTGAAAAACAGCTGTTTTGTTTAAAAGGGCCTAAATCAAATCAATACTCAAGGAGGAAGGAACAAAACAATATTGTGTGCATTCTTGTCCAACGAAAATGACACAGGTGAAGACCTGAGTTGTATCCTAACCATCCTATGCTATCATGAGAAGGCTAAATGCAAACATGTCAAAATTATCTTACTTAAGCAGTTGACTGAGACCTTCACCAGGGACCACAACAACACGTAGACATAGATATACTGAGCCATATGATCATTCTAAACTAGATTAGCCCATCTGATTGACCAAAAGCCCGGCCATAAGCTGTCTACTGACCAGAAGGAGTTCGACAACGGGGGATAGACCCATATCCCCCCACTGTCTAGTAGCCTAGTCAGTGACCGATCGATTCACCTATGTTTATCGATTACCTGATGTGATGCGTTCTAATCGATGCCATCGATAAGCTCATGACAGTCTGAGACTCAAAATCTATAGTGATCATTGCTAAAAACCCAATTATACAAGACTTAGTGATGTATATATAGTTAGCTAATACAACTGTGTGTGTGACTTGTGGTATAGCAAGGCGCTTGCAACGCCAGGGTTTTGGGTTTGATTCCCACGGGGCACCAGTACGAAAATTAATTCACTCACTCTGTAAATCGCTCTGGGTAAAAGCGTCTGCTAAATTACAACAAAATATGACTGTTAGTGCAAAGTATCTAGCTAGCCCACTTATGGAGAGTTAGTTGAAGACTTTATCGTGTGAACGTAACGTTAGTGTGTTTTCTCTATTTGTTTTCTCCCCTAAATTATTTTTAGCGACATGAATTACACGAGTCTGTCCCTTGTGGATCCAAATGGCTAGCAAGATCTGTACAAAAGTTGAAATCAATATTTTTCCAACCATAACTTAGAAAGTATGCACCATTGTTATGCAGACATTTTACTCACCCGATAGGTCGTTAAGTGGAATTCTCTTGCCAATGTCTGGACGAGGGTTTTCCTCGATATTCCCAACCCTTTCTACGAAATAATCCTTACTTCAGAAGCTAGCTAACGGGGTTTACCGCAAACTCATCTCAAATCTAGCGAGTTCGGACCTAGCACTCGCACTTTCAAGCTCTACAAGAAAAAACAGCGAATGTGGTCATATAGTTCGCTAAACGTTTATCCTAACGTTATCATCTGAAAATCCAATAGATTTCAACCAGACAGCATATCTTCTTGTAGAGTGCACTGCTTCTGAAGTACTCTCTCCTCAGCAGCTTACTTGCTCGAACAATCAATTCTTCCCCCACTCTCCTCCTCTTATCCCTCCCTGTCTCCGTCACTCACTCTATCCCAGATCAGTCTGTCACTGCTGCCTACTTCCCCTCTCTCTATTTCAACAGTAGGCAGTAGCCATAGAGAGTGTGTGCGTGTGTGTGCGTGTGAAGTCTATCGGTCATGCAAGCACGCGTGCTGGTTCTTTATTTGTGAGATATTAAACATTATGAAAGAGAAGGTGGCAGAGGTCAAAGAGGTACTTTTCTCTCATATTACATTTACATTTTACATTTTAGTAATTTAGCAGAGCGACTTACAGTTAGTGAGTGCATACATATATAATTTTTTCATATAAAACCAAACTTTTAAAATATGTATTTAGTAGGGGCCTAAGTCAATAGAGTAATATAGGCCCTAAAGTAAAGGCTATCTGTTTTATTCTTCCACAAACAATAATGGCAACTCTGGTGCTTGGGCAAAAATATTTAGGCTAAAGAATTTAAAGCCTTATAAAAACGTTTTTAAATGGATGTAGACTAGACTAGAGAGACTCCTTGCAGTCAGTCAAGAGAAGTTGAGCACAAGTCAGCATCCAAGCTCTTGTGTCATAGTCTGTCTGTCCCTGTTCCTCTTTCTCCATCCCCCATCTGTTCACCAAGCATTATATTCCACAGAAAACAAACGCTCCATTCATACAAGCTCCTCTCGCGCGGCTGGCGGAGGAGAATGGAACTCGAGGGGCTCTGGGGATCACGAGCCCCGCACGAGAACAGAGACTTTCTGGGCCCCTGTGAATGAAAGAGCAACCTGGACTCAGGGGTAGACGTAACATAGAAAAAGTAAATCCGGGACACCCCAATCATTATTGTTACGTTACGTTTCGTATGTTATGTATTCATTTGTGGATGTCCATCATTCATTTCAAATAATATATTACGTATTTTCAAAATGTACGATATGTTACAAATTCCAATTTGTTTTGGGTAACGTTATCTTGGTGGCTAAGGGTAATGTTAGCTAGGTGGCTAATGTTAGCTAGGCTAGGGTTTAGAAGTTAAAGCAACCTGGTCTCAGAGCATTTCATAGTATACTGTACGTAAAGCCGAGACACTCCATTTAGTATGATATGTTACGTTTCGTATGGTATGCAGTGCTTGACTTGGGCCGAAGCTGTCCAGAACGCTGTACCGGCACTTCACATTTTTGGGGAATTGCATACCAGCTCCTCTATAAAAAACAAAATAGCCTATTGCTGGCCAAGATTCATACATCGAGGCAAAAAAGGTTGTACAAAGCGGAATGAAGGCGGGATCTTCATTGAATAGTAATCATTTCCTGATTCCGCTTTCTTCAAGTTTATTTGCCGCTAGTCTGTGAATCTGTGAGTGACAGTAGGCTGTTCGAGATTGTACAGATTGAAAATGTGCCAGCCTGAATTACATGATGCGCTGTTCCAAGTTGTCAAATGAGGGTTTGTAAAGTCATGAAAAGTCATGGAAATTTGTTTCATAATTCTTGTTAATGTAATTCATGAAAGCACACTTTTAAATATGATCAATCAATTAAAAAACAACATATCAGCCATTATAGGAATGATCCTTCAGTGCATGTCTGTGGTGCTGCTTGTTTGCCAGTGAGAGTGGGCCGTTGCCCGAGGAGAGAGAGCGCAACATTTCAGCACCAAGTATAACATAATGACAGACTAACTAATTAGATCACAAATTCAAAACATAACTTTTAGCGGTTATCACGCTAGTTAACTATAGCTAACTAAGTAATCATTTCGTTGTTGCCTTTCCACCGGCACTGTAGAGCCTAAATAAATCTGTACCACTGGAAAGCTGGGATTCCCCTCTATTAAACAGTAGCCATGTAATTGCGACAACGTTAAAAATATTCTAAGAATAGCCTAATTGACAAATAACTTGCTGTGCATAGCTCTCCCCTGAAATATAAACATTTTAGCCTTATATATACAGTGCATTCGGAAAGTATTCAGACCTTGACTTTTTCCACATTTTGTTACGTTACAGCCTTACTCTAAAATGGATTTTTTTTATATATTCTCATCAATCTACACACAATACCCCATAATGACAAAGCAAAAACAGTTTTTTTGACATTTTTGCTAATTTATTAAAAGAAAAAACCAGAAATACCTTATTTACATACGTATTCAGACCCTTTGCTATGAGACTCGAAATTGAGCTCAGGTGCATCCAGTTTCCAATGATCATCCTTGAGCTGTTTCTACAACTTAATTGGAGGCCATCTGTGGTGAATTCAATTGATTGGACATGATTTGGAAAGGCACACACCTGTCTGTTACAGGAGGGGGTCGCAGTTCCAAAGCGACCCACTAGGTGTCATCCTCCGACAACCTTAGGCACCTCCTCACTCACAGTCTGGACTAATCATTATCTTATTGGTGTCACCTGTGTCTACCTGTTCACCTGTGTATTTATGCCCTCACTTCCCTGTGTTCCCTTGCTCAGTTTTCTCTGCTAGTTTCTGTATGTCCAGCAGTACTACGCAGTGTCTGATCGGAGACCTATGAACAGGTACTTGAGAAGTGTTCTCCCTGTTTCGTTATTTGTATCAGTCTTAGGTAGTATTTCGTATTTTGGCTGTCAGATGGTTTTTGGAGACTTATTTGCTCCCCCTTTCTTTTATCGTGATAAGTCCGTTATTTTGTATTCTGAGCAATTGAGGGAGAAGGGTCTTGGTCAGGGAGGTGACCAAGAACCCTATGGTCACTCTGACAGAGCTCCAGAGTTCCTCTGTGGAGATGGGAGAACCTTCCAGAAGGACAGCCATCTCTGCAGCACTCCACCAATCAGGCCTTTATGGTAGAGTGGCCAGACGGAAGCCACTCCTCCGCACATGACAGCCCGCTTGGAGTTTGGCAAACAGCACCTAAAGACTCTCAGACCATGAGAAACAAGATTCTCTGGTCTGATGAAACCAAGATTGAATTCTTTGGCCTGAATGCCAAGTGTCACATCTGGAGGAAACATGGCACCATCCCACACCATCATGCTGTGGGGATGTTTTTCAGCGGTAGGGACTGGGAGACTCGTCAGGATCGAGGGAAAGATGAATGGAGCAAAGACAACGCAGGAGTGGCTTCGGGACAAGTCTCTGAATGTCCTTGAGTGGCCCAGCCAGAGCCCGGACTTGAACCCGATCGAACATCTCTGGAGAGACCTGAAAATAGCTGTGCAGCGACACTCCCCATCCAACCTGACAGAGCTTGAGAGGATCTGCAGAGAAGAATGGGAGAAACTCCCCAAATACATGTGTGCCAAGATTGTATTATCATACCCAAGAATACTTGAGGCTGTCAAAGGTGCTTCAACAAAGTACTGAGTAAAGGGTCTGAATAATTACGTAAATGTGATATTTCAGTTTTTTATGTTTCATAAATGTGCTAACATTTCTAAAAACCTGTTTTTGCTCTGTCATTATGGGGTATTGTGTGTAGATTGATGAGGAAAAAACAAACAATTTAATCCATTTTAGAATAAGGCTGTAATGTAACAAAATGTGGAAAAAGTCAAGGGGTCTGAATACTTTCCGAATGCACTGTAAACATGTCTAGTTAGATACCTTGCTTTGAAGTAGCCTACCTTATCCATTTGAGCCCTGATTTATTGAATGATTTTATAAAGACAAAAGTATTTGGTTGTAACATTGAAAAAGCCTGCACACCCAGGAGCTCTCCAGATGGAGGGTTGACTACATGTTGACAACATGTGAATAACAGTGCAGTTCTACATGGGGGGTAATTGCCTTGATCAACGGCACAACGGCAGGAGGGGGGTAGGTTTACATGGGATCAGACACAGCAGCTTTCCAGTGTCAATAATGCTTACTTTTTCAAAATGCATTCTGCCTCCAGCTCATTGCAAAGTGGTGTGTGACCCGCTGATGAAGCCTGCCTTCCGTTGCCGTTTGATGCCACGGATATCTCCAACTTCCAACTTCAGTGCGTTCAAGACAACTGGGAACTGTTAAAAAAAAAAAGAGCTCTGACTGGGAAAAATCGTTTTGAACTGTCATCCAACTCGGAATTCCAACTCAGGAACACCCGGCCTCTTTGTAGAGCTCTGACTTTCCAATTTGGGATTTTTTCTTCTTCTTCCGGACAATTGGGCGGTGCCAATTTTATTTATCGCCTTTTCAATTTTTTTATCGGACAAAAGCCGGCTATAACCGGCTAATGGAAACCCTGGTCCATCATCCATTTCGTATAATGTGTTATGAATTACACTTCGTATTATATGTTACGAATTGCAATTCGTACATTATGTTAGGAATTGCAATTTGTACAATATGTTACGAATTTGCAAAATGTACAATATCTTACAAATTTGCTAAACGTATCATACTTTACAAATTCCAATTTATTGGGGCTAATGTTAGCTAGGTGGCTAGTTGGCTAATGCTAACATTAGCTAGCTGGCTAACATTAGCTAGGCTAGGGGTTAAGGTTAGGGGTTAGGGTTAAGGTTAGGGTTAAGGTTAGGAGCTAGGTTAAAGGGTTAGGGTTAGGGGAAGGGTTAGCTAAAAGGGTTGAGGTTAGGGTTAGAGGAAGGGTTAGCTAATATGCAAAGTAGTTGCAAAGTAGCTAAAAAGTAGTAAGTAGTTGAAAAGTTAAAAGTTGCTAGTTGCTAAATGCTAAAGTTACCCGCAACCATTCACTCATCCATCCTGACCAACCACCCTCTATTTGTTTTTTCCTTAAGTAACCTTCTGTCTTATGTAGCCATACCAAACAGAACATATCATACTAATTTGAGTGTTCCAGATTTACGTTTACTATTTTTTATTTATTTAACCTTTATTTAACCAGGTAAGCCAGTTGAGAACAAGTTCTCATTTACAACTGCGACCTGGCCAAGATAAAGCAAAGCAGTGCGATAAAAACAACACAGAGTTACATTTGTGGTAAACAAACAAAGTCAAAAATACAACAAAAAATATACAGTGGGGAGAACAAGTATTTGATACACTGCCGATTTTGCAGGTTTTCCTACTTACAAAGCATGTAGAGGTCGGTCATTTTTATCATATGTACACTTCAACTGTGAGAGACGGAATCTAAAACAAAAATCAATAAAATCACATTGTATGAATTTTAAGTAATTAATTTGCATTTTATTGCATGACATAAGTATTTGATACATCAGAAAAGCAGAACTTAATATTTGGTACAGAAACCTTTGTTTGCAATTACAGAGATCATATGTTTCCTGCAGGTCTTGACCAGGTTTGCACACACTTCAGCAGGGATTTTGGCCCACTCCTCCATACAGACCTTCTCCAGATCCTTCAGGTTTCGGGGCTGTCGCTGGGCAATACGGACTTTCAGCTCCCTCCAAAGATTTTCTATTGGGTTCAGGTCTGGAGACTGGCTAGGCCACTCCAGGACCTTGAGATGCTTCTTACGGAGCCACTCCTTAGTTGCCCTGGCTGTGTGTTTCGGGTCGTTGTCATGCTGGAAGACCCAGCCATGACCCATCTTCAATGCTCTTACTGAGGGAAGGAGGTTGTTGGCCAAGATCTCGCGATACATGGCCCCATCCATCCTCCCCCTCAATACGGTGCAGTCGTCCTGTCCCCTTTGCAGAAAAGCATCCCCAAAGAATGATGTTTCCACCTCCATGCTTCACGGTTGGGATGGTGTTCTTGGGGTTGTACTCATCCTTCTTCTTCCTCCAAACACGGCGAGTGGAGTTTAGACCAAAAAGCTCAATTTTTGTCTCATCAGACCACATGACCTTCTCCCATTCCTCCTCTGGATCATCCAGATGGTCATTGGCAAACTTCAGACGAGCCTGGCCATGCGCTGGTTTGAGCAGGGGGACCTTGCGTGCGCTGCAGGATTTTAATCCATGACGGCGTAGTGTGTTACTAATGGTTTTCTTTGAGACTGTGGTCCCAGCTCTCTTCAGGTCATTGACCAGGTCCTGCCGTGTAGTTCTGGGCTGATTCCTCACCTTCCTCATGATCATTGATGCCCCTCGAGGTGAGATCTTGCATGGAGCCCCAGACCGAGGGTGATTGACCGTCATCTTGAACTTCTTCCATTTTCTAATTATTGCGCCAACAGTTGTTGCCTTCTCACCAAGCTGCTTGCCTATTGTCCTGTAGCCCATCCCAGCCTTGTGCAGGTCTACAATTTTATCTCTGATGTCCTTACACAGCTCTCTTGTCTTGGCCATTGTGGAGAGGTTGAAGTCTGTTTGATTGAGTGTGTGGACAGGTGTCTTTTATACAGGTAACGAGTTCAAACAGGTGCAGTTAATACAGGTAATGAGTGGAGAACAGGAGGGCGCAGTCTAAGGCACTGCATCGCAGTGCTAACTGTGCCACTAGAGATCCTGGTTCGAATCCAGGCTCTGTCGCAGCCGGCCGCGACCGGGAGACTCATGGGCGGCACACAATTGGCCCAGCGTCGTCCAGGGTAGGGGAGGGAATGGCCGGCAGGGATGTTGCTCAGTTGATAGAGCATGGCGTTTGCAACGCCAGGGTTGTGGGTTTGATTCCCACGGGGGGCCAGTATAAAAAAAAATATGTATTCACTAACTGTAAGTCGTTCTGGATAAGAGCGTCTGCTAAATGACTAAAATGTAAATGTAAATGTTAAAGAAAAACTAACAGGTCTGTGAGAGCCGGAATTCTTACTGGTTGGTAGGTGATCAAATACTTATGTCATGCAATAAAATGTAAATTAATTACTTAAAAATCATACAATGTGATTTTCTGGATTTTTGTTTTAGATTCCATCTCTCACAGTTGAAGTGTACCTATGATAAAAATGACAGACCTCTACATGCTTTGTAAGTAGGAAAACCTGCAAAATCGGCAGTGTATCAAATACTTGTTCTCCCCACTGTATATACAGTGTGTGTGAATATTATGGAGGTAAGGCAATAAATAAATAGGCCATAGTGCAAAAATAGTTACAATTTCGTAATTAACACTGGAATGATAGATGTGCAAAAGATGATGTGCAAATAGAGATACTGGGGTGCAAATTAGCAAAATAAATAACAATATGGGGATGAGGTAGTTGAGTGGGCTAATTTCAGAATGGCTGTGTACAGGTGCAGTGATCGGTAAACTGCTCTGACAACTGACGCTTAAAGTTAGTGAGGGAGATAAGAGTCTCCAGCTTCAGAGATTTTTGCAGTTCGTTCCAGTCATTGGCAGCAGAGAACTGGAAGGAATGGCGACCAAAGGAGGTGTTGGCTTTGGGGATGACCAGTGAGATATATCTGCTGGAGCGCAGACTACGGGTGGGTGTTGCTATGGTGACTAGTGAGCTAAGATAAGACAGGGATTTGCCTAGCAGTGATTTATAGATGACCTGGAGCCAGTGGGTTTGGCGACAAATATGTAGTGAGGGCCAGCCAACGAGAGCGTACAGGTCACAATGGTGGGTAGTATATGGGGCTTTGGTGACAAAACGGATGGCACTGTGATAGACTACATCCAATTTGCTGAGTAGAGTGTTGGAGGCTATTTTGTAAATGACATCGCCGAAGTCAAGGATCAGTAGGATAGTCAGTTTTACGAGGGCATGTTTGGCAGCATGAGTGAAGGAGGCTTTGTTGCGAAATAGGAAGCCGATTATAGATTTAACTTTTGATTGGAGATGCTTAATGTGAGTCTGGAAGGAGAGTTTACAGTCTAACCAGACACCTACGTGTTTGTAGTTGTCCACATACTCAGACCCGCCGAGAGTAGTGATTCTAGTCGGGTGGGCGGGTGCAAGCAGCGTTCGGTTGAAGAGCATGCATTTAGTTTTACTAGTGTTTAAGAACAGTTGGAGGCTACGGAAGGAGTGTTGTATGGCGTTGAAGCTCGTTTGGAGGTTTGTTAACACAGTGTCCAATGAAGGGCCAGATGTATACAAAATGGTGTCGTCCGCATAGAGGTGGATCCGAGCGTCACCAGCAGCAAGAGCGACATTATTGATATACACAGAGAATAGAGTCGGCCCGAGAATTGAACCCTGTGGCACCCGCATAGAGACAGCCATAGGTCCAGACAACAGGCCTTCCGATTTGACACATTGAACTCTATCTGAGAAGTAGTTGGTGAATCAGGCGAGGCAGTCATTAGAGAAACCAAGGCTATTTAGTCTGCCAATAAGTATGTAGTGGTTGACAGAGTCGAAAGCCTTGGCCAGGTCGATGAAGACGGCTGCGCAGTACTGTCTTTTATCGATCTCGGTTATAATATCGTTTAGGACCTTGAGCGTGGCTGAGGTGCACCCATGACTAGCTCGGAAACTGGATTGCATAGCGGAGAAGGTACGGTGGGATTCGAAATGGTCGGTGATCTGTTTGTTAACTTGGCATTCAAATACTTTCGAAAGGCAGGGCAGGATGGATATAGGTCTGTAACAGTTTGGATCTAGAGTGTCACCCCCTTTGAAGAGTGGGATGACCGCGGCAGCTTTCCAATCTCTGGGGATCTCAGACGTTACGAAAGAGAGGTTGAACAGGCTAGTAATAGGGGTTGCGACAATTTCGGCAGCTAATTTTAGAGAGAAAGGGTCCAGATTGTCTAGCCCAGCTGGTTTGTAGGGGTCCAGATTGTTCAGCTCTTTCAGAACATCAGCTGTCTGAATTTGTGTGAAGGAGAAGCGGGGGGATTGGGCAAATTGCAGCGGAGGGTGCAGAGCTGGTGGCTGGGGTAGTGGTAGCCAGGTGGAAAGCATGGCCAGCCATAGCAAAATGCTTGTTGAAATTCTCGATTATTGTAGATTTATCGGTGGTGACAGTGTTTCCTAGCCTCAGTGCTGTGGGCAGTTGGGAGGAGGTGCTCTTATTTTCCATGGACTTTACAGTGTCCCAAAACTTTTTGGAGTTAGTGCTACAGGAAGCAAATTTCTGTTTGAAAAAGCTAGCCTTTGCTTTCCTAACTGATTGTGTATATTGGTTCCTGACTTCCCTGAAAAGTTGCATATCGCGGGGGCTATGTTACGTCTAGTCTATGAGACCAGGCTGGTTAAAGGGATATTTCAGGATTTTGGTAATGAGGTCCTTGATCTACTTCCCCAGAGTCAGATGAACTTGTGGATACCGTTTTTATGTCTCTGTGTCTAGTATGAAGAAAGTTAGAGGTAGTTTCACAAGCCAATGCTAACTAGCATTAGCATAATGACTGGAAGTCTATGGGTATGCTGCAGATACCCATAGACTTCCAGTCATTGCGCTAATGCGAGTTAGCATTGGTTCAGAAAACTACCTCTAACTCAAATCAAGTTTAATTTGTCACATGCGTGTTGTGTGTGTGAGCGTATGCTGTGTGTGAGTATGTGTGTGTGTGAATGTGTGTGTTGGACAGTGGAGGCTGGTGGGAGGAGCTATAGGAGGACAGGCTCATTGTAATGGCTGGAATTGAATAAATGGAACGGTATCAAACACATCAAACATATGGAAACCACATGTTTGACTCCGTTCCATTTATTACAATGAGTCCGTACTCCTATGTGTAGAGTGTGTTGGTAGAGTCCAGTGAGTGTGCATAGAGCCAGTGCAAGAACAGTGTATTCGGAAAGTATTCAGACCTTTGACTTTTTCCACATTGTGTTACGTTACAACCTTATTCTAAAATGGATTAAATAGTCCCCCCCCCCCCATCAATCTACACACAATACTCCATAATGACAAAGCAAAAACAGTTTTTTAGAAATGTTTGCAAATATCACATTTACATAACTATTCAGACCCTTTACTCAGTACTTTGTTGAAGCACCATTGGCAGTGATTACAGCTTCAAGTCTTCTTGGGTATGACGCTACAAGCTTGGCACACCTGTATTTGGGGAGTTTCTCCCATTCTTCTCTGCAGATCCTCTCAAGCTCTGTCAGGTTGGATGGGGAGCGTCGCTGCACAGCTATTTTCAGGTCTCTCCAGAGATGTTCGATCGGGTTCAAGTCCAGGCTCTGGCTGGGCCAGTCAAGGACATTCAGAGACTTGTCCCGAAGCCACTCCTGCGTTGGAAGGTCAACCTTCGCCCCAGTTTGAGGTTCTGAGCGCTCTGGAGCAGGTTTACATCAAGGATCTCTCTGTACTTTTCTCCGTTCATCTTTTCCTCGATCATGTCTAGTCTCCCAGTCCCTGTAGCTGAAAAACATCCCCACAGCATGATGATGCCACCACCATGCTTCACCGTAGGGATGGTGCCAGGTTTACTCCAGACGTGACACTTGGCATTCAGGCCAAAGAGTTCAATATTGGTTTCATCAGACCAGAGAATCTTGTTTCTCATGGTCTGAGAGTCCTTTAGGTGCCTTTTGGCAAACTCCAAGCGGAATGTCATGTGCCTTTTACTGAGGAGTGGCTTCCGTCTGGCCTCTCTACCATAAAGGCCTGATTGGTGGAGAGATGCAGAGATGGTTGTCCTTCTGGAAGGTTCTCCCATCTCCAAAGAGGAACTCTGGAGCTCTCTCAGAGTGACCATTGGGTTCTTGGTCACCTCCCTGACCAAGACCCTTCTCCCTCAATTGCCAGCACTAGGAAGAGTCTTGGTGGTTCCAAACTTCTTCCATTTAAGAATGATGGAGGCCACTGTGTTCTTGGGGACCTTCAATGCTGCAGAAATGTTTTGGTACCCTTCCCCAGATCTGTGCCTCGACACAATCCGGTCTTGGAGCTCTATGGATAATTCCGTTGACCTGATGGCTTGGTTTTTGCTCTGACATGCACTGTCAACTGTGGGACCTTATATAGACAGGTGTGTCCCTTTCCAAATCATATCCAATCAATTGAATTTACCACAGGTGAACTCCAATCAAGTTGTAGAAACATCTCAAGGATGATCAATGGAAACAGGATGCACCTGAGTTCAATTTCGAATCTCATAGCAAAGGGTCTGAATACTTATGTAAATAAGGTATTTCTAAAAACCTGTTTTTGCTTCGTCATTATGGGGTATTGTGTGTAGATTGATGAGGGAAAACAATTATTTAATCAATTTTAGAATAAGGCTGTAACGTAACAACATTTGGAAAAAGTCAAGGGATCTGAATATTTTCCAAATGCACTGTATGTATTCCTTCATACTGGTCACAGAGACATAAAAATGGTATCCTCGAGTTCATCTGACTCTGGGGAAGTAGATAAAGGGCCTCATTGCCAAAATCCCAAAGTTTCCCTTTAAGGTTAAGGTTAAGGTTAGGGTTAGGAGTTAGGTTAAAGGGTTAAGATTAAGGTTAGGGGAAGGGTTAGCTAACATGCTAAGTACTTGCAAAGTAGCTAAAAAGTAGTAAATAGTTCCAAAGTTGCAAATTAGATAAAGTTATCTGTGATGGGATTCAAACATGCAACCTTTGGGTTGGTAGATGTTCACCTTATATGCTACACTTCCACCCCAACCAACCAACCAACCAACCACCCTCCTTTGGTTTTTGCCTTAAGTAACTTTCTGTCATATGTAACCATAACAAACGTAACATATTGTACTAATTTGAGTGTCTCGGATTTACATTTAGAGCTACACCAGTGGAGGCTGCTCAGGGAAGGACTGCTCATAAAAATGGCTGGAACGGAGCAAAGGGAATGGCATCAAACAAATGGCAACCATGTGTTTGATGTATTTGATACCATTCCACTAATTCCACTCCAGCCATTATCACGAGCCCGTCCTCCCCAATTAAGGTGCCACCAACCTCCTGTGACCTACACAGAGTAGCTGGACCAGTCGGATTTGTCAAAGTGGTTTGAGGTTTAATATTTTTTTAAGAACTCATGGTTTAGGCTACTTGATGGAAATCCATGTTTAATGGATGGATTTTCTTGGTTTTAAGATTAAACTAATTTTGGCACTAATTCTGTTTGAGTTGTTACAAAAATGTGTTACACTGTTAGAGCCTACTGTTACAGAATTATGTGACCCCCAGTTTCATGGTCATGTGGTGATTATTATTATCATCATAATAATGCCTTTGCGCGTGTGTGCGCGTGTGTAGGTTACATGTCTGAAAGCTGAAAGTGGACCGCAGAGTATGTATCACATTACTGACTGAGGCACGGGCCTCCCTAGCCTAGCTAGACAGCAACATTTCCCATGTGTTACTCATTCAACTGCCACATACCTATCTTCACCCCACGCACCTCCCACTGGGCACAGACGTCAATTCAACGTCTATTCCACGTTGGTTCAACGTAATTTCATTGAAATGAAGTGGAAACGACGTTGATTCAACCAGTGTGTGCCCAGTGGTCTTCCTCCCCCTCTACAGCTGTATCTGGTTCCACAGCTCTCAAACACGTTCAAACTTCCCCTGCTCTCTCTATACCCTCTCTTCTTACACCCATATATACAGTCTCTCTCGCTATCTCTCTCACTTTGATCTCTCTCTGTCTCACACAGGTGTGCCAAAGGCCACAGACCCCCCTCTCTCTATACCCTCCATTCTTACACATATAATTTATCTCTCACTCTGATCTCTCACTCTGATCTCTCTCTCTCTCTCTCTCTCTCTCTCTCTCTCTCTCTCTTTCTGCTATTTCAAGAATGACAGAGCCTATGGAAAAAAGCATGGAGTCTGCTGTACACTATGTTCTTTTAGAGATAATTTTATACCTTGAATTCCATATGTTGAACTACTCAGACAGTTTTCCAGACTCAGTCTCTCTCTCTCTCTCTCTCTCTCTCTCTCTCTCTCTCTCTCTCTCTCTCTCTCTCTCTCTCTCTGTGGGGTGAAAACAATAATATATAGGCCTAATGGTTCACATAAGCCTTCTCTTAATGGGGGAAATGTAAACCAATCGTTTAGGAGAACATTTAGTGAATTTGGAAGTGTGGAAATGCCATTGAAGTAAACACACAAGCCAGAAGTAGCCGAAAAGGCAATTAGTAACGCAACAGTGCTACGTAGTGGTAATACATATTGGCTTCCGAGTGTACCCTAGAGCGGATATTCGGAGGTCATGATTCATTTGACAGTCACTCGCACGCAACTTTTTCTAGTAAGGATAGATCTATGCATTACAGCACATCGTCTTGGAAATTAATCACCCAGTTTTGAGTGGTGACTCGGCAATAATCACTCACAAAAGTTCCGTCAAAAGAATTCATGACAGCGGTGGGATTCGAACCCACGCCCCCGAAGAGACTGGAGCCTTAATCCAGCGCCTTAGACCGCTCGGCCACGCTATCTGTCGACAACGAAAAGCACATCAATTTAGCCTATGATACATAGCAACATAATTATGTTTATCTTACTATGCACCAGAAATATAATTATATTTTTAGTATTTGATATTCATACACTATCATTGTAATTGTCAATTCAATTGCATTACTTGTTGTTTTTAGAACGTTTTAATCAATTCTGAAACCATAAGCTCCGACTGTCAACCAACTTCACACTTTATTTTGGCTGCTTTAATATGAGACTGGTATAAAAAGATTCACATTTAGGCTACAGTTGTTTTACATTTTGTATTCAATTTCGATACCATACAACACTTCAACTGTCAGCCAACAACACTTTATTTAGCTGCTTCAATATGAAACAGCCTAGCAACTTCTTGTAATATACAAGGATGAAGACATTTCCGAAGTCATTGAGTTTTTAATTACCGAACATAGCTAGACCTGAATCAATTAATCAGTTGTATCAATTAATTAATCAATCAATTAAAGATGAGTGACAAGAAATTCAACTAAAACATTTTGATACACTTCTAAAACACAAAATATTAACTATTTGAAAAGAGAAGTTTACAACATAGGAAGAAAAAAAAGAAAAAAACTGTACAAACTTGAAATAGCTATAATGCTTACTCCTCCCCAATCTCATAAAATATGTTTATGTCTAAAAGGTATAAATGACCAAACATTTAAAAGTGAAAATTAGATCCTTTCATTTTGCCATGTGGCTATAGAACTGTTGGCATTGTGTAATATAGCAGAGCACCAGAGCCATGTTCCTAGGGCGCTGGCCCAGTCGCACCACAACACATTGGTTTTAACTTTACATAAGTGAAACTGCAGATACACCAGGATCTGCATTTTCTGAATCCTCCACTAGATCCAGTAAAAACAGAATTGAGCGATCCCATGAGATGGGCTACATAAAACATAAAAGGGCCCTGAGTTTTTCCTTGCCACAGCATTATGACCTGATTGGGAAAAACTCCAGGCCCTAGTCGGCCTGCTGCCTGGGCATTTTCCTAGTCAGGTCACGGGTTCAGGAAAAAATCATGGAAGGTGTGTGTTTGTCTGTTCCCTGAGGTCTTCACCAAGGCCTCCACATGGAGGGGTCTCCCCCAGGGGGGAAGAAAGGGGACAGGGGGGTGGGGTGAAACACCCCAGGCTGGGGTAGATTGGGGGAGGAATTGGGGGAGCTAGGAGGGGAGGAGGAGGAGAAGGGCTTCTGCTGATCCCTCCCATCTCTACCAGAATGTACCTGGCTGCGAAGGGCGTGGAGCGGTGAACATCCTATGGGTGGGGGTGATGGCTGCGTGGGGGGCTTGGCATGATGCATCTGTAAACAGCGAGGCTGGAATGACTGAGCTCCACCTCCAGATGGCAGAGAAAGTGGAGACTGGGGAGGTGAGGCAGGCCCAGATCCAGACATGGGACTACCACCATTACTACTACCACCACCAATACTACCACTGTTACTATTACTAATACCAATAGCCCTAGTCGGAGTCCGATTGATACCATTGGTCCCATTGCCACCAGTGTTCCCAGCCCCAGTCTCAGAGCTGATGTGGGGCAGAGACTTGAGCAGGTGGTTGAGGAGCCGGGCCCCCAGTGGCTTGTCCATGCCTGGGCAGCTCAGGAGCAGGTTGTGGACCTCATGCATACACTGGATGTATCCACTGCTGTAGCGATGCCGGGACTCAAACCCTATACTGGGACCAGAAGGGGAACCTAGAGAGAGATACGAACACAAGGGGGAAGCGGTGAGTCAGGATGGAACACCAACTCACGGGCTTAGTAGGCCTACAATGCGTAGTTACCACATAGTAGGGTATGCAGGATATTGATGGTATTATGCACTAATTCATATGCAGTGAGCGTTGTGAACAGGTTTATATCAGTCAATAGAATATATTACTTAAAATAACTTGAAATAAAACAAATCAGCTGATATCAATTCGTGAAATGTGTGATCAGGGTAGTGAAGGAGTGTCTATCCCATTCCCTGGCTTGCTTTGAATCCCAGTTTGTCTCTGTTGTCAATCATTTGACTGATTTGACCCAATGGGAGCTCATTGATATGTAGAGTGAAGGACCCCTATTGGGTGACATTATTCAATGATTGACAACGCATGATAATCCTCCACATCATGGGAGGTTCCAAGGCTTCCATCACTGTAAGAATTTTAAACAGGTTCTGTATGTTCTGTTAGAACTTGGAACAACGTTTTAAGAATGAAAACAGCCAAGTGGACTACTGTCTTCAAAGGTGACGGTGTGTGTGTGTGTGTGTGTGTGTGTTAGGTGCTTACCTGAACCGTGACCCTTCTGCAGACCCTCCATATGTTGCACAGTAACCTCCAGTACATCAGCCTTCTCCAGTTTAGATTGCTGTGTAAGAGGAGTGAATCAGAAGGAGATTGGAGGAAGAATGAAATTTGCAATTGCATTCTCAAAATATTATCATCTTGTGTGTGTGTGTGTGTGTGTGTGTGTGTGTGTGTGTGTGTGTGTGTGTGTGTGTGTGTGTGTGTGTGTGTGTGTGTGTGTGTGTGTGTACTCACATCCAGGTTGTATGCATCCACCATGATCCCTTTCAGTTGTTCCAGACTGCAGTTGATGCGCTCCCGTCTCTTCTTCTCAATTAGAGGCTTCCGCAGCTTTCAATCAAATCAACAGGCCAATTAATACATCTGTCTACATATTAACCAATTGATGCCTTGACGATTGTTTAAACATTTACAGTGACCATTTATGATAAAGGCATAAAGAAATAGAACACCACCAATGTTTATCAATGTTGATCAAAACTAATCAGTCAGTTTTGCTATTGTTTGAAAGGATTTGAATGGATGTCATCAGAAATTATTGTTACATTTCAGTGGTTTCAATTTAATATTAGGGGAAATGTGATTCAATTTTATACTCAAATCAAGTCTGTAATAGACACTTTGGAGATAGAACACCCTAGCCAACCCTTCTCTGGCCACCCACCCCCCACCCCCCACCCATGGATGCAAAGTCTGCAAACTCAAACCAACTCTCTGCACATTGCATCAATGCATGCATTGTGGTAGTGCAATATGCATGCATTTATTTACATGATGCATAAATGCAATTAAGGATTTTAAATGTAAAATGTTTTTACTAAGCACAATTCCTGCACAACCCTTTACTTGATGTATTACCCAGTTCCTTACATGAGGCCCAAATGCCTCATATCAAAACTGTTTCATGTAGGCCAATTTAATTGCAACAAGCTTACCTTTCGTTCTTCTTTAGCGCTAAAATTCCTCTCAGGCCCATTTCCCCCGTGTCCCATGTTGAAGGCCGTAATCCTCGAGCTGCAAGGCGCACAATCTGTGTCCTTATGGCCCCTCTCTTCTGCAGCTATACCTCCTCACAAAACTCCGTTTGCACTGTTTAGTATTTTATGAACGAATAGATCAATAGAGAGGGAGAAAGGAACACTGGAGAAGGGGTAACGGCGCGCTACCCTGATATATATATGTATTTTACGCACCACAGCCTCGCGCCCCCAACATCTCCACCCACCAACATTACCATGACAATGTGTGGGTGCGCTCTCCCCCGAACTTTCCCACAGCCCCGCCGTGGGCACGTTTCATGGCACAGGGTCCGATTCTCCCCGCTGTTGTCAAGCGGGAGAATGGGGAGGGTAGGAGGGGGGCGCGGACGGGGGCGACCTGTAGAACGCGGATGGGAAAGGGAGTTGGGAAAGGTGATGCGCAAATAATTTCATTGCTGGGTAGAACGTTATGATCAATGATGTCATCTCGGGATCAGGAAGTGATTTTGCCCGTAAGTAACCTGGTCCTGCTGATACATTTAGCAGAACTTGTTCTTGTTTTCTTAATTGCCTAACTAAAGATAATTGACATGGTGATATATCTATAATTCCGTTACAGTTGTCAATGATAACACATCATTACCCTCCCTAAAGTGTTACTATAATTTGCTACTTAGTTAATCTATGCCTATAATACATGTATTAATAAGAAAACGGAAATCATCTGTTAATTAAGAAAATGTAAGAAAATGTATTGATTTAGACATAAACAACATGCAATCGAAGAAACTGCACCAATAAAACCAACCTTCAGACTTTTCAGCACCCAAACACAAAAGAAAGTCCGACGGGATGAAAAAAGTCGCACAACAATAGCAGCTAAAGAGATCTCCACACAACCCTTCTTTTCAATATCGCAATGGAAGAATTCTCAACCTATTATCTCCGTCCCTTCTCCCTGCCACCCTTCTTTTCCATCCCCCTTTCCTAGCGCTTCTTTACCAACGACCAACCCCCCTCTCTCTCTCTCTTATTATTGTCCCCCCTCTTTATCTCGTGGATGGACACACTCCAATGGAGCGCGTTAAGGTCTCTCTCTTTCTTTTCTATGCTATAGTCCGGCCGTAATGACCCCCAGTTAACAGAAGAATGGTCTTGGTGCTAAAGCCTTAATGGCTATCTTAAGACCTTAAATCCGAATTAGTTTTTTTCCCTCCAGCTCACTCCTGCACCTGGTCAATGTTTTAGGCTGTTGGGGACGGAATGGTGTTAAATTATTTACGCCTATATACTATAGCCTAGTCTGCTGATATTTTGATATACAAGATTGCGACAGCCACAGACTTGGTTCTGAAATTGGTAATCTAGACAAATTTAACAAAGCATGAACAATTATAAGTATATTTACGAGGCTTACCTATAGGCCTACTTCTAAGTAAACTCAGCAAAAAAAAAGAAACGTCCTCTCACTGTCAACTGAGTATATTTTCAGCAAACTTAACATGTGTAAATATTTGTATGAACATAACAAGATTCAACAACTGAGACATAAACTCCACAGACATGTGACTAACAGAAATTGAATAATGGGTCCCTGAACAAAGGGGGGGGGGGGTCAAAATCAAAAGTAACAGTCAGTATCTGGTGTGGCCACCAGCTGCATTAAGTACTGCAGTGCATCTCCTCCTCATGGACTGCACCAGATTTGCCAGTTCTTGCTGTGAGATGTTACCCCACTCTTCCATCAAGGCACCTGCAAGTTCTCTGACATTTCTGGGGGGAATGGCTCTAGCCCTCACCCTCCGATCCAACAGGTCCCAGATGTGCTCAATGGGATTGAAATCCGGGCTCTTCGCTGGCCATGGCAGAACACTGACATTCCTGTCTTGCAGGAAATCACGCACAGAACGAGCAGTATGGCTGGTGGCATTGTCAAGCTGGAGGGTCAGAATGAGCCTGCAGGAAGGGTACCACATGAGGAAGGAGGATGTCTTCCCTGTAACGCACAGCGTTGAGATTGCCTGCAATGACAACAAGCTCAGTCCGATGATGCTGTGACACACCGCCCCAGACCATGACGGACCCTCCACCTCCAAATCGATCCCGCTCCAGAGTACAGGCCTCAGTGTAACGCTCATTCCTTCGACGATAAACGCGAATCCGACCATCACCCCTGGTGAGACAAAACCGCGACTCGTCAGTGAAGAGCACTTTTTGCCAGTCCTGTCTGGTCCAGCGACGGTGAGTTTGTGCCCATAGGCGACATTGTTGCCGGTGATGTCTGGTGAGGACCTGCCTTACAACAGGCCTACAAGCCCTCAGTCCAGCCTCTCTCAGCCTATTGCGGACAGTCTGAGCACTGATGGAGGGATTGTGCGTTCCTGGTGTAACTTAGGCAGGTGTTGTTGCCATCCTGTACCTGTCCCGCAGGTGTGATGTTCGGATGTACCGATCCTGTGCAGGTGTTGTTACACGTGGTCTGCCACTGCGAGGACGATCAGCTGTCCGTCCTGTCTCCCTGTAGCGCTGTCTTAGGCGTCTCACAGTACGGACATTGTAATTTATTGCCCTGTCCACATCTGCAGTCCTCATGCCTCCTTGCAGCATGCCTAAGGCACGTTCACACCGATGAGCAGGGACCCTGGGCATATTTCTTTTGGTGTTTTTCATAGTCAGTAGAAAGGCCTCTTTAGTGTCCTAAGTTTTCATAACTGTGACCTTAATTGCATACTGTCTGTAAGCTGTTAGTGTCATAATGACCGTTCCACAGGTGCATGTTCATTAATTGGTTCATTGAACAAGCATGGGAAACAGTGTTTAAACCCTTTACAATGAAGATCTGTGAAGTTATTTGGATTTTTATGAATTATGTATTTTTTGCTGAGTTTATAAGTAGGCCTAAGGTAGTTTATTTGATAGCCTAGTAAGCCTAGAAGTTGCAGTAATATATATGGCCTAGATAAACAATTGTGGTAGTCTGTGCCACTGTGTTTGGGGTATCCCCCTGTGTTTGTTGTTTGCACTTTGCAGAATGTGGTAGTGACTTCTTCACCTTTTCTCAGCTGTGGAGAGATGGGGCTGGATCAACACAGTTAGAGAGAGGTCAGACACTTCACACAGATACTTATCTATTGAGATGCTAAGACAAACACACATGCACGCACACACTCAAGCGTGATTGCACACGCGCACACATGCACACACACACAAACCAGACACATGCACTATTTACACACCACATACAGAGAACACACACACACATACGACAGAAATTTCCTGTACTCTTTTCACACAAGATAGCTGGTTTGATCCCGGGCTGTATGACAACCGGCTGTGATCGGGAGTCCCATAGGGCGGCACACAATTGGCCCAGCGAAGTCTTTGGGTACCTGCAAGCATCTGCTAGCATGCTAGCAGATACCCATAGAGTTCCAGTCATTGTGCTAACGCTAGTTAGCAATTGCGCATAGCGCACGTTAGCAACTTCTTTCAAACTGCATGCGGAGACATACAAATGGTATTGCCGAGTTCATCTGACTCTGGGGGTGTATCCCTTTAACCACTCTCCTGCATTCTTACACCAACACACTGTCACACAGACCTATGCCCAGTTTGTCGTCAACATACTGTAGAGGCCTGCAGACAAACCAGAACACATACCGATAACCTTAGTTATAAAAGGGAAATTGCCTATAATGTAATGTAAATTAACACGAACGCACACACAGACACACACACAGACAGACACACACACACACACACACACACACACACACACACACACACACACACACACACACACACACACACACACACACACACACACACACACACACACACACACAACACACTCAAATATGGGAAAATAATCAAACAAGGTGTATCTCAGGGGCGTTGGGTATGGCAGGACCAAAACATTTTAAGTATGCAAAAAATAAGTTGACTAAAATCATTCCAATCTCGATTAAAATGCAATGGCTGTTTAGCGTAATGTGAGCTGGCTTTAGGACCATGCGGAGCACCGTTCGGAGAGCAGCTGCCAGCCTGCAGCCTTTTCTCTCACTTTTAGAAAGCAGAGCCAGTGCCTGTTTGCTTTGCCAGTACGGCCATTTAGGCAGTGCGCCGATTGCTTTGAATTTGATGTCGGCAAATGAACAACCGCTTTGTAAACCTTGTGGTAAACTGATAAATAGGGGTTAATTTAATTGGGAATTCAGATTTTAGCAGAGATGCAGAGAAAAATACACTACATGGCCAACATCTCATTCCAAAATCATGGGCATTAATATGGAGTTGGTCCCCCCATTGCTTCTATAACAGCCTCCTCTCTTCTGGGAAGGCTTTCCACTAGATGTTGGAACATTGCTGCAGGGACTTGCTTCCATTCAGCCACAAGAGCATTAGTGAGGTTGGGCACTGATGTTGGGCGATTAGGCCTGGCTCGCAGTCGTTCCAATTCATCCCAAAGGTGTTCGATGGGGTTGAGATTAGGGCTATGTGCAGGCCTGTCAAGTTCTTCCACACCAATCTCGACAAACCATTTCTGTATGGACCTCGCTTTGTGCACGGGGGCATTGTCATGCTGAAACAGGAAAGGGCCTTCCCCAAACTGTTGCCACAAAGTTGGAAGCACAGAATCGTCTAGAACGTCATTGTATGCTGTAGTGTAAAATATTTCCCTTCACTGGAACTAAGGGGCCTAAGCCGAACCATGAGAAACAGCCCTAGACCCTTATTCCTCCTCCACCAAACTTTACAGTTGGCACTATGCATTGGGGCAAGTAGTGTTCTCCTGGCATCCACCAAACCCGGATTCATCCGTTGGATTGCCAGATGGTGAAGTGTGATTCATCATTCCAGAGAATGCGTTTCCACTGCTCCAGAGTCCAATGGCGGCGAGCTTTACACCACCCCAGCCGACGCTTGGCATTGCGGATGGTAATCTTAGGCTTGTGTGTGGCTCCTCGGCCATGGAAATCCATTTCATGAAGCTCCCAATGAATAGTTATCGTGCTGATGTTGCTTCCAGAGGCAGTTTGGAACTCGGTAGTGAGTGTTGCAACTGAGGATAGACGATTTTTACACGCTACGCACTTTAGCACTCGGCGGTCCCATTCTGTGAGCTTGTGTGGCCTACCACTTCGCAGCTGAGCCGTTGTTGCTCCTAGACGTTTCCACTTCACAATAACAGCACTTACAGTTGACCGGGGCAGCTCTAGCAGGGCAGACATTTTACAAACTGACTTGTTGGAAAGGTGACATCCTATGACAGTGCCACGTTGAAAGTCACTGAGCTCTTCAGTAATGGCCATTCCACTGCCAATGTTTGTCTATGGAGACTGCATGGCTGTGTGCTCAATTTTATACACCTGTCAACAACGGGTGTGGCTGAAATAGCCGAATCCACACATTTCTCCACATACTTTTTGCCATGTAGTGTATTTTGTTTCTTTAAAAAAATAAGCACCAGTCAGGAGGATGCAGCCATTTCAATAGGTATGCTTAGATAAGCAGAAACATTTACATGTTTTTGACATAGAATTAAGCATAATGATTATGGCTCTAGATTGCAGGAAAAAGCTGTTTCAAATGCAAAATTCTCCAACTTAAAGTCGGGGGGCCTAGCCCCTCTCCTGGTCACCCCCAAGCCATCCTCAAGTACTTTGTGCCCCCTCAGATTTTTGGGGTGCATGGATACAATTCTTCAATATTCTCCAAATGTTTCCCTTCCCTGGCAAATAATGCAGACAGACAAATGAAACACATTATGAGGAACATCTCTGAATGCAGCGCCATCAGAGAAAATGTGACTACCCAAAATACATAGGTTTGACAAGGTGACGTGTAGATTAAAAAGGCCTGTAGCTCAGTTGGTAGAGCATGGCACTTGCAACGCCAGGGTTGTGGGTTCGTTTCCCATGGGGGGCCAGTATGTAAAATGTATGCACTCACTAACTGTATGTCGCTCTGGATAAGAGCGTCTGCTAAATGACTAAAATGTATATTTTCCTTTTCTTGACAAAAACTGGATGAATCAATGTTTTTTCCACATCATTATTAAAAAATTTTTCTATGTGATGACGTTGAATCAATGTGGAAAACTGATTGGATTTGCAAAAAGTCATCAATGTAAGGGAATTTCTTTTTTTCTTTATTTTTAACCTAAATCCAATGACAGGGTGACATTTTTCGTTGAATTCATGTTAGTTGACAACTTAACCAAATGTAAATCAAAACTAGATGTTGAACTGATGTCTGTGCCCAGTGGGGATGTTTCAAGTGAGAATTAGGCAGGTCTGAAGCCAAAAAATAAAATACATTATTGTCTACTTCACCCATATTTTCTTCTCTTTTTGCAAAAAAAGTAGTGTGTAGTTCCAGTAGTTAGCTACAGCGCTACATGGCAAAAACATAATTAATTACTGAAAACACTACCTAGATTTGAATTGAGCTCAACTACCACCAAGCTACTACAAAATGTAGTTAAATTACTAGTTGAACTACATGTAGTTCACTACTCCCCAACACTGGCCCTGATGTTCATTTGCATAACTGCAATGACAACTCAAAACGTGTTTATATCTCTGTCTATCTGAGGGCAAGAGCCCACAGGAAGTGGTGGTGCTGGGAGGCACCAGAAAGGGAGATGTGGGTTGGGGACATGCAATACTTCCTTATGTAGCAATAAAATAATTCAAGCTACTGAAACTCATTAAAACTTCAGCTACTGTAGATCTTTTGCTGCATTTCCTTTGCATATGGTCAGTGTTAAGATTTTTTCAGGCAGGGAATGTGAAAAAAAACACTTCAAACTTGATCGAGATTTACAAAACAAACATTCTAAATACATTTCATGATGTTACAATATTTTGCCAACTCAAAATAACTGTTTATAAAAGAGCTTACTCGTTGTGTCATCATTCAGGAGCATTAACATATAATATGCACTACATTCATGGGATTTACATTTAGCATCAGTTATTGATGTCTTCCCATTTGTCACAAATTATGTTTTAGTTTAATTATAATAATGTTTTAGTCAAATTATAATGTTTTAGTCTTAACACCATCTGAAGTTACTCCCATCTTATCATTCTGCATTTCCTGTGGATGTGGATACGTGTGAAATCTACCATATCAGTTTGTTCAGTGGCTACATCTCACGCCGTATGTACCAGTGAATTTGTCACTGTTCGTCTTGCACATTTGCAACATACACTGCTCAAAAAAATAAAGGGAACACTTAAATAACACAATGTAACTCCAAGTCAATCACACTTCTGTGAAATCAAACTGTCCACTTAGGAAGCAACACTGATTGATAATACATTTCACATGCTGTTGTGCAAATGGAATAGACAACAGGTGGAAATTATAGGCAATTAGCAAGACACCCCCCAAAAAAGGACTGGTTTTGCAGATGGTGACCACAGACCACTTCTCAGTTCCTATGCTTCCTGGCTGATGTTTTGGTCACTTTTGAATGCTGGCGGTGCTTTGTGCTTTCACTCTAGTGGTAGCATGAGACGGAGTCTACAACCCACACAAGTGGCTCAGGTAGTGCAGCTCATCCAGGATGGCACATCAATGCGAGCTGTGGCAAGAAGGTTTGCTGTGTCTGTCAGCGTAGTGTCCAGAGCATGGAGGCGCTACCAGGAGACAGGCCAGTACATCAGGAGACGTGGAGGAGGCCGTAGGAGGGCAACAACCCAGCAGCAGGACTGCTACCTCCGCCTTTGTGCAAGGAGGAGGAGGAGGAGCACTGCCAGAGCCCTGCAAAATGACCTCCAGCAGGCCACAAATGTGCATTTGTCTGCTCAAACGGTCAGAAACAGACTCCATGAGGGTGGTATGAGGGCCCGACGTCCATAGGTGGGGGTTGTGCTTACAGCCCAACACCGTGCAGGACGTTTGGCATTTGCCAGAGAACACCAAGATTGGCAAATTCTCCACTGGCGCCATGTGCTCTTCACAGATGAAAGCAGGTTCACACTGAGCACATGTGACAGACGTGACAGAGTCTGGAGACGCCGTGGAGAACGTTCTGCTGCCTGCAACATCCTCCAGCATAACCAGTTTGGCGGTGGGTCAGTCAAGGTGTGGGGTGGCATTTCTTTGGGGGGCCGCACAGCCCTCCATGTGCTCGCCAGAGGTAGCCTGACTGCCATTAGGTACCGAGATGAGATCCTCAGCCCTTGTGAGACCATATGCTGGTGCGGTTGGCCCTGGGTTCCTCCTAATGCAAGACAATGATAGACCTCATGTGGCTGGAGTGTGTCAGCAGTTCCTGCAAGAGGAAGGCATTGATGCTATGGACTGGCCCGCCCGTTCCCCAGACTTGAATCCAATTGAGCACATCTGGGACATCATGTCTCGCTCCATCCACCAACGCCACGTTGCACCACAGACTGTCCAGGAGTTGGCGGATGCTTTAGTCCAGGTCTGAGAGGAGATCCCTCAGGAGACCATCCGCCACCTCATCAGGAGCATGCCCAGGCGTTGTAGGGAGGTCATACAGGCATGTGGAGGCCACACACACTACTGAGCCTCATTTTGACTTGTTTTAAGGACATTACATCAAAGTTGGATCAGCCTGTAGTGTGGTTTTCCACTTTAATTTTGAGGGTGACTCCAAATCCAGACCTCCATGGGTTGATAAATTTGATTTCCATTGATAATTTTTGTGTGATTTTATTGTCAGCACATTCAACTATGTAAAGAAAAAAGTATTTAATAAGATTATTTCATTCATTCAGATCTAGGATGTGTTATTTTAGTGTTCCCTTAATTTTTTTGAGCAGTGTATAAAAAATATATTTTCAGGGTAGCTCAACTCCAGCAGTCCAGTCCATGGAAGCCATGTTTCCTTGTTGAGATTAAATTGGTACATGTGCATTTGCACTGAGTGCCATCTTAGAGCAACAGCAATGAGCAAACAGTCGGTGGTTGTGTTTGATTAATGTTTATTGAAAAAGTATGGATTTCAGCAAACAAAGAAAAGCACGAAACTACAGAGGACAAACATAGATACAAGGTAAGAGTTTCATAATTGTCACGATCGTTTACGGACGAGATGGACCAAGGCGCAGCGTGATATGCATTCATATTTATTAACGAATAAACACACGACAAAAACAACAAACGAAACGTGAAGTCCAAGGTAGACAAATAACATACCTCACACGGAACAAGATCCCACACCCCACTAGTGCCAACAGGCTACCTAAGTATGGTCCCCAATCAGAGACAACGAGCTACAGCTGCCTCTGATTGGGAACCACCCTGGCCAACATAGATCTAAACGATCTAGAAACTAACATAGATAAACCCAACACAGAAAATACACACCCTGACTCAACCAATACAAGTCCCTAGAGTCAGGGCGTGACAATAATTTAAATTTTTTGAAGCATTGACCTTGGGCGAATCGATGTAGTCGGTGCTGAATTACACAAAGCCTGGTCTCTGTCTGCCCCACTCCGTTGGTGTATTTCATCAGAAACTTCCTTCACCAAGGAGTGGAGTTTAGTTAGCTACTCTTCATCAACCAATCAATGTCAGTAAAAGTCTGAAAAGTTGACAAAACAGGTTTCTCAAGGCAAAGACCCCGCAGGAATCAGTGGATCCTGACACCATTTGGCCTGCAGAAACCTGGAACTGCATCATTTAGCCTCGTGTAACTTCTGCAAACGTCGCTAACCGATGCAGTTCTGCAGACGAGGCTTCATTGGATGAAAGTACAATATGAGAATCATCTGCCTGTGGATCCTTTTATAAATACATCATTGTCATAAAGATTGTACATTTTAGCTATATTTAATGTTTTCTAGGTATTGACAGGTCCTCTGGATCCCCTCAGAGCTGTGACTGACTACAGGGAACATCCATAATGCCCAAATGTTAGACTCTGTCTAATGTTCAAGAAACTGTTCCGCCCTTGATGGAACGTCCTTTAAGTATTGACTGGTCCTCTGGATCCCCTGTTGTTCCCCTCAGAGCTGTTCTGACTGTTGAGTGGGAACATCTTTCTGTCAGAATCCTTATCCACCTTCCTCCTGAACGTCTCTGTTGTGAAGTAGTAGGCCAGTGGGTCCAACATGGCATTCAGACAGGCCACCATTAGGCTGCAATAATAATAATAATAATAATAATAAGCCTAATGATAATAATGATAATAATACATTTGTAAAGCTTTTTAATAACAAAAGTGCATAAAGTGCATAAAAAAATAACAAGTAATATTCATCAAAATATAACAGACAAGAAATGTACTAAATAAGTAGATACAGTAAACCTAAAGCTACTTACCTATAGTGGTATGCTGCCAGAAGGGGGCATGTTATCGCCTCCCTATGGACATAGAGGAGGGCCAGAGTCCCATGGTAGGGCAGGAAACAGGTGAGGAATATCACCAGGCTGATGGTGATCATCCTCTGAATCTTCCCAGAGTCGATTAAGTCTGTTTGGGCTATGGAGCTCCTTGTGATGGCCCGGATCAATGCCCAGGAACAGACTAACATCACCACCAAGGGGATGCCGAAGCCGACGGTTAAAGTTGAGGCGACCGCCATGGGCTGAATGGCGTAGACTGGGAGGTTCCCGAAACAATTGACCTCCTGGATGTCATTGGATGCCTCTCTAAAGAGAGAGGGAGAGAGAGGGAGAGAAAGAGAGAGAAAAAAGGGTACAGATAGGGAGAGAGAGAGAGAGAGAGAGAGAGAGAGAGAGAATATCAGAGGATATAGGAATTAAAACAGTGTTAGGACTGACATGATGTTATAGGGCCAGGAGTTCTCTCTGACCAGGGCCTGTATTCATAAAGTGTCTCAGAGCAGAAGTGCTGAACTAGGATCAGCCCCCCATACATCAGCACTCATGTTAACCTGACCAGGAAAAACTCTTGGCCCTAGTTGTTTCCTATACCTGCGTTTGGAGATGTAGATGGGGAGGCTGGCGCCGGCGGTGAGCAGCCACACCCCAAGGCAGACCAGCGGAGCTTTCTTACGCCCCTCCTGGACCCAGGACGACATGGGTAGGCACACGGCCATGCAGCGGTCGAAACACATGCAGGTGAGGAGGAATATGCTGCCATACATGTTGGCCAGAAGAACCAGGCCCATCCCTGGAATGAATTAATGAATGAAGAAGAAGAAGAAGAAGAAGAATTTACTTGACTAAATTGACACATTATAGACCCCAACCCTGTTAACAACACCGAGCCAGCCATTACCTTCACACAAGATCTGAGGTAACCTGGACAAGCCCAGATGGTAGTAGATTCTCAGGGGCAGAGTGAGGACCAGGAGGAGGTCTGCGATGGCCAGGTTTGTCATGTAGACAGTGGTGTGGGACCGCAACTTGGTATAGCAGAAGAAGACTACCAGGGCTGTAAGGTTGAACATTGAAAATGAAAACAAAGCTTCAATTGCAACTTAAGTGAGTGCTGGGGTCGTATTGTTACAGGCTTTGGTTTTTCATTTACATTTCAAGGTTGGACTTTAGCACGTTAGGACGTTAGCATGTGGGGTGCACCGATTGGTGTCACCACGTTAGTCAGTATGTGTTACACCTGTGCAGGCTTGTCCATCATGTTAGTCGGAATGTGTTTCACCTGTGCTGGCCCAGGTGCTATTTAAGAGTGGCTGGCCAGTGCTCCAGTTGGTCTGGATAATAATAGATAGATGCGGAGGGTTAACGCCTTTAGTTGGCTCTCCCTATTTTTCTTTCTAGACAAACAATCCTCTGAAAAAAAGTGTTGATAGGGGACAGAATGCGGTCGGACCATCAAATAATTGGCATATACATTAGTCTTACAGAATTTCCATGTGGGAGAGGATATTGGACATTTAATCAAAGCCTATTGGATGATAACTTGTTTTTAACCAGGACAGAAGATTTTATAACTGACGTTTTCCAACATAACATAGGTACAGCAAATCCTCTTATTGTATGGGACACTTTTAAATGTGCCATTAGAGGCCATGCAATTTAAAACTCATCTTTAAAACAAAAGCAATTTAGGTCAAAAGAGTTCATATTAACGAAGGAAATAGAAGGACTAACAGTACAGATAGATAGCAAATAAAACGGTACCATAGAGGCACAGAATAAGTTAGAGGAAAAACAAAAAGAAATGGAGGAACTTATTCAAGAAAGATCAAATGTAATATATTATAAAATAAAGTGAACTGGATGGAATATGGGGAAAAATGCAACAAATTATTTTTAAATCTTCAACATAGAAATGCCACCAAAAAGAATGTACTAAAACTTGTTACAAATGACGGAGTCACCCATGATTCACCAAACAATATTTTGAAAGAGGAAGCAAAGTACTTTAAGCATGTTTTCGTATCAGTCTCCTCCATCTCCACTAACCAAAGTTAATTGTATGGAGTTTTTTCTATTAATAATGTAAAATTAACAGCTGTACAGAAAGACTCATGTGAAGGCCAAATTACAGAGGAGGAACTTCTTGATGCAATTAAAGCCTTTAAGTCGGTGAAAACTCCAGGGCTGGATGGCATACCAGTTGAGGTATACCAAACCTATTTTGATGTACGCAGAGAACCTTTATTAGCATGTTTTAACCACTTCCATATAAATGGTAGATTATCAGATACTCAACAATATGGTCTGATTTCATTATTACTGAAACAGGACCCAAGTGGTAAATACAAAGATCCAGTCCATTAAAAAAAATGGAGGCCCCTTACACTTCAGTGTTGTGATGCAAAAATTATAGCTAAATGCATAGCGGATAGAATTAAAAAGGTATTGTCGGATATTATTCATCCTAATCAGACAGGTTCTTTACATGGTCGATATATTGGAGAAAATATAAGACAAGTACTGGAAACAATATAGCACTTTGAAAAATCTGGGACCAGGCCTGGTATTCATATAGCTGACTTTGAAAAGGCTTTTGATAAAGCATGACTCAAATGTATTAATAAATGCCTGGAATATTTCAATTTTGGAGAATCTCTTATACAATGGGTTAAAGTTATGTATAGTAGCCCTACGTGTAAAATATGAAATAATGGCTACTTCTCAGAAAGTATTAAACTGTCAAGAGGAGTAAAACAAGGTTGTCCACTATCGGCATATCTATTTATTATGGGCAACGACATTTTTGCTATTAAAATCAGATCTAACAATAATATCAAGGGACTAGAAATCCAGGGCTTAAAAACAAAGTTTTTCTTTTAAATCCACAATTTGGATCTCTCCACAGCCTCGTAGAGGATCTAGATACTTTTTCTAACCTCTCTGGATTACAACCAAATTATGATAAGTGTACTATTATATTACGTATTGGATCACTAAAAAATATAACTTTTACATTACCGTGTAGTTTACCAATAAAATGGTCTGATGGTGATGTGGAAATACTCTGCATTCATATCCAGAAATAAATGATCTCACTACAATACATTTTAATAGAAAGTTAGCAAAAATAGATAAGATCTTGCTACCATGGAAAGGAAAATGCATGTCTATTTGTGGAAAAATCACCCTGATTAACTCTTTAGTCACACTGTGAGGGAAAAAAAGTATTTGATCCCCTGCTGATTTTGTACGTTTGCCCACTGACAAAGACATGATCAGTCTATAATTTTAATGGTAGGTTTATTTGAACAAAAAAAATCCAGAAAAACCCATGGCAAAAATGTTATATATTGATTTGCATTTGAATGAGGGAAATAAGTATTTGACCCCTCTGCAAAACATGACTTAGTACTTGGTGGCAAAACCCTTGTTGGCAATCACAGAGGTCAGACGTATCTTGTAGTTGGCCACCAGGTTTGCACACATCTCAGGAGGGATTTTGTCCCACTCCTCTTTGCAGATCTTCTCCAAGTCATTAAGGTTTCGAGGCTGACGTTTGGCAACTCGAACCTTCAGCTCCCTCCACAGATTTTCTATGGGATTAAGGTCTGGAGACTGGCTAGGCCACTCCAGGACCTTAATGTGCTTCTTCTTGAGCCACTCCTTTGTTGCCTTGGCCGTGTGTTTTGGGTCATTGTCATGCTGGAATACCCATCCACGACCCATTTTCAATGCCCTGGCTGAGGGAAGGAGGTTCTCACCCAAGATTTGACGGTACATGGCCCCGTCCATCGTCCCTTTGATGCAGTGAAGTTGTCCTGTCCCCTTAGCAGAAAAACACCCCCAAAGCATAATGTTTCCACCTCCATGTTTGACGGTGGGGATGGTGTTCTTGGGGTCATAGACAGCATTCCTCCTCCTCCAAACATGGCGAGTTGAGTTGATGCCAAAGAGCTACATTTTGGTCTCATCTGACCACAGCACTTTCACCCCGTTCTCCTCTGAATCATTCAGATGTTCATTGGCAAACTTCAGACGGGCATGTATATGTGCTTTCTTGAGCAGGGGGACCTTGCGGGCGCTGCAGGATTTCAGTCCTTCACGGCGTAGTGTGTTACCAATTGTTTTCTTGGTGACTATGGTCCCAGCTGCCTTGAGATCATTGACAAGATTCTCCCGTGTAGTTCTGGGCTGATTCCTCACCGTTCTCATGATCATTGCAACTCCACGAGGTGAGATCTTGCATGGAGCCCCAGGCCGAGGGAGATTGACAGTTCTTTTGTGTTTCTTCCATTTGGGAATAATCGCACCAACTGTTGTCACCTTCTCACCAAGCTGCTTGGCGGTAGTCTTGTAGCCCATTCCAGCCTTGTGTAGGTCTACAATCTTGTCCCTGACATCCTTGGAGAGCTCTTTGGTCTTGGCCATGGTGGAGAGTTTGGAATCTGGTTGATTGATTGCTTCTGTGGACAGGTGTCTTTTATACAGGTAACAAGCTGAGATTAGGAGCACTCCCTTTAAGAGTGTGCTCCTAATCTCAGCTCGTTACCTGTATAAAAGACACCTGGGAGCCAGAAATCTTTCTGATTGAGAGGGGGTCAAATACTTATTTCCCTCATTAAAATCAATTTATAACATTTTTGACATGCGTTTTTCTGGAGTTTTTTCATGTAGTAACCCAAAAAGTGTTAAACAAATAAACAAATATTTTATATTTGAGATTCTTCAAATAGCCACCCTTTGCCTTGATGACAGCTTTGCACACGCTTGCAATTCTCTCAACCAGCTTCTTTTTTTGAACTGTGAAGCACTTACAGTGGGGAAAAAAAGTATTTAGTCAGCCACCAATTGTGCATGTTCTCCCACTTAAAAAGATGAGAGAGGCCTGTAATTTTCATCATAGGTACACGTCAACTATGACAGACAAAATGAGAAAATTTTTTCCAGAAAATCACATTGTAGGATTTTTAATGAATTTATTTGCAAATTATGGTGGAAAATAAGTATTTGGTCAATAACAAAAGTTTCTCAATACTTTGTTATATACCATTTGTTGGCAATGACACAGGTCAAACGTTTTCTGTAAGTCTTCACAAGGTTTTCACACACTGTTGCTGGTATTTTGGCCCATCCCTCCATGCAGATCTCCTCTAGAGCAGTGATGTTTTGGGGCTGTCGTTGGGCAACACGGACTTTCAACTCCCTCCAAAGATTTTCTATGGGGTTGAGAGCTGGAGACTGGCTAGGCCACTCCAGGACCTTGAAATGCTTCTTACGAAGCCACTCCTTCGTTGCCCGGGCGGTGTGTTTGGGATCATTGTCATGCTGAAAGACCCAGCCACGTTTCATCTTCAATGCCCTTGCTGATGGAAGGAGGTTTTCACTCAAAATCTCACGATACATGGCCCCATTCATTCTTTCCTTTACACGGATCAGTCGTCCTGGTCCCTTTGCAGAAAAACAGCCCCAAAGCATGATGTTTCCACCCCCATGCTTCACAGTAGGTATGGTGTTCTTTGGATGCAACTCAGCATTCTTTGTCCTCCAAACACGACGAGTTGAGTTTTTACCAAAAAGTTATATTTTGGTTTCATCTGACCATATGACTTTCTCCCAATCCTCTTCTGGATCATCCAAATGCACTCTAGCAAACTTCAGACGGGCCTGGACATGTACTGGCTTAAGCAGGGGGACACGTCTTGCACTGCAGGATTTGAGTCCCTGGCGGCGTAGTGTGTTACTGATGGTAGGCTTTGTTACTTTGGTCCCAGCTCTCTGCAGGTCATTCCCTAGGTCCCCCCGTGTGGTTCTGGGATTTTTGCTCACCGTTCTTGTGATCATTTTGACCCCACGGGGTGAGATCTTGCGTGGAGCCCCAGATCGAGGGAGATTATCAGTGGTCTTGTATGTCTTCCATTTCCTAATAATTGCTCCCACAGTTGATTTCTTCAAACCAAGCTGCTTACCTATTGCAGATTCAGTCTTCCCAGCCTGGTGCAGGTCTACAATTTTGTTTCTGGTGTCCTTTGACAGCTCTTTGGTCTTGGCCATAGTGGAGTTTGGAGTGTGACTGTTTGAGGTTGTGGACAGGTGTCTTTTATACTGATAACAAGTTCAAACAGGTGCCATTAATACAGGTAACGAGTGGAGGACAGAGGAGCCTCTTAAAGAAGAAGTTACAGGTCTGTGAGAGCCAGAAATCTTGCTTGTTTGTAGGTGACCAAATACTTATTTTCCACCATAATTTGCAAATAAATTCATAAAAAATCCTACAATGTGATTTTCGGGATTTTTTTTTTCTCAATTTGTCTGTCATAGTTGATGTGTACCTATGATGAAAATTACAGGCCTCTCTCATCTTTTTAAGTGGGAGAACTTGCACAATTGGTGGCTGACTAAATACTTTTTTTCCCCACTGTATATGGGCTGCAATTTCTGAGGCTGGTAACTCTAATGAACTTATCCTCTGCATTAGAGGTATATCTGGGTCTTCCATTCCTGTGGCGGTCCTCATGAGAGCCCGTTTCATCATAGCGCTTGATGGTTTTTGCGACTGCACTTGAAGAAACGTTCAAAGTTATTGAAATGTTCCGTATTGACTGACCTTCATGTCTTAAAGTAATGATGGACTGTCATTTCTCTTTGCTTATTTGAGCTGTTCTTGCCATAATATGGACTTGGTCTTTTACCAAATAGGGCTATCTTCTGTATACCCCCCCTACCTTGTCACAACACAACTGATTGGCTCAAACGCATTACGAAGGAAAGAAATTCCACCAACTTTTAAGAAGGCACACCTGTTAATTGAAATGCAATGCAGGTGACTACCTCATGAAGCTGGTTGAGAGAATGCCAAGAGTGTGCAAAGCTGAGACCTGAAAATAGCTGTGCAGCAACGCTCCCCATCCAACCTGACAGAGCTTGAGAGGATCTGCAGAGACAAATGGGAGAAACTCCCCAAATACAGGTTTGCCAAGCTTGTAGCGTCATACCCAAGAAGACTCGAGGCTGTAATCGCTGCCAAAGTTGCTTCAACAAAGTACTGAGTAATTGGTCTGACTACTTATGTAAATGTGATATTTTCATTTTTTATTTTTAATACATTTGCAAAAAAATCCAAAAACCTGTTTTTGCTTTGTCATTATGGGGTATTGCGTGTAGATTGATGAGGACAAAAAACAATTTAATCAATTTCAGAATAAGGCTGTAACAAAATGTGGAAAAAGTCAAGGGGTCTGAATATTTTCCAAATGCACTGTATCAAGTGTCTCAGAGAAGGAGGGCTGATTAAGGATCCGTTTTGCCTTTCAGTGTCACGGTCGTCGAAGAAGGAGGACCAACGCGCAGCGTTATTTGCAAACATACTTATTTATTTAATGATTCCAACACGAACAAAACAACAAACGATAATGTGAAGTCCTTGGTTAACAAACATAAACCAACACGGAACAAGATCCCACAACTCATTGTGGGAAACAGGCTGACTAAGTATGGTTCCCAATCAGAGACAACAAGCAACAGCTGATTCACGTTGCCTCTGATTGAGAACCACACCGGCCAACATAGAAACACAAATGACTAGAATGAGAACATAGAACAACACACATAAACTCTACACACCCTGGCTCAACATATTAGAGTCCCCAGAGCCAGGGTGTGACAGTACCCCCCAAAGGCGCGGACTGCGACCGCGCCAAACATAACCGAACAGGGGAGGGCTGGGTGGGCATTCCTCCTCGGAGGCGGATCCGGCTCCGGGCATGACCACCACCCCTCAACTATCCCCCCGTAGCACCCCTGGTCCGGTCTGGCCCCGCTGGCTGGAGCTGGACTGGACATCGGTGGAGTGGATTGCTTGGACTCCGATGTGGAGCAGCTGACCGGTACCTGACCAGGTACCGGTGACCCAGGCACGGGTTGTGCCGGACTGACGATGCGCACCACAGGCTTGGTGCGGGGAGCAGGACTGGGCCGGACTGGGCTGACGATGCGCACCCCTGGCTTGGTGCGTGGAGCAGGAACGGGCCGGACCGGGCTGACGACGCGCACCATTGGCTTGGTGCGGGGAGCAGGAACAGGCCGGACCGGGCTGACGACGCGCACCATTGGCTTGGTGCGGGGAGCAGGAACGGGCCGGACCGGGCTGACGATGCGCACCCCTGGCTTGGTGCGTGGAGCAGGAACGGGCCGGACCGGGCTGACGACGCGCACCATTGGCTTGGTGCGGGGAGCAGGAACAGGCCGGACCGGGCTGACGACGCGCACCATTGGCTTGGTGCGGGGAACAGGAACGGGCCGGACCGGGCTGACGACGTGCACCCCTGGCTTGGTGCGTGGAGCTGGAACAGGCCGGGCCGGGCTGGCGACGCACACCATAGGCTTGGTGCGGGGAGCAGGAACGGGCCGGACCGGGCTGACGACGCGCACCATTGGCTTGGTGCGGGGAGCAGGAACGGGCCGGACCGGGCTGACGATGCGCACCCCTGGCTTGATGCGTGGAGCAGGAACGGGCCGGACCGGGCTGACGACGCGCACCATTGGCTTGGTGCGGGGAGCAGGAACAGGCCGGACCGGGCTGACGACGCGCACCGTAGGCTTGGTGCGAGTGGCAGGAACAGGCCGGGCCGGGCTGGCGACGCGCACCGTAGGCTTGGTGCGAGTGGCAGGAACGGGCCGGACCGGGCTGGCGACGCACATCATAGGCTTGGTGCGGGGAGCAGGAACAGGCCGGGCCGGGCTGGGAACACGCACTACTAACTTAGTGCGGGGAGCAGGAACGGGTCGGGCCGGACTGGGAACACGCACTACTAACTTAGTGCGGGGAGCAGGAACGGGTCGGGCCGACTGGGAACACGCACTACTAACTTAGTGCGGGGAGCAGGAACGGGTCGGGCCGGACTGGGAACACGCACTACTAACTTAGTGCGGGGAGCAGGAACGGGTCGGGCCGGACTGGGAACACGCACTACTAACTTTGTGCGGGGAGCAGGAACGGGTCGGGCCGGACTGGGAACACGCACTACTAACTTAGTGCGGGGAGCAGTAACGAGCCGGACCGGACTGGTGACACACACCACTTGCTTGGTGTGAGGAGCGGGACTGGGTTTCTTCATAACCCTCCGCTCCCTCAGCTGCCTACTCAGTTCCTCTCGTCTTGCCTCTAGTCTCTCCTTCTCCCTTCTAGCATCCAGTAGCTCCTCCCTCTGACCCACTAACTCCTGCTCTCTCCTTACCAATAGCCCCCTTAACCTGGTGGCCTCCTCTCCTAACCTCCCAATACGCCCTGTGGCTGCCTCCTGCTGCCCCGTCGCCCATGCCGTGTGCCCCCCCCTAAAAAAATTTGGGGGTTGCCTCTCGTCCATCCGACGACGACACTGTTGACGCCGTTGCTCCTCTCTCCGGCGCGCCTCCACCGTCTCCTCCCACGGACGGCGATCCATCCCGGCCTGGATTTCCTCCCAGGTCCAGGACCCCTGCCCGTCCAATATCTGCTCCCACGTCCAGGCTGTCTGCTCCTGGGCACGCTGCTTGGTCCTATATTGGTGGGATCTTCTGTCACGGTCGTCGAAGGAGGAGGACCAACGCGCAGCGTTATTTGCAAACATACTTATTTATTTAATGATTCCAACACGAACAAAACAACAAACGATAACGTGAAGTCCTTGGTTAACAAACATAAACCAACACGGAACAAGATCCCACAACACATTGTGGGAAACAGGCTGACTAAGTATGGTTCCCAATCAGAGACAACAAGCAACAGCTGATTCACGTTGCCTCTGATTGAGAACCACACTGGCCAACATAGAAACACAAATGACTAGAATGAGAACATAGAACAACACACATCGACTCTACACACCCTGGCTCAACATATTAGAGTCCCCAGAGCCAGGGTGTGACATTCAGATCACAATGAATAAGATTACATGGATGGGGAGGGCCTGATCCTACAGTAGATCTATTCTGAGACGCTTGATACATATGGCCTGAGGAGGCTTCATTTTTGATGTGATAGATTGTTGGCTCCAAGCACCCTTTTATTTCTTTATGTAAGAGGGTAAGAGTTGAGTATGCTCTCTCCCTGTACCTGTGACGTTGAGGAAGAGGCCGACGGTGAAGACAATGGCATAGACCCCCACGAAAATAAGGTTACTCTGGGGCTCGGTGCAGTTATGGGTGGTGTTGATGGTCATCGTTACCTTGTCTTTGGTGGTGCTGTTCTGCAGAGGGGGAGAGCAAAAGAGAGCAAGAGAGCAAGTGCGAGAGAGCGAGAATGTCAGTTACATGTGGACATGGGTAGTTTCCTTCTAAATTCTATGTGAATTCTGTTGTGTTGTCTACCTGTCAGGAGGAGGACAGGAAAGAGAGGCGAGGCAGATAGAGAGAGAGATAGATAGATTGATAGACAGAGAACAAGATCAAACTGTTCCCTTTGAAGTACCTCTACCACAACCCCCACCCTTTCCTCTGAAGACTCTGTAGTCCCCTCTTAACTAGTTATTTTTTTGGGTGTTTGTGTGTGTGCTAGAGAGGTGGTTGGTGTCGAAACTAATACAATTAGGTGTTTCGTAAGAATCACGCCACAGCAGAGAGTGTGAAAGTCTGCTCTATCATTCTCCCTCTTCTAAGTATTTCGATTTCCTATTTCTCCCTTCATCTCCCTCTGTGTACTGGTCTTTTACAGAGTTATTGTGAAAGAGGCTCCATTTCCCCAACAGTCTGTCTGTGTATTTTTTTGACTGTCTCATTTGTATCCCCAGAGGGGTATCCTACGAAGCAAGCTAGATCTACTCAGGGTTTTCTAAAGCTAACCAGCTTCAGTTAGCGTCACATTCCAGCTCAGGCTTCATCTATACTATGACGGTTTTATTTCTCGAACGCCTGCCGCTGTTTCACTGCAAGGACAGGTGGGTAACCTGTATGAGTGTGAGGTGTGAAATGGAAATATATTTTTGGTATATACCTACTCCTCCTGAGGCACCCTCGGAGAGTGGGGTCACGGCCAGGGATCAAAATGAAAGAAAGGTTATCTTGCAAATTCAGCAAGTTATGGTGTGAAATAGGCTTTTAGAAGTGCCATCTTTATTTGATTACTTATCTTTAATGCCGTCTTTGGTGTAGTTTGGTGTGCTCATCAATCAACAATAACCGTTTTCCCCACTCCTATTTATATTTATTTTTGAATTACGTCATACAAGTGTTACATTGCGTGAAGTTTAAAATGCATTCTGTCATTATTAAATGTTTAATGTGATATATTTTAACATGACTGTTTTTATACACAAAAAAACATTTGATTAATAAAATATTAATTCAGTTGTCTCCTTCAAAGGAAGGGGTAAAGGGATGGAATCTGATTTCACGCACATCTATTTTCACTGTTGTTGTCTTGTATACAAAGTCTAACTGCCAAGATTATGAAATCAGGATACTGAACAGCCAGTCAGTCAGGGAGGAAGTCATTTTTTAACGCTGTAAAGATTTCCCCCTGACAGATACAATGCCATATACACTGAGTGTACAAAACATTATGAACATCTCTTTCCATGCCACAGACTGATCCCTTATTGATGTCACTTGTTAAATCCACGTAACCAGTGTAGATGAAGAGGAGGATTAAAGAATGATTTTTAAGCCTTGAGATAATTGAGACATGGATTGTGTATGTGTGCCATTCAGAGGGTGATTGGGCAAGAGTTATATTTTTACAGGGACAGTGCACATTAATCAATGTTTCAGCCAGTCGGCTAAATTTCAACCGCAGTCCCTGGGCAGGTTATTAAAAACAATTACAATAACAATACAGCCAAACAATTAGCAGTGAGCACATGCAGAGAGGCATAGGACAAGCAACACGTAGCACGCAGACAGAGCAATAGCAGAAAAAGCAACAAAACAAAATACATAAAAGCAACAAAAGATTTAAGTGCCTTTGAACGGGGTACGGTAGTAGGTGCCAGGCGCACCAGTTTGTGTCAAGAACTGCAGCAAACTTGACACAACTGTGGGAAGCATTGGAGTCCACATGGGCCAGCATCCCTGTGGTACGCTTTCAACACCTTGTAGAATCCATGCCCTGACAAATTGAGGCTGTTCTGAGGGCAACTCACTATTAGAAAGGTGTTCTTAATGTTTTGTACACTCAGTGTAATATTCAAATTGGTTATTGCATTTACCAAAGAGGAACAAAAATATGTTTTATCCACATTCTTACTACAGTGAAAGCTAATGCCTTTATTAATGTCTCATAAAGTCACGGAGACTGTAAAGGCTGTGTTTCCCCATGCAATAAAAGCATGATCAGACATTACATGACTGCTATAGCATCGCAAAACAGTTGAGAAATGTATCTCGGTTGATGTGTTATGTCTCCTGGTATGTATATTTTCTGAAAATCGATTGAATTCCTTTGTAGCCAAGATGTAATTGTTTTCTATGGTCTAGATCAGGGTTCCCCAACTGACGACCCCGGGGCGAATTTGGCCCGCGGGTGGTTTTATTTGTCCCCCCAAGTTTTCTGAGTAGCCATGATTAGCTGTTCAGGAGTCTTATGGCTTGGGGGTAGAAGCTGTTAAGAAACCTTTTGGACCAGACTTGGCGCTCCGGTATCGCTTGCCGTGCGGTAGCAGAGAGAACAGTTTATGACCGCCTGGTATAGAGTTACTTCAATCTCCATTGCAATGGTATCTGTAACTGTAGAGAATAAAGCAAAGATGGTACTCTGTGTGAAGCAACCGTTGAGATGTTTCTCTCTCAAGTCATTTCATTTTTTCCCCCTGACTTTTTCCTCTTTCTCTCTTTCTCTCATCACCTATACTGTAATGTAAATACAAACACACACACACACCCACACAGATGAAGTCATCATTCAACCTCATCTGCAATTATTGATGTAGTTACAAAGTATCATTGATGTTTGGAAGCATACAGTACCAGTGTGGAGTGAGTATGATGTTGGTACACACAGAGACTAGAGTCATACACAGCTAATAGTGATTGCATGGAATGGAACTCACCTGTTTGATGATTCTGTGAGTTGGAGATTCTAAGTTCTTGAGGTCTAAATAGCAGTCCCTTGGTTCCTCTGTCTTATCTCTCTGAACTACAGACAAGATATGTGTCTCTGTTCTGATCAGGAAATGCGAATCATCAGTCTGCAAAGAAGGAGTAGCCCTCTCTCAATCTCTCTTCTCGTTTTCTCTCTCCATCACTCTCTCTTCTTTTTTTCTCAAACCTCTCTATTTTTTTCTCTCAGTCTCTCTCTGCTCTCTCTTTCTGTATCTGTTCTCATTCTTCTCTCACTCTATATCTGTGTTAGTGAATGTATGTCTCTCTGTCTGTGACATTATTGACTGTTTCTTTTCTGCGTTTATAAGGGGAAGCTAACTGCTCTCAATGCATTCACACACACACAGCCTCTCTGTTACAGTTCCTATTAAGGGCCCACTGAGTGAGAATTATAGGACTGCCACTGACTTTTACGTGACTGGAAAGAGAAGGAATGGACATTTAAATTCACTTGACAATGCATGCTGTTAATCATGACGTAGCTAGATATCATTTGGATTCGAAAAAGAAAAACGTTTTGAATCAAGAAATGATTATATTTTTGTGTAATTAAGAATTTACATCCCATTTGAACAGTAGCAGTATCAAAACGTTTTTAATTTTAAACTTGTATTGTATATATATATATATATTTTAGGCTACATTTCGCAAACCGGAAGAACCACTTTGTACAGTTGTAGCTAACAATGTAACAAATAACGGTCACAATATAGCTGTTTCACTACAGCTAACGGGCACCAGAAGTTATATAAACCATACTAAGCTAGGTTATATAAACTATACTAAGCTTATTCTGTATGGACCTCGTGGCGCAACGGTAGCGCGTCTGACTCCAGATCAGAAGGTTGCGTGTTCAAATCACGTCGGGGTCATATTATTTTGTTTAAATGTGCAATATGCAGAAATAGCGCCGACATGTCTTGGTTGCAAAAATTATAATAGTTCGCTCAGTTTCAGTTTGTTTATGTGACAAAATAAGCAGGTGTAGATAATCATTGTACCATCTAAAACGCTGTAAATATATCTTCCATAACCAAAAATATTTTATTTTCAGCTGTTTAAAGCTGGTATACAAAACCGAAAGTAAAAGATGCAAAAACTAAACGTTAGAAGGGAAGCATATAAATAGCGGACATAGAACAGATTTACCGCTTCTTAGACTTGCTTTCAATGAGAACGACAGATCTATAACTTTAAATGTTATGTGAATTTCGTTGGTTTGCCCAAAAAAAAACATATTGCAGCTTTAAATGTCTTACGTATTTCTTCCTCCATACTGTTTCATGCAGGCTACATTTGTAACGGAATACCATCGAATCATTCAATAAATGTAATGCTGTGATCATGTAATGAATGATAATGATATGATCTGTTCTGTTGAATACCCTTCAACTGTGAGCATATTTACTTACAATTGAATAAAATATTTTCATGACAAAAAATGTCACAAGGAAATGTTACCAAAAAAAAGTCAAAAACGAAATAAAGAATAAACAGAATACGTTTTTCCCCCCAGCATTTATTACAAAATATAACATAAAATATGCATAGAATTATAGAGAAACATAACATTTACAGAATGTCATATCAATGAACATAACTACTGATTATTACAGTCACTGATGTGTTTTAACAGCCTACTACACTAAGCCATTATAAGTCCATTATAAATACTCCAGTCTTTGTAGGCCTTACAGAGAAGAGACAGTGAATATGTCAACCATTCTTCAATAACCATTAATTCCTCTTGACAAATGGGTGCAGATGTGGATGTGGTCTGTTCTACGTCGTGGTCCTCAAGCGTCGATGGTTCATCACGCTTCCTACTGGCAGGAAATAGAGGTCAAAGGTTAGGTGAACACTAATCCTCTATCTTTCTTTCACCCCCCCCCCCCCTCTCACCTCCTTGCCAACGCAGGTACCACAGATGCATCCGAACAGTCCGTTGACCATCTGTATTCCACACAGCACCAGCTCCAGACAAGCCACCACCAGCAGTGTGGCGAACAACCCAAGGTTAAACTCCACAACACCTTTGGGCTCTTTACACTTCGCCCACAGGTCACTGTCACCCAGGTAACTCCCGTTGCTGCAATGAGGAACAATCAATCAATTATATTTAGTCAGAAAGTTCTTTACAGTAGCCAGGCCTAGTCCCCAAAGACATAGCAAAAATAAATATACATATATTATCTTTGAAAAAACCGTCTTTGACCTCAATGGGACTACCTGGTCAAATAAACCATAAAAATACAATTATAAACAAGTAATAAAATAAACCATATAAAAATAAGTGAATAAAATACTTACTTGTTCAGGAAAGGTCTCCCCCACCCTGGAACAGAGGTTGGTGTTTCCATAAAGAGGCAGACAGGTCCATTGGACAGGCCCAGGGCAGACGTAGCCAGACTGTACAGCGCTCCAACAACCCCAGCAGCAGCAAACCCAATGGACAGGAACATCTAAAGTGTAGTAAGGATAATCCAGAGGTCAGGGGTCAGGGGAAGAGAAGGTTGAGTATGTTGTACATTTAATCTTTGTTGTGTATTTACCACTTGGAAAATAAGATTTTTTTAGGCTTCTACAAACTTGGATTAACTAAAGGTTGAATAAATACAGTGAGTTTCTCAGCCAGTAGTTACATTTGATTTATCTTGTAATGTAATGCTTTTGCCAAAAGAGGTATGTTCCTTGTCACAAATTGCTTTATTGTGAAATTACACTAACCATAATGTGAGTGTTACTTTGTGGGCAATCATTGGCCATAGACACCCAGTGAGTTATTTCCTGGTATTACACCTGTTTCACCAGCAGGGTGTGGTAAAGTAAGGGTCTTTTTTCTTTAACTGTTATGGCTGTAACAGTCATTGCCCCACCCATAGGTCCAAGCCGCTCACCCTCATATTGTGTAAGGTGTTATGGGTTTAAAGTAGGTAGAAGTTGTCTTTAACAACTGATACAGGATCAGATATTAATGGTTAATGTTGGGATTGGGGGGGCAGAGTAAACTGATCCTAGATCTGTGGTTAGGAGAGTGTAGTTAGACTTACCCCACAGCGGTTGGCACAGCAACCATTGCTGCTAGTCAGGTGGATATGGATTGCTGGAATAAGGCACTGAAGAGTGAGAGAGAGAGAGAGAGAGAGAGAGAGCGAGAGAGAGAGAGAGCGAGAGCATAGGAAAATAAAACATTTGAGAATACTTTAATCACAACTGTTTTGGTGTTGAGTAGCATATTTAGAGACAGCATATTTAAAATGTACAGATTTATCTTGGAAATGACCACACAAAACTGTGATCATGGTGTGACCAATACTCCATAGAATCAGCATGTCTAAACGGGGGTTGGGGTCAATTCCATTTCAGTTCAGTCAACAAACTGACATTTCTATTCAAAATTTGACCAATTTCAATTGAACATTTCCAAATTGACTGGATTTAAATGGAACTGAACATAAGTCTAGTCTTCTAAACCAATGAAGTCACATAATAGTCTAACTAAACTTTCAATTCACCATGATTCCTCCGCCGATGACACCTCCCATGTATTTAACCTCGTCGGTGATCCGGGCTCCATTTTCTTCTCTGTCCAACTTGGCGTACTTCGTAGACCAGTCAGGGAAGAATGCAATGATGTTACAGATGATTGAGACCCCCGCCAGGATGTAGAGCGAGATCGCAATGACCTTAGAGCACTTTCCTGTACACATGTTGCTAGTTGCACAGTTTTTTCAACATTGAAGGAGAAAAACTGCCTCTTTGGTTTCCACGTAAAAGGAGATATGGTATACTTCAGTTGTCCTGTGCTCTCTTCTCAGCTAGCTACAGAATGGCTCTAGAGGTAGATGCAAAGCTGCTTAAATCCTGGTGGTGGTATCTAGGGTGGAGGTTAGCTTGGTAGAGGAGGGGCTAGTTAGGTGATAAAACTAATCTGTAGACCACCCCCTTATTGACTCCAAACCCCAGTGACCAGGGCCGTGCACCAACCTTTGGAGGGGCAGGTGCTAACATCTGCATTGTAGGCCTACTTAAAAACTGTTGAATGGAACCCTTCCCTGTCCCTGACCGTGAGAGACGCCATACAACTTAAAAAGTAGCCTCATACTACCAATAGGCGCCAGTAGCTTCTGCACCAGCATGAGGACAAGTGCAGTGCACTCTAGCGTGGGAAAGAAGAGAGGAGCAGAGCGGGGGAGGAGGGGAATTTCCCAAGATTCAAAAATGATTACCTAGTTTGATGGGGCAATTCTTTACAGAAAAGGAAAGAAAATATACTAAAAGTAGAATAAACTTGTATTATTTAAAAAATGCTACCAATCTGAAAGGGCACTTTATGGCACTTTTCTCATAGGAGGGCGAAAGGGTAGGTGCTCAGGAACCCCTAGAGCCTGATCTGTGAACTTGCCTGCCAGTGACCGCATCACTTCATCACCTTTAGTTGGCCTCATTATGTCATAAAACTGGGTTGGGGTTGTCTATCCACATAGAGTCAGGCAGTGGTGGAAAAAGTACTCAGTTGTCATACTTGAGTAAAAGTAAAGATACCTTAATAAAGTAAAAAGTCACAGTAAAATACTACTTGAGTAAAAGTCTAAAAGGATCTGGTTTTAAATGTACTTAAGTACAGTGGTGGAAAAGGTATGCAAATGTCATAGTTGAGTAAAAGTAAAAAGTAAAAGTAATTGCTATACATCAAATTGTTAATATTAATCAAACCAGATGGCACGATTTCCTTTTTTTAAATGTATTTCCGGACAGCCAGGGGCACACTCCAACACTCAGACATCCTTTACAAACGCAGTATTTGTGTTTAGTGAGACCATATTGCTGTCCTGCCTGAACATTTCCCTGCCACTTTTGGGTGGATCTATAGCTGTTGGTAGTCTAATATGGCAAGACAATGGAAACTGCTGGAGTTGTTTCATGTGTAGAACACTGATAAAGGCGTAGAATTGATGCGGCACATAGTTCAGAGATGTCGTGTCAATAAATCGAACATTCCAAATGGCAAACCAGATATGGCTGCCTGTGTGGCTGGCGCACCCACCTCAGAACATTGCTTTGAACAACATTAGCTGTCCTACTCATTTCTATTCTATCTTGTCTACCTATTGCTTACAAATATTCCTGTTGAACCTGTATGTAAGGAGGCGCATCACATTTAGTGATTACATTTGTTCTTCTAATATACATCCGTAAACTTGGTAGCGCTTTGTTTGTTCATCTAATTTGATAGGATTTACATTTTGGCTAATGAATGGGTAACCTATACTTGAAGATGGACTCCATGGGGTTGGTGTTGAACCTGTAGTTTTAGGGGATGCAGTATCTGTGTTTTAATAAGAACATTATGTGATCACCATGGCTACTGATAAGGGTGAAGGTGTCATAAGAAAATGCACCCACCTCCCCAACTTTAAAAATATTTTCACATGACCTTCCCCTTGTACTGTAAAATAAATTGCACACCCTCCCCCCTCATAGAATTAACTCGGAATAATGTTTACAACCACAAATAACAATAACTGTGGTGACCCTGTATTTATAAACGTGGATATCGACTTTGCAACAGTATAATACTTTTGTGGCACAGTCGATGCCACACAGGGCTACGGGCCAGAAGGTTGACGGTTCGCCGACCACCATCGACAAGCTCACTCTCTGCCGATTTCATTACACTACGATCAGAGCCTGCAGCGGACAATGATCAGCTAGGGGGATATTAGATTTTCCCAATTTTGATGCCATATTTATAACTATATAAAATATATGCAATGAATTCTCCACCAACAGGTTTCTTTGCCAATGCACCACACAACCAATATACAAACAAATACAGCCAGACTGACCTGCTACCGTGGCTTTCTGGACCTTATAAACTGTTGAGAGTAGACCCACACCTGATCCAAATGGAATTAAATATTGAAATCACAGGTCTTTTGCGCAGTTATTCAAATGACATTTTCACTGCAGCCTAGAGTAGAATGTTATACTCACTAGATAACAATAATGCAATTATTCATTGCATTATGGTGTTGTAGGCTAGTCTATGTAGGATACTTGTATTCAGTGGTGTAGTGCCATTTCTTTAAGCGAGGGAGCGCAATTAAAACAATTAAAATAATTAAGTCATAAAATCCTCAAAGTTTGTACCGACTAATGTAGCCAATTTAACAGCCTATCATTATAGAATATGCATAAAAAATGCATCCTCCAATTGCAACGTCTGCCTATACCCACACATAGGCTATTGTCTAAAGAAAAATGTATACTTTTAATACCCTCAAACGCCAAGTTAGGCATAGGCTACCTAATTTAAAAATAGGCCATCACTGTCTATCGTGAATTATAATTCTTCATGTTTTACCGGTGAAACGTCCAAACTGCATCTCCATCAGTTTCAAGGGAATAAGCATTTAGATCTTCTTGAATTACTTTTTCGTGAGCAAATTAGCCTTTCTTGTATTTTGTTTTGTTTCAATTAAAACATATCCTTCCTATATCCCGCTCTCTTCAGTTTTGGCGCATGAGAAAAAACTATTCGGCTTCAGCTAACCATCCTAAAATCTCATTTGAAATGAGGTGTTTTTGGCGTAGCAGTAACGTTATAGCCCTACTATGCTACGGTATTATATTCGGTTCTGTTATGTAACATGCAAATTAATCGTTGTGTGAATACATATAGCTTAATATCGTTGCACTGTTTGCGAGGAGAGCTTTATTGCGAGTATGCATTTCACTGTATTGTGTAGCTTACACGCTGTATCATAAATCATATTTGATTTGATTATCTTGAACACATGTTTATAATATACCCTATTACATAATAAAAGAAAACAGAGACTTGAACTATGAATTCATAGAATTGATTTGCGTAAATCAATTGACCAAGTAGTGAACATAAATCATTACTATGTAGAATTGTACAGCCATAAAATCTAGTTTTTGGTGTGGTGTATTCATGCATCTCAGAAACTATAACCTAAATGCATTATTACCTCCAACTTGGCCCAATTCGCATGTCCAATTGCCCATCCTGACATACCAAGTTAGAACCGGCCCTGTGTCTCAACCAATAGCCAACAGGCTAAATATGCCAAGCAGGACTACAGCAACTTCCAGAGAGGGACAGGCTCCTTGGAATTTTTCGGTGGCCACTCTGGTTTGTTTGGGTGTCCTTGGCATAACGGCGTCGCCTTAACCAAGTGGTTACATATAGTTCTGGGTTCCACTGTGCAAGAGTGGTCCATGGAGTTTTATGAACATCCTCAAGGCCTTTTACAACGTTCTGGTTGGCCAAAGTGGTCAAGACTGACAGGTTTCAGCAGTGCACACAGGTAGCCTAATAGTTCATCATTCTCGCCACTGCCAGAAAGAAGACCGGAAGAAACCTCCATTTACCTACCTCTGGTATACATATTTATTTGGTTTGCATTCCATAGTTTGTCATATAATTTTAGTGGTAATTAAATATAATGTATTTAGAATAGATCAGAATTTATCAGAATTTTTTTTCCAGAAATAGTTTTACCAGCTCCGTGTATTCGAGTCAAATTGCTCAGGTAGCACTGCACCCCTGATTGTATTGTCCCTAAACAAGATCATGTTCTTTCATGAGCAATGATGCACCTGGCCTCTCCGCTGCCTATCAGCTATTCCTATTTGTACTTGTGGATTCATATTGAAAATTATTGCAGCTTTGCATTCTTTTATGAGTGGTATGAGTAGTGTTTGAGAGATAAGCGACCGGGAGACCCATGGGGCGGCGCACAATTGGCCCAGTGTCGTCCAGGGTAGGGGAGGGAATGGCCGGCAGGGATGTAGCTCAGTTGGTAGAGCATGGCGTTTGCAATGCCTGGGTTGTGGGTTCGATTCCCACGGGGGGCCAGTATGAAAAATATAATGTATACACTCACTAACTGTAAGTCGCTCTGGATAAGAGCGTCTGCTAAATGACTAAAATGTCAATGTAATAAGCAGCATGTTATTATGCACACCTGGTTAAAATGGTATGCACGTGTTCAGTGCGTGATATTAGAAATATGTATCTGATTGGATTCACATAGCTTAATTGGCAGGCCGTCATTGGTTGTTGGCCAGGGTATTCAAGTGTGCTACCTTTGAGAGGGTGCAGATGGACTCAGCTTGGAACCGGCTATGTTGTATCCGCTGTCATGTTGGAAATAAACCATCTTCGTGATGTTAATGCTTTATACTGTCAAGTTTCTCTTTGCAATAACTAAAAATAACCCACTTCCTTTAACTGGGGATGCAACAGTTTGGCGACGATGTACCAGAGTTTTTGTCTGAAGGGGAACAGAGCGAGCAAGAAAGTGCTAGCTCCATCGAGACAGTCTGTGGAAAAGCTAGCACCGAAGATGGCATCCGGCAAGGCCGAGGATTTTCACTTCGAGGATGTGAGGAAAGTTTCGAAGCCTATTTGGAAAAGTTGGAACAGTATTTTGAAGCTAATGGGCTCAAGTACGAGGATGATAAGTCTAAAGCAATTTTTCTGACGATTGTTGGCAGAAAGACTCACAGAAACCAAGTGAAAAAACGTTGACAGAGTTGGTCACGCTGTTGAAAAGTCACTACATACCGAGGACACATTTTATTGGTGAAAGATGCAAGTTTCATGCAAGGAGTCAACTCGAGGGAGAGTCGATTAGTGAGTACTTGGCTAGTTTAAGAAAACTATCAGCCACATGTAAATTCGGTCAGTTTCTTGAAGAGTCATTAAGTGATAGATTTGTGTGCGGTGTTAAAAGTGCAGAGCTGAGAGACCGTTTACTGAACGTAGCTCACACAAAATACTTAACATTAGGACTTGCTGTGGATATGGGATTTTCTTTTGAATTAACAAAGAAAAGTGCACAGCAGTTTTCACGAAATACTTTTAAAGCAAATGCAGTCGAGAAGAAAAGCATTGGAGGCAACAGGTAAACCATGTTACCCTTGCGCGGGAAAAGGGCACAAGCCAGATGAGTGCCGTTACAAAGATTTTGACTGTCGGGAGTGCAAGAAGAAAGGACACATAGCCAGGGCATGCCGCTCACGTCAAGTGGGAAAGAATGACACGAAGCAAGTTACAGGTAAATACATTACTAAACCGTACTGTGTGTATGTAAGGGTAGATGATGTGAGACTCAAAATGGAAGTTGATACAGGTGCAGCAGTTTCTGTGATATCAGAGAGGTAAAAAGGCAAAATTGTTCACAATTGTTAAAAACATACAGTAAAGAGTCACTAGTTAGTTCTAAGAGGGAAAATCTCAGTCAAGGTCAAGTGTAATGGGAGCACTAAAACGTTTGACTTGCTGGTGGTCAAGGGAAATTGTCCTGCCCTGCTGGGTAGAGACTGGATCAGTCAGTTAAAGCTAGACTGGTCACGTGTACACAGAGTAACAGCTGTAGAGACAGTAGAGGGTTTGTGTGAAAAATATTCCTCTGTGTTTTAGCCAGAGCTGGGAATGCTAAAAGGCATCACAGCCAAGATACATGTACAGTGAGGGAAAAAAGTATTTGATCCCCTGCTGATTTTGTACGTTTGCCCACTGACAAAGAAATGATCAGTCTATAATTTTAATGGTAGGTTTATTTGAACAGTGAGAGACAGAATAACAACAACAAAATCCAGAAAAACGCATGTCAAAAATGTTATAAATTGATTTGCATTTTAATGAGGGAAATAAGTATTTGACCCCCTATCAATCACAAAGATTTCTGGCTCCCAGGTGTCTTTTATACAGGTAACAAGCTGAGATTAGGAGCACACTCTTAAAGGGAGTGCTCCTAATCTCAGCTTGTTACCTGTATAAAAGACACCTGTCCACAGAAGCAATCAATCAATCAGATTCCAAACTCTCCACCATGGCCAAGACCAACGAGCGCTCCAAGGATGTCAGGGACAAGATTGTAGACCTACACAAGGCTGGAATGGGCTACAAGACTACCGCCAAGCAGCTTGGTGAGAAGGTGACAACAGTTGGTGCGATTATTCGCAAATGGAAGAAACACAAAATAACTGTCAATCTCCCTCGGCCTGGGGCTCCATGCAAGATCTCACCTCGTGGAGTTGCAATGATCATGAGAACGGTGAGGAATCAGCCCAGAACTACACGGGAGGATCTTGTCAATGATCTCAAGGCAGCTGGGACCATAGTCACCAAGAAAACAATTGGTAACACACTACGCCGTGAAGGACTGAAATCCTGCAGCGCCCGCAAGGTCCCCCTGGTCAAGAAAGCACATATACAGGCCCGTCTGAAGTTTGCCAATGAACATCTGAATGATTCAGAGGAGAACTGGGTGAAAGTGTTGTGGTCAGATGAGACCAAAATCGAGCTCTTTGGCATCAACTCAACTCGTAAATGTAAATGGAGGAGGAATGCTGCCTATGACCCCAAGAACACCATCCCCACCGTCAAACATGGAGGTGGAAACATTATGCTTTGGGGATGTTTTTCTGCTAAGGGGACAGGACAACTTCACCGCATCAAAGGGACGACGGACGGGGCCATGTACCGTCAAATCTTGGGTGAGAACCTCCTTCCCTCAGCCACGGCATTGAAAATGGGTCATGGATGGGTATTCCAGCATGACAATGACCCAAAACACACGGCCAAGGCAACAAAGGAGTGGCTCAAGAAGAAGCACATTAAGGTCCTGGAGTGGCCTAGCCAGTCTCCAGACCTTAATCCCATAGAAAATCTGTGGAGGGAGCTGAAGGTTCGAGTTGCCAAACGTCAGCCTCGAAACCTTAATGACTTGGAGAAGATCTGCAAAGAGGACTGGGACAAAATCCCTCCTGAGATGTGTGCAAACCTGGTGGCCAACTACAAGAAACGTCTGACCTCTGTGATTGCCAACAAGGGTTTTGCCACCAAGTACTGAGTCATGTTTTGCAGAGGGGTCAAATACTTATTTCCCTCATTAAAATGCAGATCAATTTATAACATTTTTGACATGCGTTTTTCTGGATTTTTTTGTTGTTATTCTGTCTCTCACTGTTCAAATAAACCTACCATTAAAATTATAGACTGATCATGTCTTTGTCAGTGGGCAAACGTACAAAATCAGCAGGGGATCAAATACTTTTTTCCCTCACTGTAACTAAGGGGGCGGTACCTAAGTTCTGCAAGCCTCGCCCAGTGCCGTATGCACTTAGAGAAGCTGTTGAAAAACAGCTAGTCAAGTTGGAGTCAGAAGGGGTCCTTACTCCAGTTAACTACAATGGGCTGCTCCAAAACAGACAATACTGTAAGAATATGTGTAGATTACAAGGTAACTATCAATCCGTGGCAGGAAGTTGATCAGTATCTGTTACCAAGAATGCATGACTTGTTCACAAAGCTGACAGGGGGTGAGAAGTTCACAAAGCTGGATTTGTCACAGGCATACCAGCAAGTACAGTTAGAGGAGAGCTCTAAGCACTATCTCACCATTAATACGCATAAGGGGTTATTTAAGGTCAACAGGCTTCCTTATGGTGTTGCCTGTGCGCCAGCTATTTGTCAGAAAATGATGGATCAGGTCCTAAAAAGGTATAGATGGGGTAATCTGCTATCTTGATGATATACTTCTCACAGGGCGTGACAGAAGAGCACATGAGAAATCTGGAAGAAGTGCTAAAATGACTGAAAGTCTGCAACCTGAAGGTTAAAAGAGAGAAATGTTATTTCTTCCAGGACAGCGTAGCCTATCTAGGTCATGTGGTAGATGCAGAGGGGATGCACCCCATGAAACAGAAAACTGAAGCTATTGAGAAGGCTCCCATTCCTACAAACACCACTGAGCTCAGGTCTTTTCTTTCGTTACTTAACTATTATGGCAAATTCATTCCAAATCTGTCTACCATAGTTAAGCCTATGACCGCTCTACTGCAGAAAGATGTAAAATGGGAATGGTCACAGAAAAGTCAAAGTGCTTTCGAGGAAGCTAAGAGACATCTACTTGCTAGCCAGGTGCTATGGGACTCCCAAGTGGCGCAGCGGTCTAATGCACTGTGCATCTCAGTGCTAGAGGTGTCACTACAGACCCTGGTTCGATCCTGGGCTGTATCACAACCGGCCATGATCGGGAGTCCCATAGGGCGGCGCACAATTGGCCCAGCATTGTCTGGGTTAGGGGAGGGTTTGGCCGGGTAGGCCGTCATTCTAAATAAGAATTTGTTCTTAACTGACTTGCCTAGTTAAATAAAGACAGGTGTCCCAACACTTGCAGCAGCTAGAATGCAACGATGGTCTTTGATTTTAGCAGCTTACACATATGAGATACTGTCCGAGCAGCATGTCAATGCAGATGCTTTATCCAGACTCCCACCAAATCCAGTGTATAGAGTGTAATTTATAGATGACTTGCCAGTCACTGCTAAAGATATAGCACTTGAAACTGAGAAAGATCCTGTATTAAAAAGGGTTAAGCAGTATGTAATGTCAGGTTGGCCAAACCATGTACCAGACTAAGTCTTTAAAGCTTATGTCAAAAGAAAGTTTGAACTTACCATTGAGGATGACTGTATTCTTTGGGGTTATAGGGTGGTGATTCCACAAAGCCTGCAAAGCAGACTATTGGCAGAACTACATGAGAGTCATTGGGGTATAGTTAAGATGAAATCCTTAAAGTTCTGTTTTTGTTTCATCAGACCAGAGGACATTTCTCCAAAAAGTACGATCTTTGTCCCCATGAGTTGCAAACGGTAGTCTGGCTTTTTTAAGGCGGTTTTGGAGCAGTGGCGTCTTCCTTGCTGAGCGGCCTTTCAGGTTATGTCGATATAGGACTTGTTTTACTGTGAATATACAGTAGATGCTTTTGTACCTGTTTCCTCCAGCATCTTCACAAGGTCCTTTGCTTTTGTTCTAGGATTGATTTGCACTTTTCGCATCAAAGTACGTTCATCTCTAAGAGACAGAACACATCTCCTTCCTGAGCGGTATGACGGCTGCGTGGTTCCATGGTTTTTATACTTGCGGACTATTGTTTGTACAGATGAACGTGGTACCTTCAGGCGTTTGGAAATTGCTCCCAAGGATGAACCAGACTTCTACATTGTAGAATAATAGTGAAGACATCAAAACTATGAAATAACACTGGAATCATGTATTAACCAAAAAAGGTTTATACAAATAAATATTTTATTTTTGAGATTCTTCAAAAAGCTACCCTTTGCCTTGATGACAGCTTTGCACACTCTTGGCATTCTCTCAACCAGCTTCATGAGGTAGTCACCTGGAATGCATTTCAATTAACAGGTGTGCCTTCTTAAAAGTTAATTTGTGGAATTTCTTTCCTTCTTAATGCGTTTGAGCCAATCAGTTGTGTTGTGACAAGGTAGGGTTGGTAAACAGAAGATAGCCACCCTATTTGGTAAAAGACCAAGTCCATATTATGGCAAGAACAGCTCAAATAAGCAAAGAGAAACGACAGTCCATCATTACTTTAAGACATGAAGGTCAGTCAATACGGAACATTTCAAGAACTTTGAACGTTTCTTCAAGGACTTGTTTTACTGTGAATATACAGTAGATGCTTTTGTACCTGTTTCCTCCAGCATCTTCACAAGGTCCTTTGCTTTTGTTCTAGGATTGATTTGTACTTTTCGCATCAAAGTACGTTAATCTCTAAGAGACAGAACACATCTCCTTCCTGAGCGGTATGACGGCTGCGTGGTTCCATGGTTTTTATACTTGCGGACTATTGTTTGTACAGATGAACGTGGTACCTTCAGGCGTTTGGAAATTGCTCCCAAGGATGAACCAGACTTGTGAAGGTCTACAATTATTTTTCTGAGGTCTTGGCTGATTTCTTTTGATTTTCCCATGATGTCAAGCAAAGAGGCAATGAGTTTGAAGGTAGGCCTTGAAATACATCCACAGGTACACCTCCAATTGATTCAAATGATGTCAATTAGCCTATCAGAAGCTTCTAAAGCCATGACATCATTTTCTGGAATTTTCCAAGCTGTTTAAAGGCAACTTAGTGTATGTAAACTTCTGACCCACTGGAATTGTGATACAGTGAATTAGAAGTGAAATAATCTGTCTGTAAACAATTGTTGGAAAAATTACTTGTGTCATGCACAAAGTAGATGTCCTAACCGACTTGCCAAAACTATAGTTTGTTAACAAAAAATGTGTGGAGTGGTTGAAAAATGAGTTTTAATGACTCCAACCTAAGTGTATGTAAACTTCCGACTTCAACTGTACATGGAAATGAGAATCAGGTCCATGGGAGAGAATTCACTTAGACTTTGCAGAAGACCAAAAGCAAATGTTTTTGGTTGTTATGGATGCTTATGCTAGATGGCCAGAAATTGTACACATGCAGAGTACTACTTCAGCTAAAACTGTTGAGGTACTCAGAACTCTGTTTGCTTCCTATGGTCTGCCCCAGGAAATAGTCACAGATAATGGCCCACAATTCACTTCCTGTGAAATGAAAACGTTCTTAGAATTGAACAGTATCAAGCATACTACATCACCTGCATATCACCCAGCTTCAAATGGGTTAGCTGAAAGGCTAGCGCAAAATCCTAAGAAGTCGCTGGCTAAGAACAGAGCAGTAGGTGGTATGACGTTACAGCATTGTGTTACTAACTTCTTATATGGCTACCGCAAAACACCACATACTAGTATACGCAAAATGCCAGTAGAGCTGTTCTTAAAGAGACACACGACTGTCCCTGGTCAAACCACAGTTCTCGCCGAGGGAACAGACTGAGGGGTCACAAGTCAACAGTTACAAACCACAGGAGGTAGCTTAGTGGTTAAGAGTATTGTCATCTTTCGGTTGTTGGCACAAGCCAGTAACTGAAAGGTTGCTGGTTCTAATCCCCGAGCCGACAAGGTGAAAAATCTGTCTGTGCCCTTGAGCAAGGCACTTAACCTTAATTGCTCCTGTAAGTTGCTCTGGATAAGAGCGTCTGCTAAATGAGAAAAAAAAAATAATAATAAAAAAAGGTCAGATCCTTCTCTGTTGATCAAGAGGTCTTGGTAAAGAATTACAGGGGAGGAGAAAATGGTTGAATGGTGTGATAACTAAGGTTTTGGGTCCTGTCACATACACTACCAGTCAAAAGTTTGGACACACCTACTCATTCAAGGGTCTTTCTTTATTTTTACTATTTTCTACATTGTAGAATAATAGTGAAGACATCAAAACTATGAAATAACACATGGAATCATGTATTAACCAAAAAAGGTTTATACAAATAAATATTTTATATTTGAGATTCTTCAAAAAGCTACCCTTTGCCTTGATGACAGCTTTGCACACTCTTGGCATTCTCTCAACCAGCTTCATGAGGTAGTCACCTGGAATGCATTTCAATTAACAGGTGTGCCTTCTTAAAAGTTAATTTGTGGAATTTCTTTCCTTCTTAATGCGTTTGAGCCAATCAGTTGTGTTGTGACAAGGTAGGATTGGTAAACAGAAGATAGCCACCCTATTTGGTAAAAGACCAAGTCCATATTATGGCAAGAACAGCTCAAATAAGCAAAGAGAAACGACAGTCCATCATTACTTTAAGACATGAAGGTCAGTCAATACGGAACATTTCAAGAACTTTGAACGTTTCTTCAAGTGGAGTCGCAAAAACCATCAAGCGCTATGATGAAACAGGCTTTAATGAGGACCGCCACAGGAATGGAAGACCCAGATTTACCTCTGCTGCAGAGGATAAGTTCATTAGAGTTACCAGCCTCAGAAATTGCAGCCCAAATAAATGCTTCACAGTTCAAGTAACAGACACATCTCAACATCAACTGTTCAGAGGGGACTGTGTGAATCAGGCCTTCATGGTTTAATTGCTGCAAAGAAACCACTACTCCAGGACATGAATATGAAGAGACCTGCTTGTGCCAAGAAACACGAGCAATGGACATTAGACCGGTGGAAATGTGTCCTTTGGTCTGGAGTCCAAATTGGAGATTTTTGTTTCCAACCGCCATGTCTTTGTGAGACGCGGTGTGGGTGAACGGATTATCTCCACATGTGTAGTTCCCACCGTAAAGCATGGAGGAAGAGGTGTTATGGTGTGAGGGTGCTTTGCTGGTGACACTGTCTCTGATTAATTTAGAATTCAAGGCACACTTAACCAGCATGGCTACCACAACATTCTGCAGCGATACGCCATCCCATCTGGTTTGAGCTTAGTGGGACTATCATTTGTTTTTCAACAGGACAATGACCCAACACACCTCCAGGCAGTGTAAGGGCTATTTTACCCATAAGGAGAGTGATGGAGTGCTGCATCAGATGACCTGTTCTCCACAATTCCCCGACCTAAACCCAATTGAGATTGTTTGGGATGAGTCGGATGGCAGAGTGAAGGAAAAGCAGCCAACAAGTGCTCAGCATATGTGGGAACTCCTTCAAGAAAAAGCATTCCAGGTGAAGATGGTTGAGAGAATGCCAAGAGTGTGCAAAGCTGTCATCAAGGCAAAGGGTGGCTATTTGAAGAATCTCAAATATAAAATAGTAAAAATAAAGAAAAACCCTTGATTGGTACTGTACATGGTTAATGTTGAGGGTAACTGTGTGAAAAGACATGTGAATCAGATGTTGAACATCAAGCCAATGAGACAAGGTGATGCACTTGCACAGTTAGATGGTTCTCTTTATGTAGGAGGATTTTGGGACTATGATGTGGATGATATTGATATGGACATTGAGATGGACAATGCTATCAATGTGCCTCAGAGCACAGCTGCTGAAGCAGTTGAGATGCCTCCACCACAGCCTCAGAATGTTGTTCGGAGACCCCGTCCTGTCCGTAACAAATGCCCACCACAGAGGCTGGACTTGTAAAAGGACTACTGGAAAAAGACTGTAAAAAGTACAACAAAATAAAATATGTAAATAAAGAACTGTGTAACAACTTGTTTTGAAGAATCCTGTTACCTGTAAAAGGAAATGTTAAAACGCTGTCAATAGGTTATGTACTCAGGAGTTGTATTGTTAAAGGTAAAATAAGAGATTAAGGTTCTCAAAACTAGTTGACGTTACAGGGGAGAAGCTGAAGTGTTTGAGAGATAAGCAGCATGTTATTATGCACACCTGGTTAAAATGGTATGCACATGCTCAGTGCGTGATATTCAAAATATGTATCTGATTTGATGCACATAACTTAATTGGCAGGCCCTCATTGGTTGTTGGCCAGGGTATTCAAGTGTTCTACCTTTGAGCGGGTGCAGATGGACTCAGCTTGGAACCGGCTATGTTGTATCCACTGTCATGTTGGAAATAAACCATCTTCATGATGTTAATGCTTTATACTGTCGAGTTTCTCTTTGCAATAACTAAAAAGAACCCGTTTCCTTTAACCGGGGATGCAACAGTATGATTGCTAGTTAGCCTATTGCAGATCCACCTGCCACTATTGTCACCATAAGTGGTAGATAGAGGGCAGGATAGACAGACTGGTAGACTATATTGACCTTCGTATAGTCAGCGTGCGGAAACGCGTAGTGCATAAGGGAAGTACCAAAACACCTTGATATAGGGGAGGCACGAGCAAGCAAATTAGGACATTTGGCTAGGATGGAAGAAATTATATACACCAGGGAAAAGCACTATCCTCCCGTGCTCAATAAAAAACGACATTACTCCTCCCCAAAGCAAAACAATTAGTTTGACACCCCACCCCATATGGGAAAAGTAGTGCACTATATGGGGAATAGGGTGCCATTTGGGACGAAACCTCTAATGTGAACTCTGGACTCTACCTCCCACTATACTACTGCTTTTCAGAGGAGGGAACCCTAATTCACTTCCATATCAGACAAACACTCAAATGACCACCATAAAACCATTTAAGGGAAAAACTGACAATGGCATCCTATTATATCATGGACCTGATAGAGTTCAGAGTTTTCCAATGCACTTCAAGAATAGAGACTTTAATCAGGTGGGTGAAATTCCTGGAGGAAATCATACACTATATATACAAAAGTATGTGGACCCCCCTTTAAATTAGTGGATTCAGCTATTTCAGCCACACCCGCTGCTGACAGGTGTATAAAATCAAGCACACAGCCATGCAATCTCCATAGACAAACATTGGCAGTAGAATGGCCTTACTGAAGAGCTCAGTGACTTTCAATGTGGCACATTCATAGGATGCCATCTTTCTAACAAGTCAGTTTGTAAAATTTCTGCCCTGCTAAAGCTGCCCCGGTCAACTGTAAGTGCTGTTATTGTGAAGTGGAAACGTCTACGAGCAACAACGGCTCAGCTGCGAAGTGGTAGGCAACACAAGCTCACAGAACGGGACTGGCGAGTGCTCTCTTCAGTCTCCTGCTTTGTGTTTGTGTGTGTGTGTGTGTTTGTGTGTGTGTCTGCAGCAAGGACCTCAACCTGACAGCCGCACATATGCCCAGGCCGTGAGCAGAGCAACAGACCCAACCCCCACTAATACACCTGTGGTATGTATCAGATGCTCAACATGCTCTGCTCACATCTACTGTAATGGTCTGAGCCTAAACCACACGGAAACAACACTAGACACTATGGAACACAAAGCTTTTACTATCTCATGCTGGAATATACAAGGTCTGAGGTCATCTGCCTTTGGCCTAAAGAGTAGGAAACCAGACTTCATCAAAGAAATTGAAAATACAGACATTGTCATCCAACAAGAAACATGGTATAGAGGAGACAGTCCCACTGGTTGTCTCTATAACCTATAGAGGTAATAGAGAGCGGGTAGTCCCGTTCACCAAACTACCAGGTGTGAAACAGGGAAGAGACTCAGGGGGTATGCTTCTGTCTATAACGTGAGCTGTTCAGTATGTGTTGACAGTCCTTTCTACCGAGCCATTTTTGAAAGATATAACGTTTGCCATCGAGAACTACAAAAGTTGTACTACTTTTCTCAACAACATTGATGCCCTGAATTTAGCAGGCGCTATCGACAGATCAGTAGGAAAAAGTGATGGGCTACTTTCTGCACACGCCACTGTCAGTGTGAACCGGAGTGACTTGACACAAAGCTGCCTGCGAAGCGTTCATCCATGTATACGGGTAAGAGTCTAGCTACATTTTCCTGATTTTGTCAGAAAGTCATTTTTATTGAAAGTTAAAGCATACTGTTAGTTAGCTAGGCTCACTAGTTAATGTTATGTGTATGATCTGTGTAGTAATATTATTTGAATCAGAAAATCAATTTGCATTGCTAGTTGTAGCCTAATGTTAGCTAGTTAACATTGAACCTAGTTTGTTAGCTTTAGCTACCTGCAGATATAACAATGTTTGTATTAGTAGTAGTATTAGTTGGGGTTATGCCTGTTCATTGTTTAGCTAGCTAGCTACCTAGCTAGCTACATGTCTAAACAAAAGACTCCACTTAGGCCGGATTATTACATGACCCATCAAATTAGCAGGTGTGTCTGGGGGTGATTGATTGTATTTCATGAACATGTGTATATGTCTAGACAATAGTGAACCATCCACTTAGCATTTCCTTCACATTTCCTTCACGGGTAAGCGCATCTAATAACGATAAAATATTTATACTATATTTTTATCTGGACACTTTCTGTTTTTGATATTGCTACTATGCAAGTATGCAAGTACTATCACTGTACTGTATACTCCCGAGTGGCGCAGTGGTCTAAGGCACTGCATCACAGTGCTAGCTGTGCCACTAGAGATCCTGGTTTGAATCCAGGCTCTGTCGTAGCTGGCCGCGACCGGGAGACTCATGGGGTGGGGCACAATTGGCCCAGGGTAGGGGAGGGAATGGCTGGCGGGGATGTAGCTCAGTTGGAAGAGCATGGTGTTTGCAACGCCAGGGTTGTGGGTTCGATTCCCATGGGGGTCAGTATGAAAAAAAGATAAGAAATAAATTGAGAAACCTATCCAACCAAAAACATACAGTAGAGACCCAGAAAACCTGAGCCTACGCCTTCAGTATGGTCAATCACTAAAACAATACAGAAATACACTACGGGAAAAGAAGGAACAGCTCGTCAGAAATCAGCTCAAAGTCGGAACACAATAAACAAACAACAACACGAAGAGTTATCTATCCAAAATGGAGATGTATGATAAACCACTTCTCCAATCTTTTTGGCTCTATAACAAAGAACAAACAGCAAAAACATATACATGATCAATTACAAATCTTAGAATCAGCTATTAAAGACTACCAGAACACACTGGATTCTCCATTTACATTGAATCAACTACAGGAAAAAATACAAACCCTCCAACTCAAAAAGGCTTGTGGTGTTGATGGTATCCTAAATGAAATGATAAAATATACAGACCACAAATTCCAATTGGCTATATTTAAACTCTTTAACATCCTCAGCTCTGGCATCTTCCCCAATATTTGGAACCAAGGACTGATCACCTCAATCCACAAAAGTGGAGACAAATTTGAGTCGCTTTGGATAAAAGTGTCTGCTAAATGGCATATTATTATTATATTATAACACTTCTCATGCTTTGTTCATTTCAAAAAAGCTTTTTATTTAACTAGGCAAGTCAGTTAATAACAAATTCTTATTTACAATGACGGCCTACCCCAGACCAATTGTGCGCCGCCCTATGGGACTTAGGAGCTCGGATTTGGCATGAGGTTCCGCTATACAAATTGATGGAAAGTGTTGTTGGGGGAAAAACATACGACATTATAAAATCCATGTACACAAACAACAAGTGTGCAGTTAAAATTGGCAAAAAAATGCACACATTTCTTTCCACAGGGCTGTGGGGTGAGACAGGGATGAAGCTTGAGCCCCACCCTCTTCAACATATATATCAACAAATTGGCGAGGGCACTAGAACAGTCTGCAGCACCCGGCCTCACCCTACTAGAATCTGAAGTCAAATGTCTACTGTTTGCTGATGATCTGGTGCTTCTGTCCCCAACCAAGGAGGGCCTACTGCAGCACCTAGATCTTCTGCACAGATTCTGTCAGACCAGGGCCCTGACACCAATGTTCCCTCTAAGACTGCCGCACAGCTCCCGGGACTGCCACTCAGAAGAAATATCAGCCCACTGAGAGAAGCATGAGATTGAACTTCACTCAACTTTCGAGAGTTTTCCCTGTTATTTAACACTATCAACGTTTCCCTTTACTGTGGCAATTGTGATCGAATCAATGCAATATTTGCCACTTTCAATGCAACATACCGAAACAAAACAAACTATGCCAGACTTAGTATCCAAAACTAACTATGCAAGGAATTTTGTTGTAGGCAGAACGCATTGGAGTAGGATTCTATTGCATTGACAAGCATGACTCATTCCGTACTCTACACAGACCGGTGCGGCATAACCAACCAGAGCTGCAGTAGGCCTACATGCAAATAGACCATTGCCACATATGGATCTGTGCCATTCACTTTGAACTGGACTGTTTTACAGCATGAGCGGTCGTGAGTAGATGTGCATGTTTTGAGATCAAAGCGAGAGCTGCATGTAGCCACGTGTGCACATTTTGTTAATATCCTTTGCTAGTTAGTGAGTTACTAGCCCAGTTATAGATCATTTGTTGTCAGCAATAGGGGAGTGATCGCTTCCTACAAGAGCACAAAACGTGTACATTTCTAGACATCTTTGAAAAGCGAGTCAGGTAAAGGGGCAGTGTTGTATTTTGAGACGGGCTTGAATAAGCTAAGTAGCCAATAGGCAGAGGGTAGCATAATTTGTCTGATTCTCTAATAATGGTATAGGAATAATAATGCTTTTTATTTTGTAAAGTGGTTTCTTGCATCAAATAACACAACAACATTTTCAGTCACCTCCCTCTCTGATGGACAAGTGGATAAACAGGTTAATGTCAAGCTCTGCATGTTTTCTTCAAAAGTCTCATGGAATTAAGGCCTACATTGAACACCACACATTGTCTGCTACTGTAGGCTGAATGATAGAACAGCTATTTCCATGTTAAAATGTTATGGGATGCATTTTCTCCATAGTTTTTTTTATGGTAGGCCACTCTGGTAGGCCTACATTATGATCAAATAGCCACAGTAGACTACTTGGCCACTTTTAAAACTGTAACTTAAAGCAGGTACAGCCTCAGTGTTCACAGTATACGCTCGCTGGAAGTTGCACAGAATTTTCACAACGTTCAAGTTTGCGCTAAGCAGACCTGAAATTTGCTCAGTGCCTACATTTTTTAAAGTTAACATTGCCTGACAGTAAATCTCAGTAAGACAAAAATAATGGTGTTCCAAAAAAGGTCCAGTTGCAAGGACCACAAATTCCATCTAGACACTATTGCCCTATAGCACACAAAACCTACCTCGGCCTAAACATCAGCACCACAGGTAACTTCCACAAAGCTGTGAACGATCTGAGAGGCAAGGCAAGAAGGGCCTTCTACGCCATCAAAAGTAGCATAAAATTTGACATCCCAATTCGGATCTGGCAGAAAAATACTTGAATCCGTTTTAGAACCCATTGCCCTTTATGGTTGTGAGGTCTCAGGTCCGCTCACAAACCAACAATTCACAAAATGGGACAAACACCAAATTGATGCATTCAGAGCAGAATTAGGCCGATACCTGCCAATTATCAAAATCCAGAAAAGAGCCGTTAAATTCTACAACCACCTAAAAGGAAGCGATTCACAAACCTTCCATAACAAAGCCATCACCTACGGACAGATTAACCTAGAGAAGACTCCACTAAGCAAGCTGGTCCTGGGGCTCTGTTCACAAACACAAACAGACCCCACAGAGCCCCAGGACAGCAAAAGCAACACAATTAGACCCAACCAAATCATGAGAAAATAAAAAGATAATTACTTGACACATTGGAAAGAATTTACCAAAAAACAGAGCAAACTGGAATACCTGACCACTGTGACTGACCCAAAATTAAGGAAAGCTTTGACTATGTATAGACTCAGTGAGCATGGCATTACTATTGAGAGGCAGCAGTAGGCAGACCTGGCTCTCAAGAGAAGACAGGCTATGTGCACACTGCCCACAAAATGAGGTGGAAACCTCCTGCCAAATGTATGACCATATTAGAGACACATCTTTCCCTCAGATTACACAGACCCACAAATAATATGACATTTCAAATGTCTCTATTCCTTTGAAACTTTTGTGAGGAGAGAGAGAGAGAAGAGAGAGAGAGAGAGAGAGAGAGAGAGAGAGAGAGAGAGAGAGAGAGAGAGAGAGAGAGAGAGAGAGAGAGAGAGAGAGAGAGAGAGAGAGAGAGAGAGAGAGAGAGAGAGAGAGAGAGAGAGAGAGAGAGAGAGAGAGAGAGAGAGAGAGAGAGAGAGAGAGAGAGAGAGAGAGAGAGAGAGAGAGAGAGAGAGAGAGAGAGAGAGAGAGAGAGAGAGAGAGAGAGAGATGGTTAGTACATGGACCTCGTGGCGCAACGGTAGCGCATCTGACTCCAGATCAGAAGGTTGCGTGTTCAAATCACGTTGGGGTCATACTGTTTTGACCACCCATAATTTTCCCACTAATTCTATGACATGGATAGATTTGTAATGGAATACCTCTTAAGACATTCTAGAAATGGCTTTCCACTGAAAACCTGAGCTCTTCAGACTGTATGCTGTGGATAAATGACTAAAGCCTACAGTTGAAGTCGGAAGTTTACATACACCTTAGCCAAATACATTTAAACTCAGTTTTTCACAATTCCTGACATTTAATCTTAGTAAAAATTCCCTGTCTTAGGCCAGTTAGGATCACCACTTTATTTTAAGAATGTGAAATGTCATAATAGTAGAGAGTTATTTATTTCAGCTTTTATTTCTTTCATCACATTCCCAGTGGGTCAGAAGTTTACATACACTCAATTAGTATTTGGTAGCATTGCCTTTAAATTGTTTAACTTGGGTCAAACGTTTTGGGTTAGGGTTAGGGTTAGGGTTAGGGTCTCCAACACCAAATCCATGTGTATGTGTGTGTATAGTGTGTATGTTATCTTGTGTGTATGCATGTGTCTGTGCCTATGTTTGTGTTGCTTCACAGTCCCCGCTGTTCCATAAGGTGTATTTTGATCTGTTTTTTAAATCTAATATTACTGCTTTCATGAGATCCTTGATGTGGAATAGAGTTCCATGTAGTCATGGCTCTATGTAGTACTGTGCGCCTCCCATAGTCTGTTCTGGACTTGGGGACTGTGAAGAGACCTCTGGTGGCATGTCTTGTGGGGTATACATGGGTGTCCAAGCTGTGTGTGCCCTATTCTTTGACTATGGTGGTAGTGAGACGTGCAGGCCAGGTGGTGTGCTGTACTCAGGCTGTTACCGGTCGTAAAATACTAATCTTAATCTTCGGGACTCCCCTCCCGTCATACTACCTAACTCCGTTCCATTCCACACCCTCCCTATCTCTTTCAGAGACTCCCGTAGAAGAACATTGACCTCTCAGGAGAGAGAACAGAAATCAACTATGAATGAAAGGGGACTCATTAAAGTGTTTCCCCACTAAAATGTTGACTGTGGCTCAGCCGCTTACTGTATTTCAAGATTATCAAAGAAAATTAAAATGCATTCATTAGTTATTGATTGATAGTGTCTCGTTTAATGTGATTATTGACTATTGAGATATACCTTAAGGCACAGGGACTAGAGAGACAAGATAAGGTTTTGAATTGTCTCAAAATTAGTGTACAAATTAGCAGCAAGCTGATTCAAATGAACAGTAGACTAGATTAGACTAGGACATCGTTTTCACAAGAGTTAGAACCGTGAGAAAAAAAACATAATTCACACTATGTTATAGTGACTATGACAAGTTACACGTTTGGTGAGACAACAGACAGCAACCCTTGCGTCACGTTGGTTTACCATCTACTTCGCAACACTAAATGAATTTACAGTGATATTCCCTCAATTTTAAAGGGCTAAAGCATCACTAAAGCAGATTTTAAATAAAAATATACCGTTTATTGGTTGGTAACTGTAGGAGACATAACAAATCAATTCAAATCAAATTTGCTACATGCGCCGAATACAACAGTGAAATGCATACTTACAAGCCCTTAACTAACAATGCAGTTTTAAGAAAAATAAGTGTTAAGTAAAGAAATAGATAAGTAAAAAATAAAAATAAAAAATAATTAAAGAGCAGCAGTAAAATAAAATAACAGTAGGGAGGCTATATACAGGGGGTACCGGTACAGAGTCATTGTGGGGGGGCACAGGTTAGTCGAGGTAATTGAGGTAATATGTACATGTGGGTAGAGCTAAAGTGACTATGCATAGATAATAAACAGAGAGTAGCAGCAGGGTAAAAGAGCGGGTGGTCAATGCAAATAGTCTGAGTAGCCATGATTAGCTGTTCAGCAGTCTTATGGCTTTGCGGTAGAAGCTGTTAAGAAGCCTTTTGGACCTAGACTTTGCGCTCCGGTACCGCCTGCCGTGCAGTAGCAGAGAGAACAGTCCATGACTAGGGTGGCTGGAGTCTTTGACAATTTTTAGGGCCTTCCTCTGACACCGCCTGGTATAGAGGTCCTGGATGGCAGGAAGCTTGGCCCTAGTGATGTACTGGGCCGTACGCACTACCCTCTGTAGTACCTTGTGGTCAGAGGCCCGAGCAGTTGCCCTACCAGGCAGTGATGCAACCAGTCAGGATGCTCTCGATGGTGCAGCTGTATAACTTTTTGAGGATCTGAGGACCCATGACAAATCTTTTCAGTCTCCTGAGGTGGAATAGGCTTTGTCGTGCCCTCTTCACGACTGTCTTGGTGTGTTTGGACCATGATAGTTTGTTGGTGATGTGGACACCAAGGAACTTGAAGCACTCAACCTGTTCCACTACAGCCCCGTCGATGAGAATGGGGGCGTGCTCAGTCCTCTTTTTTTCCTGTAGTCCACAATAATCTCCTTTGTCTTGATCACGTTGAGGGAGAGGTAACAGTCCAACCCGGATACCAATGAGCTTTATGGCCCATGTTGCATAAACATCTCACCCTGTCTACCAGCCCGTACCTGGTACAAGTCCTACCACTGTCTTAGAAAAGTATCACTATACTTATTAAAAATCAAAGTTCTTCCAGAGTTTTTGTAGAATCAAGATAGACTTTATTACACAAAGCAACAAAAGCCGAGCTGGTCTGCAGAGCAACTGCCTTCCCAACCCTCAGCCCTCAGTTTCTATACAATTCTATTCCTGCTCATTTTACATACTCTTTAGCTTAAACCCTCCCAGTTTAGTTCCTCCACCATTGTTTCCAAGCTTTCATCTTTTGACCGCTCCGCCCACTCTCTTTATTTATGATAGTGGCAAAATCTGACTTCTCCTCTTCCCATGTATTCAATCTCCGCCTTCTATGTATCTAGTTTGGAAACAATAGTGGCAGAACCAAGCTTCCTCATGTAAAAAATAACAGAGCCATCTCCTGGCTCTGCTATGTTTATTCTAAAACATATCAATCCATACTTAAATATGGTTTAAACATGGCAGGTACATAACCAATTCTCAACCGTATACATTCAAGACATTCCTTATGCATTGCCTCATGCACAACAGTATAATCAATTCTCAGACATGTACCGTTTTCATGCATAGTGTATATTTCCCACACATAGTAAGAATGAGCAGGCCCATTCCCAGGAGCCATGTCCTGACTCTGGCTCAGGCTCCCTCCTTGTGTTCCACTCAGTACCACACTCTGTATCACTCTGTACCACCCTCTGTATTCACTTAGTCATACTGCTTGTTTTTATGATTAACTATGTTTTAACATTATAGTCTAAAAAGATTTACTATGTTTAACATATAGTCTACAGAAAAATACCCAATACCACACACACACATGTGCACGCATGCACACACACTACTTCTGCTATTCCGCTACTTCTTTCTCACACACACACTAAGTAATACGTTTGTCATAGGTGTGATAATCAGGTAATAATAATAATAACCTGGTAATATAATAACATAACCATGACGTGGATGGAAAGATTTGTTCCTCTGACATGACATTCTCATACTCATAATCATACACACTCACACACACACACACTCACACACACACACACACACACACACACACAATAATCTGAGCCATTGACGTGGATGGAAACAGAGGTGTTCCTCTGATGGGATGATTAGGTTAGAGGTGGTGCGATGTGACATGAATCTTTACTAATTACATGCCACTGGCCTTGAGTAAAGCCAATGTGTCTATGTATGCGGATGACTCAACACTATACACGTCAGCTATTACAGCGAGTGAAATCACTGCAACACTTAACAAAGAGCTGCAGTTAGTTTTAGAATGGGTGGCAAGGAATAAGTTAGTCCTAAATATTTCCAAAACTTAAAGCATTGTATTTGGGACAAATCATTCACTAAACCCTAAACCTCAACTAAATCTTGTAATAAATAATGTGGAAATTGAGCAGGTTGAGGTGACTAAACTGCTTGGAGTAACCCTGGATTGTAAACTGTCATGGTCAAAACATGTTGATACAACAGTAGCTAAGATGGGGAGAAGTCTGCCCATAATAAAGCATTACTATGCCTTTTTAACAACACTATCAACAAGGCAGGTCCTACAGGCTCTAGTTTTGTCGCACCTGGACTATTGTTCAGTCGTGTGGTCAGGTGCCACATAAAGGGACCTTGGAAAATTACAGTTGGCTCAGAACAGGGCAGCACGGCTGGCCCTTAAATGTACACGGAGAGCAAACATTAATAATATGCATATAAATCTCTCATGGCAGCTAATGGGGATACAAATACAAATACATCCTGGGTCAGTCATTAAGATGCTGACCTGTGTGTGTTGTTATTACAGACGTTATTACGTTAAATTAACAGAAAGCCAAGGTAGTCAAGCTTTTCCCATGAACGTGTTTCATTTCAAGGCACTTTGATAAAGTACTACAGGCAATCAACATCATAGACGATTGCCCCCGTACCACCTCAGATATGCAGACAGTGTACCCAAAATGACTGTTCCACAGTGTGAGTGTATTGTCTGACACAGACTCGTCTCCGCGTGAGTAGGATAAGGTTTCCCTAAAGTACTTCTTCCCCCTCATTGCAACGGTTAGAAAGGTAGGCTGAAGGTTGGCTATGCAGGTGTATGTGGACAGTCTGACACAGATTCAGTCCCCTGATCTAAGGTCAGTTTTGCACTTCTTCCCCACAAGGTTAAAGGAAGGTAAACTGGTGCTGACTGCTGATCCTAGATCTGTGCCTGAAGGAAAATGGGCTCGTCCCAAATGGCACCCTATTGTTCTGATCAAAAGTAGTGCACTATATAGGAAATAAGGTGCCATTCAGGAATCATCCAACTTTCTACCAAGATCGTCCATATGGCTCCTCCCGGTGGACCCTGAATGGTAACCCATGTCTCGGAATGATGACATCAGAGGTGCGTAGCGCCTCCTGTCGGCTGGCCTGCTGAACAACTGGGTTCTCACTTAGCTCCCTCCAGCTGTCGTCATCGGCGCAACGCTCAAATAGGTTCCTGGCAACAAGCACCGTTCCCATTGTGGTTCCCTTCACCAGAAGGCTCACATCCCGCCCTGTGTGGACTGGTGTGGGTACTATCGACATCTAGTGGAGAGATTAAGGTATTTCAATGAGGTGTAGAGGACAGTTGGTATGTGTGCGATCGTGTTCACAGGATACAACAGGTTTAAAATAGTTCAGCGAAATGCAAATGATGCACTGTAAACTAGGTTATTGATCAAAGTGCATGAATATGCATGGTAACCATTGAATATGGTTGTTACACACACTCTCACAAACTAAAACCACTATTGAATATGATTACTGAAGCATGCTCACTACTGTAAATGGATACCATTGGTGGCTCGTAGCACCTTAAAGATGCACTATGCAGAAATCGCGCCACCATTTCCTGGTTGCCAAAATTCTAATAGATCGCCTAATTTCAGTTTATGTGACAAAACAACCAAGTATAGTGTAGATAATAATTGTACTATCTAAACCGCTGTAAAATATATTTTCCATAACCAAAAATATGTTATTTTCAGGTGTTTGAAGCTGGTGTACAAAACCGAAAGTAAAAGATGCAAAAACTAGACTTAAAAACGGGTAGCATAGAAATAGCGCACATGGAACAGATCTACTGCTTTTTAGACTTGCGTTCATTGAGAATGACAGACCTAAACTCACATTTCTCCAATAGAAAGCCCAGATCACACTTGTAGGCGATGTCATAGCGACGTTGGCTAGCTAATGCTGTGTTCAAGTGCTAGTCAGAACTAGGAAACTCTGACATTTCCGTCTTGCTAACTGGTTGTAGTTATAGCACCCCACAGTGGAGGTGTCATAATACCCATAAAACCTGGCAGTCAAACAGGGAAACGGTTCCAATTGTTTTTCACCATTAATTTTTTCCCATAAGATATTTTAGAAACACTTAAAATAAGGGCTGTGTTTCATGTAGGCTTACCCTGGCGTGAAGTTTTTATAACCATGTAAATCTCTCTTGGACAAGGTGACTTTTATGCTAAAGATGCTATTGTCTCAAAAGCTGACAAACGTGTCAAACTTAGTCCGACCTCAAACCAACAGCTGTACTCCATTTTAAATCCAAAGATTATTCATTGTTTTATAAGTTACTTTCTCAAACGTATATTGTTTATTCATGTCTCATACATTTCAGACATTGAGTCAAGAAGAATGAAAATTATGTCTGAATTCAATCTCCTTCATTCAAAACAAGCGAAACTACAGTATTATCCCTGCAAATGTTTTGATTCTATGACATTTTCGATCCCCGGGACCACCCATACACAAAAATGTATGCACGCATGACTGTAAGTCGCTTTGGATAAAAGCGTCTGCTAAATGGCATATTATATTATTATTATATTATTTTTTTATCACATTACATGAGATTGATGTTTGTTCAAAACAATTCTTATTACTACACTGAACGAAAATATAAGCAACATTTGTAAAGTTTCATGTTTCATGAGCTGAAATAAAAGATCCCAGAAATTGTCCATAGGAACAAAAAGCATATTTCTCTCAAATTTTGTGCACAAATTTGTGTACATCCCTGTTAGTGAACATTTCTCATTTGCCAAGATAATCCATCCACCTGACAGGTCTAGCATATCAAGAAGCTGATTCAACAGCCTGATCATTACACAGGTGCATCTTGTGCTGGGGACAATAAAAGGCCACTTTAAAATGTGCAGTTGTCACACAACACAATGCCATAGATCTCAAGTTGAGGGAGTGTGCAATTGGCATGCTTAACTGCAGGAATGTCCACCAGAGCTGTTGCCAGAGAATGTAATGTTCTGAAATAAAGCTGAAAATGTCCCCGTTCTTCCATGGCCTGCATACTGACATGTCACCAATTGAGCATGTTTGGGATGCTCTGGATCAACACATGCGACAGCTTGTTCCAGTTCCCGCCAATATCCAGCAACTTTGCACAGCCATTGAAGAGTGGGACAACATTCCAAAGGCCACAATCAACAGCCTGATCAACTATGAGAAGGAGGTGTGTCGCGCTGCATTAGGCAAATGGTGGTCACACCAGATACTAACTGGTTTTCTGATCCACACCACCACTTTTGTTTTTTAAAGGTATCTATGACAGATATAAGCAACAGATGCATATTGGTATTCCCAGTGATGTGAAATCCATAGATTAGGGCCTAATGAATGTATTTCAATTGACTGATTTCCTTATATGAACTGTAACTCCGTAAAATCTTTGAAATTGTTGCATGTTGCGTTTATATTTTTGTTCAGTGTATGTGTAACTGATAGATGCAAAAGAACACTACATGCAGTGGTGTAAAGTACTTAAGTAAAAATACTTTAAAGTACTACTTAAGTCGTTTTTTTGGGTATCTGTACTTTACTTTACTATTTCTATTTTTGCCAACTTTTAGTTTTACTTCACTACATTCCTAAAGAAAATAAAGTACTTTTTACTCCATACATTTTCCCTGACACCCAAAAGTACTTGTTACATTTTGACCAATTCACACAGTTATCAAGAGAACATCCCTAGTCATCCCTACTGCCTCTGATCTGGCGGACTCACTAAACACAAATGCTTAGTTTGTAAATTATGTCTGAGTGTTGGAGTGTGCCCCTGCTGTCCGTCAATAAAACAAAGTGAAAACATTTGTGCCATCTGGTTTAATTAATATAAGGAATTTGAAATGGTTTATCCTTTTACTTTTGATACTTAAGGACTTCAGTAATTCCATTGACTTTTGATACTTAAGTATATTTAAAACGAAATACTTTTAGACTTTTACTCAAGTAGTATTTTACTGGGTGACTTTCACTTTTACTTTTACTCATTTTCTATTAAGGTATCTTTACTTTTACTCAAGTATGACAATTCCGTACTTTTTCCAACACGGACTACATGTTCATGTTTTTAAATGTATGTCAATTGTAAAGCATTTAGTCTGTAATGGCTTGTTCGTTATGTGTCAGACCCAAGTAAGACTAGCTGTCGCCATTGGCGTCGACTAATTGGGAACCTAATAAAATCAACAACAACAACAAAAATCACAGTGAGTTCCAGAACCATTTGCAGTGTATATGTTTCCGTCTAGCGTGGGGGGCAGTTATTATGTTCACACTGCACGTCACGTCACAGTTCCACAATGGTGAGCCCTGTGATGGAAGAACTTCCAAAGACTTCTGTGTTGGACCCCCTGAAGGGGCTCCTGCTCACTTATTTCATGCCAGAATCATGTTACGACGAGTTTTTCCTCAATTTTAACTTTCTGGATGGTAAGTCAAGGTGTTACATAGTTGACTGACGTTTGATTGCAAGACCCAATTTAGCTAGCTAACGTTAGCTAGCTAGGGCTTCAACGTTGAATGGGTGCGCTAGCTAGCGAAGTAGCTTGCAAGACTTGCGTTTTTTCTCGATTTTTCACAATGTAACAATCTTCACAATCTTATCTTTTGCGTTTAAAGTTACTGGATATAAATAAATATATTGGACGGAATGTACGTAGGGATCTAACCCGCACTAAACGGGCTAGAAAGACAGAAGAGGAGCTAACGTTAGTAGCTAGTTGGAAGTTTTGTTGTGACAGCGTTCAGAGGCGGGGCTATCCACAGGGCATCACATGCCGCTGTTCCTCAATCTCTCGCAGTTCCTCAATAATTCTAGATGGGAGAAGAGTGACATATATATCTGTTCTCGCTGATAATACCCGTTCAATCATTGATTGTTTCTGTCTGCAGTGCCATGTCTAAAGATTGTGCTGAGCAAAGGTCTGGGCATTGGAATCATCCTGGGGTCTGTGATGGGTAAGACTAAGATTATCTTTCTCCTCAAGACTAAGATTATCTTTCTCCTCTCTCTCTCTCGTTCACTTCATTTCAATTCAAAGGGCTGTATTGGCATGGGAAACATATGATTACATTGCCAAAGCAAGTGAAATAGATAATAACAAAAGTTAAATAGAAAATTAACAGTAAACATTACTCTCTCATTCTCTCTGTATGTCTGTCTCTCTCTCTGTCTCTGTCTCTGTGTGTGCAAAGCATAACTCCCTGCATCTCTCTAATATACAGGTAACTGCCCAAATAAAGGAAACACTTGAGTAAATGAGGGATACAAAGTACTGTACATGTGTGGTTTCTGAGTTAATTAAGCAATTTACATCCCATCATGCTTAGGGTCATGAATAAAAATGGCCAGTTGCCCATTATTTTGGCTACCAGAAGAAGAGATGGCAGTGACTTTTAAAGAGGGGTCTCAAAGGAACATACTGGATTTAAAGTGTGTGTGTGTGTCTCAGTTATTGATTCTGGAGCAGCGCCTAAGACAGCGTTTTCCACCACCATCAACAAAACACCAAATTATGGAAATTCTTCATGGAAGAATGGTGTCGCATCCATCCAATATAGTTCCAAACACTTGTAGAATCTATGCCAAGGCGCATTGAAGCTGTTATGTTTCACTATATTGGATCACTCCAATATATTGGTATCACTGCGGTGGAGGGATACATCCGAGATGAGGAATTATAGATTAGGAATTATAGACTCCATGGCCACAACACATGTTCTTTTATTTTCTCAGCGGACGTCCGTATGGTTTGAGATACAAACTTTCTGAAGTTCGCTTGGTAAGTCACTGCTAAGTGTAATATCTTGCGTCGAAGTATATTCACTGGCTGTTTGCAGCTGGCCACATGGCCATCCCCTCCTCTTGAGTGTAAGAGTATCGTGGTGGGCTTTCCACTACGTTGAGACATTAACTTTGGAGTTCCTTAACGGAGTTACTCCATCATGTTTTTGCTGCTTGGATATTAAACCGGCTAGGTAATATTGCAGTTGGCGTAAAAAAAAAAAAAAAAAAATCAAATCCATTACCTGGTTGCTGTTTTTTTGTCTGCCTGGTTTTCCCACACGGTCTTCCCCGGTTTTTGCAGAGTTACTAGGTAATTTATCCCTCACCGGGTTCCTATTCCTCCAAGCGGGTCACGACTTAAGGTCTCCCAGGGCGTCGGACCCCTGCTCCGTGGCCTTGTTGGCTTGGCTGAGCTTATGGCTTCCCTTTGTGACAGGTGTGATGGTGGCAGCCCCCCTGGGGATCCGCATACCTTGTGTGTGCACTACCTGGGTTTGAGCCACGCGGAGGACCACCTTGAACGGAGGACCCTGTTGGCCAGTGATAGTCTGTTCCTGGGGGACGATGCTGGCACTGTTCACCGCCGTGAGCGGGGCTACCAGGCTGACAGGCCATCAGAAGCCGGCAGCGGGGCTTCAGCGGCTCGAGAGGCTATGAGGAGCCTACTCACTCGGGTAGCCACGGCACTGGACATCAAACTGGTGGACAGTGATGATTCCATCTGTCCCCATCTCTGCTGAGTTCTGCGAGGCCTTGCAGGAGAGCAGGGCCTCTGCCAGGGGGAGCTTCTGACTCACATTAGAGACTGGATCATGGAGTTATGTTGCGGGCGCGGAGTCACACTGCCTCCGGGAGTACCCGACCATGGACACCATGATAGCTGCCATGGTCCTCCCGGACCGGGAGATTATAGGGCGGAACCACATATGGGTCCCTCTGCTCTCTTGGCTGCCTTACCAACGTGACTGTGCTGTTGCAGGCCTACCTGCCGACTCTGTTGCCCCGGCTGCTGGAGGGCACAGAGGAGCTCCTCCGGGAAGCAATGGAGGTGTCAGCAGGTAGGCCTGCACAGGTGGTTACCTCCGGTTATTCCGGTGCTGGCCCCCGTCCTTCAGGGGCCTTCGTGTCACCAAGGTGGCCGACCCCTTGAAGAACACCCTGCGCCTGGAGATCTCACTCACGAGACATCAGAACGGCTAGGTGGGTTCTACTCCACCTATTTTGTGGTCCCAAAAAAAGACTGAGGGTTTCTACCGATTCTGGACCTCCGCAACCTCAATGGGTACTTGAAGGTACTGAGGTTCCACATGCTGTCCCCAGCCCGCGTGTTGCAGGCCGTATCCAAGGACCAGTGGTTTGTGACACTGGACCTGAGGGATGCGTATGTTCCTGTTCACCCAGCTCATTGGCAGTACTTCCGATTCGCTTTCGAAGGGACGGCTTACGAATTCATGGTTCTTCCCTTCGGCCCCTCCTTGGCACCCCGCACTTTCACAAAGTGCATGGACGCTGTCCTGGCACCTCTCACGTCCTGAGGATTGTTGATCCTCAATTACCTGGATGATTGGCTGATTTGTGCCTCGCTATATCTGCCTGCCATATGGGGTGGATGGACAGGCCAGTGGGGCGCCATCCCTTGGTCCCCAGGTTTATGAAGGGGGTTCGTCGCATGCGTCCAGATAGGACCCGCTCAATGGCGAGCTGGGATCTGGATGTGGTCTTGGCAGCTTTTGCAAAGCCGCCTTTGGAACCGTTGGAGTCTGCCTCCCTGAAACCTCTCTATGAAGGGGTTTTTCTTGGTAACGATTACTTCCATGAAGAAGGTGGGTGAGCTCCATGCTTTTTCGGTAAGTTCTGAGTGCTACCGGATGGACCCCAGTGGGAGGAGTATATCTTTCCGCCCCAATGCTTCATTCCTCCCGACGGTTCTGTCAGACAGGCATGTGAACGTCCCTTTTATCCTGTCTGCTTACGACCCCCCGGCATTGGCGGGGAGTCTGGGCCTCCCTCCAGCATGCTGTGTGGGCACTGGCTGCCTATGTGGAGCGGACACGGACAGTGAGAACAACAGACTAGCTTTTTGTCTGACTAGATTGTGGACACGATTACGACAGCATACCGCCTGGCTGGCAGGCCAGTGCTGGGATCTGTGTTGGCACATTCAACACGAGGTGTGGCAACGTCCTGGGCTCTACTGAGAGGAGTGCCCCTCGCTGATATCTGTGCTGTGGCCAGTTGGGCTTCCTCTTGCACCTTTGCTAGGTACTATTGGGTAAATGTGGCACCTCCCTCTGCGGTTGGTTCAGCGGTCCTGGGCGTCGCCTCCCCTTCCGGGGACTGTGCCGGGATCCCCCCCTTCCACATTGACGGCCCCTGCGTCTCGGTTCCGCTCTGGGACTTCGCCGCTGGCTGGCCAAGTCCCTCTAGCACCGACAAAATCTGGTATGGGTATACCAATATATTGGAGTGATCCAATATAGTGAAACATAACGAAGGTTACGTTTGTAACCACGGTTATGTGAGCTATATGGATCACTCCAATCCTCCACGGTGCTAGAGGCGCCTCAAAAATTATGTAGAGAACGTGTGTCGCGGCCATGTGGTCTATATATAGGGGCAGACCCCAGCCGTGATACAGGTGTACACGGGAGTAAATCTGTAAATCCTCGCCGCGGAGTGATACCAATATGTTGGAGTGATCCATATAGCTCACATAACCGTGGTTACATACGTAGCCTTCGTTCTGGTTGCTCGTGGGGGCCCAATGCCCTATTAAGACACTATGTTGGTGTTTCCTTTATTTTGGCAGTTACCTGTAGATGGAAAGATATTTACAATAGAGTTCGATCCATCAAGCACACACATAGATTAATACATAACATAACCCATATCTCGCTCTCTCCTCTCGCTCTCTTTCCCCACAGTAAAGCTGCCCCAGATCCTGAAGCTGATGGGGGCTAAGAGTGCAGAGGGTCTAAGCTTCAACTCTGTCTTGCTGGAGCTGCTGGCTATCACCGGCACCATGGCCTATAGCATTGCTAACAGCTTTCCCTTCAGGTACTGTGGTAGAGTTGTACACACACACACAGACAGACAGAAACATGCACAGACAGTCACACACACAGACACGCACGCACACACACACACACACACACACACACACAAGTTAACATATTTAGTTTTTTCTCCTTTAGTGCCTGGGGTGAGGCCCTCTTCCTCATGTTACAGACAGTGGCCATCGGTTTCCTTATTATGCATTATGGAGGCAACACAGTCAAAGGTAAGACACACACACCTACCTGACGGTAAGACTTGACAGTCACTACTAATATTGCCTTTTGAGCTTACAATGTACGATGTTAAGTTAGCATACGGCTAGCTGCCCTCACAAGCAGTGGTTGATGTTCTATTTCTGTGTGTCTGCTCCCTCTAGGTGTGCTGTTTCTGGTGGTATACTTTGGTCTGGTAGCTCTGCTGCTCTCCCCTGTAACTCCAATGCCTGTGGTCATGGCGATGCAGACATCCAACATGCCTGCTATCATCATTGGCAGGGTACGTGGAGCATTAATAGACTTTATAACATGTATAACATAAATAACGTGTTATATTGTAATAAAAGCGTTATAACACTGTTCGAGCGCCACATTGGACAATAAATGTATTTAATATTTTCATGTTATCCTCTGGGATTTCATTGTACTTTTCAATAGTTAAACTGTTAAAATGTACCCCAAAATAAATCAATAATGAAGTCAATTTGTGTTCTAAATGCGTTATAATAGTTATCATTAGTTAACAAATAATGTTATCATTGTATTAATCTGTGATCATGTTTATTTCTCCCTGTGATTGCAGCTAATCCAGGTAGTGACTAACTATCATAACGGACACACAGGTCAGCTGTCTGCCATCACTGTGTTGATGCTGTTCGCTGGCTCCCTGGCTCGCATATTCACCTCAATACAGGTACATCTGTGTGTACTGTGAATGTACACTGAGTATACCAAACATTAGGAAAATCTTCCTAATATTGAGTTTGCCCTCGTCGGGGCATGGACTCTACAAGGTGTCGAAAGTGGATGCTGGCCCATGTTGGCTCCAATGCTTCCCACAGTTGTGTCAAGTTGGCTGGGTGTCCTTTGGGTGGTGGAACATTCTTAATACACACGGGAAACTGTTGAGCGTGAACCCCATCAGCGTTGCATTTCTTGACACAAACCGGTGTGCCTGGCACCTACTACCATACCCTGTTCAAAGGCACTTAAATATTTTATCTTGCCCCTTGACCCTCTGAATTGCAAACATACACAATCCATGTCTGAATTGTCTCTAGCCTTAAAAATCCTTCTTTAACCTGTCTCCTACCCTTCATCTACACTGATTGAAGTGGATTTAACAAGTGACATCAATAAGGGATCATAGCTTTCACCTGGTCAGTCTATGTCATGGAAAAAGCAGGTGTTTTTAATGTTTTGTATACTCAGTGTACATTTTACATGTACATTTTTGTCATTTAGAAGACACTCTTATCCTGAGTGACTTAGGCGGTGTGTGTGTGTGCAGCTGTGTGTGTATAAAATGTGTGTACTGTATGTGAGGGTGTGTATACATCCCAAATGGCACACTATTCCCTATATAGTATGGAATAAGAGCGTCTGCTAAATGACACCCTTTCTAAAGGGAAAAGGGTGCCATTTGAGACACAGCCTGTTTGTGATCCTGTCCTAATCCAACATGCCAATAATTTCTACTTTTCACTTCCTGGTTTCTCTCTACCAACAGGAAACGGGTGACTCCCTGATGGCCCTGACCTATGTCATATCCTCTTCTTGTAACGGTCTTATCGCTGCCCAGCTCCTCTACTACTGGAAGAGCAGCCCGGCACTGAAGAAGAAGACGGAGTAGATAGACGGGCGTACATGAAAATAGTTGCCTCTAAAATGGCACCCTATTTCTTTTGACTAGGACCCATAGGGCTCTGGTCAAAAGTGGTGCACTATATAGGGAATAGGTTGCAATTTGGGATGCAGGCAATGGTAGAGAGAATATATAGACGGGGTGCAGCTCAAATGGCACCCTATTCCATATGTAGTGCACTACTGACCAGGTCCATGGACTCTAATGGTACACTATGGGGAATTGGGTGTCATTTGAGATTTGCACAAATTCACATCGAGCAATGCATACACTCTGCACTCCCCTACTGTAAGCTTAGCTCTGAACCAAATCAACATTCTATTCCCACCAAGCAAACCAAGGAGCTTTCTCTACTCTACCTGACTTCAATGACACTGTGACTACAGCCCAGTTAGAATAGCTCACAGAGAAACCTCTAGTTTTACCTCAGTGTTTTTTAGCTCAGGGAAGGCTTGACTCTTATTACTCCATCCTGAACACTGATTCTACCAGACGCCACAGAAGTGCTGACACGGAGTAGGGTGAAGCTGCCGCTTGACGCTGATCTTGAGTCAGTTTAGCATTTTCCCCACTTATGGTTAAGGTTAGGATTGGGGGAGGGGAAGCTGATCCTATATCTGTACCTAGGGGAAACTTCACCCCGGAGCTTTCAAAACACGCACTACAGTCAGTTGTTTCGTCATACTCCTAAATCTTTATGCCTCCCTAACAATGCGCTACATTGTTCCAGTTATATTACACGGGTTGTCCTCGGATCATAATCTAGAATGAGAACACATTCTAGAACACAACCAGGAAGTTAACGATTCTAGCTATAATCAAGGGAGCAAGCAATAGAGAGGTTTACTGTGAAATTCTCTGTCAATATGTTTGAGATAAATGTTTGACCTTTAAGTTGAAGCTTTGTGGCTTTAGTGCGATCTAAAGCAGCCTGGTCCCAGATCCTTTAATGCGTGTGCCAACGTCATTGCTGTACTTGGTAAACCATGTTTGGCGTGACAATGAGTTAGAAGGAGTTGGCATGATTGCACAAACAGACTGGCACTCAGATCAAAATAACTGTACTGAAACAAATGGTTATCAGTCCAAAATGCAGTTGCACCTTTGATGTTTTTCTGTCTGTTTCTTTGTACATATAGATGCTGAATGTGTTTAATTATGAATCACATCCTTTATTGAATTCAATGAATGAGTCCACAATACTAAATAATTCATTCCAATTTGATTCAGATTAAACCTGGGAGCAGATATTTGGGGGCATTATAGTGTTATGTTGAACTCCAATTTCTCTGTTTAGTTTTAGTTTATTTGTTGAGATTGAACTACTCATGTTAAGGTGCTGCTTGCACTTGTATGAATAGCATGTGAGTGCTACAGTTCTGAAGATGGTAAGAGTTAATTTTTTTATTTTATGTGAAAATTTAATAAAATATGTTTTGTTTTTGTTGGGACTGCTCGGGTGTCTAGTTGTCACTCTTATGTGTTCAGAACTCCGGTCCAAGAGAGCTTGTGGGTTGTGCAGGCTTTCATTCCAACCCTGCAGTAACACCCGTGATTTAGCAAGTCATATGATATAATGAAATAAAACTAAACTCAATTATTTTAATGAGGTTTGTTGTTTAAGGAAGTGCTGGAACAAAAGCCTGCGTACCTGCTGTTCCAAAGTGATTGGGTGTGATTCATTTTCACGCCACTAGATAGAGACAAATGTTCACCCTCTATTTTGTACACTCACTACTTGTTCTCCAAAGTACAGGTGTAAACAAAAATATAAACTGAACAATTTCAGAGATTTTACTGAGTTACAGTTCATATAAGGAAATCAGTCAATTGAAATAGATGAATTATGCCCTAATCTATAGATTTCATATGACTGGGAATACAGATATGCATCTGTTGGTCACATATACCTTTTATTTTTTTTAAGAGTATGGGTGTGGATCAGAAAACCAGTCAGTATCTGGTGTGACCACCATTTGCTTCATACAGAGCGACACATCTCCTTTGCATAGAGTTGATCAGGCTGTTGATTTTGGCCTGTGTAATGTTGTCCCACTCTTCAATGGCTGTGCGAAGTAGCTGGATATCGGTGGGAACATGCTGTCGTATACGTCGATCCAGAGCATCCCAAACATGCTCAATGGGTGATGTCTGGTGAGTATGCAGGCCATGGATGAACTGGGACATTTTCAGCTTCCAGGAATTGTGTACAACTCCTTGCGACATGGGGCCGTGCATTATCATGCTGAAACATGAGGTGATGGCGGCAGATGAATGGCGTGACAATTGGCCTCAGGATCTCGTCATGGTATCTGCATTCAAATTGCCATCGATAAAATGTAATTGTGTTCGGTGTCCATAGCTTATGCCTGCCCATCCATAACCCCACCGCCACCATGGGGCACTCTGTTCACAACGTTGACATCAGCAAACCGCTCGCCCACAGGACGCCATACACGCTGTCTGCCATCTGCCCGGTACAGTTGAAACCGGGATTCATCCGTGAAGAGCACACTTCTCCAGAATGCCAGTGGCCATTGAAGGTGAGCGTTTACCCACTGACGTCGGTTACGACGCCGAACTGCAGTCACGTCAAAACCCTGGTGAGGACGACGAGCACACAGATGAGCTTCCCTGAGACGATTTCTGACAGTTTGTGCAGAAATTCTTTGGTTGTGCAAACCCATAGTTTCATCAGCTGTCCGGGTGGCTCGTCTCAGACGATCCCGCAGGTGAAGAAGCTGGATGAGGAGGTCCTGGGCTGGCCTGGTTACACGTGGTCTGCAGTTGTGAGGCCGTTTGGAAGTACTGCCAAATTCTCTAAAACGACATTGATAGAGAAATGAACATTCAATTATCTGGCAACAGCTCTGGTGAACATTCCTGCAGTCGGCATGCCAATTGCACGCTCCCTAAAAACTTGAGACATCTGTGGCATTGTGTTGTGTGACAAAACTGTACATTTTAGAGTGGCCTTTTATTGTCCCCAACACAAGGTGCACTTGTGTAATCAAATCCATTTTTATTTGTCACATGCGCTGAATACAACAGGTGTAGACCTTACAGTGAAATGCTTACTTACAAGCCTTTAACCAACAATGCAGTTTTAAGAAAAATAAGTGTTAAGTAAAAATTAGATAACTAAAAAAACAAAACAATTAAAGAGCAGCAGTAAAATAACAGTAACGAGGCTATATACAGGGGGTACCGGTACAGAGTCAATGTGTGGGGGCACAGGTTAGTAGATGTAATTGAGGTAACATGTACATGTAGGTAGAGTTAAAGTGACTATGCATAGCTAATAAACAGAGAGTAGCAGCAGCTTAAAAGAGGGGGTGGGGGGGACAATGCAAATAGTCCAGGTACCCATTTGATTAGCTGTTCAGGAGTCTTATGGCTTGGGGCTAGAAGCTGTTAAGAAGCCTTTTGGACCTAGACTTGGCGCTCCGGTACCGCTTGCCATGCGGTAGCAGAGAGAACAGTCTATGACTAGGGTGGCTTTTTAGCTGGTCAGGAGTCTTATGGCTTGGGGCTAGAAGCTGTTAAGAAGCCTTTTGGACCTAGACTTGGCGCTCCGGTACCACTTGCCATGCGGTAGCAGAGAGAACAGTCTATGACTAGGGTGGCTTTTTAGGGCCTTCCTCTGACACCGCCTGGTATAGAGGTCCTGGATGGCAGGAAGCTTGGCCCCAGTGATGTACTGGGCCGTACACACTACCCTCTGTAGTGCCTTGCGGTTGGAGGCAGAGCATCATGCTGTTTAATCAGCTTGTTGATATGTCACACCTGTCAGATGGATGGATTATCTTGGCAAAGGAGAAAAGCTCACTAACAGGGATGTAAACAAATTTGTACACAACATTTTTGCGAAATAAGCTTTTTGTGGGTATGGAAAGTTTCTGGGATCTTTTATTTCAGCTCATGAAACATGGGACCAACAACTTTACATGTTGCTTTTATATTGTTGTTGAGTATAGATTAATTTGTCTCTGCTTATACTCTCTTATAATTTTTCCCACAAACTTGATAATTATTTTCCACCTCTTTTGTGATGTCATTAATTTATTTCTATTTTTCTGCATGTCCTCTTTACCATAACATTATTTTTCACTACGTCTGTCCATCAATCGCCTTCTTTTATGCCTCCCCCATTGAATAGACCATTCTCTCCTTTCCTCTCTCCCTTTCTCCAGTCCCGTGTGTCGTTCCATCGGCCCCCCGCCTCTCTGTCCTCAATCACACTGACATCATCAACACCCCCCCGCAACCGAAAAGTCCCACATCTTAAGAAACGACTCAAAACACAATGTTTTGTGAACAACAGACTCCAAAAGTTAATTCAACTTGATAGAGGGGTTGTGCTGAAGATATCTGTAAAATACACTTGTTTATTTCTACCTTAAGCCACAACAGTTGTGACCACCTTTCTCTCCTCTCGCTCTCGCTCTCGCTCTCTCTCTCTCTCTCTCTCTCTCTCTCTCTCTCTCTCTCTCTTTCTCTCTCTCTCCTCTCTCTCTCTCTCTCTCTCTCTCTCTCTCTCTCTCTCTCTCTCTCTCTCTCTCTCTCTCTCTCTCTCTCTCTCTCTCTGTCTGTCTCTCTCTCTCTCTTCCTCTCTCTCTCGGTCTCTCTCTCTCTGTCTCTCTCTCTGTCTCTCTCTCTCTCTCTGTCTCTCTGTCTCTCTCTCTCTCTCTCTCTATCTCTCTCTGTCTCTCTCTCTCTCTCTGTCTCTCGCTCTGCAAAGTACGTCTTTCTCTCTTCATCCCTTTTCTCTCATCAGTTTCCCTCATGCTTTGTTTATCACTCACCAACTTTTGTCCTTTGGTTCTATGACGGGAATGAAAGAGAGAGAGGAGCCAAACCACATGAGAGGAAAGAGAGGGAGTAAAAGGAGCAAGTAGAGAAATGAATGTCTTGGAAAGAGAGAAAGAGAAACGCTGGTTGTAGCAGGCCAAAGAGTAGGAGAAGCAGGAGGGAGATCGACAGAGGCAGGCAGTTAAGAACAAATTATTTTTTCATTGGGTGAGAGGGCCCCGGCAGGCATATCTGATGTTGATTGTGCAGCGATGGCAAGCTCCAACTTTGTTAGGCCGTATCACCTGTGAGATAGATGCATCTTGGGAGGTCTGACTGAGCTTTAGAAGAGGCCAGTTTTGTTCCACTGCGCTTGAGACTTTCGTTTCACAGCGCTCAGTACACACACATACACATATACATACACACACACACACACACACACATACACACTAGCATCACCTCCTTTAATCTCTGTAATGCGTGGGCCAGTCTTTATCTACCTGCTGATCGCTAGGCCTGCATTTCCCATCTCCCCCTATCTGGCCATCTGTGAAACATCCCAGCTCTGGCAGAACCTGACGCAAAACGCCATTGCCCCACCTCAGCGGGGGTGTTTTGGTGAATGCCTCAGCTGGCTGATAAGGGTAAAGCCCTTTCATCTCCCCAATGGTTTAGTCTGTTTAGTAACAGGATTAAGATCAAGTGTAGCAAACTTTTCCTCTCCCTTGTACATCCTCTAATCACAAAAATTGATGTTTGCACCAGATGTGTTTCAGTACGAACACACACACACACACACACACACACACACATGCAAACAAAAACACATACGCATACACTAAAACTAAAAAGGCTTGTCTCCCAATAACCATCCCCCCCCTCGCTCTCTCTCTTTCTCTCTCTCTCAGACCTGTTGAACTCTCCCACCCCTCTCTCTCTCTCCCACTCCTCTCTCTCTCCCCCCTCGCTCTCCCTCTCTCTCTCAGACCTGTCTACCTCAGGGTGTGTCTCTACTAGCTCATTAGGGTTACCTGTCACTCACTCAGAGGTTGGCAAACACACTCACTCAGAGGTTGGCAAACATTTCCTCTATTAGCAGTATTATACCCCTGTCTAATGTCTCCCATCTGCCATTGTCTTATGTCTCCCATCTGTAGCTCAATTGGTAGAGCATGGCGCTTGTAACACCAGGGTAGTGGGTTCAATCCCCGGGACCACCCATACGTAAAAATGTATGCACACATGACTGTAAGTCGCTTTGGATAAAAGCGTCTGCTAAATGGCATATTATTTATTATTATATAGCTACATGCCACAGCTATGTGTGACAGATCTACCCTACCTGGTAAACCTCCAGTCCTGACAAAGACAGCAACACTTTCTATGACAGTCTGTGAGTGTACATACCACCCATTTCGACATATTCATACAGTATCTACATCTTAATGTTACTGTTCTGTGAAAACAAACAAAAATTGTGGGTGAGATATCACCATCCCCATTCCTGTTGGCTGTGAGTGCGAATTGTGAAGTATTTTGAAGCTTTGGAGATGCGGAGATGATGCTGTGATGTTTCATTGCAGACTGGAGCCAGACTGACAGACAGTCTTGCCTTATCGTTCGTGAGTTCCTTGAATTAGCTATGGTGCTGCAAACAGAGCAGCACTAACTAGTACTATGCTAGGTAGGCAGGTAGGCCTCATTCACACACACACACACACACACACACACACACACACTATCAGCAGAGATCTGGCTTCTTTGACAGCAACTGTTGAGAGATGTGGGAGGGAGCAAACCCACACACACACACCTCCCTACCGCAGAAAGAGGAAGAAAACCGTCACAGTTTTTCCATAAACTGTTGGACTTTCCTGGTTCACTCAGACCTGCAGTAATGGAAAAATACCCAATTATCATACTTTAGTAAAAGTAAAGATACCTTAAAAGAAAATGACTTAAGTAAAAATGAAAGTCACCCAGTAAAATACTACTTGAGTAAAAGTCAAAAAGTATTTGGTTTACGGAAAGCCAGGGGCACTCTCCAAAACTCAGATATAATTTACAAATGAAGCATTCGTGTTTCGTGAGTCCGCCAGATCAGAGGCAGTAGGGATGACCAGGAATGTTGTGAATTTGACAATTTTCCTGTCCTGCTAAGCATTTAAAATCTAATGAGTACTTTTGGGTGTCAGGGAAAATGTAAAAAGTACATTATTTTCTTTAGGATTGTAGTGAAGTAAAAGTTTAAGTTGTCAAAAATATAAATAGTAAAGTACAGATTCCTAAAAAAACGACTTAAGCAGTACTTTAAAGTATTTTTTACTTAAGTACTTTACACAATTGCAGACCTGTGGTGCGTGTGTGTGTGTTTGTGTCAATCAGACCTGTATTTCACTTTCACAACCACTGATGACTGATGACTTACATGGCCTTTGGACCTATTAAGTAATGTTAGGTGTGTAACCATCGAAATATGTGAAGACACCTGTTGGATAGCACATCATTCAGTCAGCCCTCATAGCTCCAAAAACTCCACTTCTAATTATAGACCTAACAGGGCAGACAAGTAGAGGAAAGTGGGGTAAGTTGAGCCAAAGGGTTAATTGAGCCACCACTTGTTTCTAGAAAACCATAAACAAAATATATAATGTGATCAAATATTTAGGAAGAGGTCATCATTTCATGGAGTCTGTGAAGGAAGAAACCACATGGAAAAAGTGGTAAGCGAGTTAGGTCCCAAAAAATGGATTTTCACAAAGTCAAATGAATGTATTGTGTTATAGGTTTCATGATGATTGTATCTAAACAAAAGTAGATCGTTTTAAGATTGTTTTGAACATCAGTTGGGGTCTCTATAAGCTACAATATGAGGTCCTAAACCTAGCATGAAAGTGCATCCTTGTAGCTGTGTGGGTTAATACTGTATCATCAAACTGTTTACCTTAAGGTAAGTTCAGCCAATGGCCACCATACCCCATACAAATGAGGATTACATTTTGTCAATTTTATGCATAATATGAATAGTATTTTTGAAATGTGTCATGCTTATGAACTCAAGATAGTGCCTTTTTATTGTTACAGAGCAGACATCATCATGTCCCGTGTATACAAAAGTAAAACAAGCAAGGGTCTAGCCCCCCTTGAAGTTCTTGAGAGAGCAGACAAGGAAGTGAGAGAAGGGAAGAAGTCCATTCGAGCAGCAGCAAGGGATGAAAAAATAGACTGAATGACACTGAAGAGGTACATTAATAAAAAAATAAAAACACATGTACCTGTGCGAAAGAGAGGCTGTGATAGATGGTGGAACAAGCTCCCCCATGACGCCAGGACAGCGGAGTCACTAACCACCTTCCGGAGACACTTGAAACCCTACCTCTTTAAGGAATACCTGGAATAGTATAAAGTAATCCTTCTACCCCCCCCACACATAAAAAAAAATCATCATAAGTTGAATGCACTCTGGATAAGAGCGTCTGCTAAATGTTGTAAATGTATATGTAAATAGAGTAGCAGAGGGACACAACCCACTGGGCACAGATGTAAATTCAACGTCTTTTCCACGTAGGTTCAATGTAATTTCATTGAAATGACTTTGAAACAACCTTGACAGTGTGTGCCCAGTGGGAAGGTCTTATCTGTTGACATGGAGTCTGAGCATGCTAAATATATCAAGATTCTCGCAGACCAGTTTCATGGGCTAAGTAGCCTCAAATGCAGAGGGAGAACCTACGAATTGGCACATCGAAACAACATTCCTGTCTCAGACAACTGGTTAAGAAATGGAAGGGTAAGTGATATTGAACAGAGATATCTATATCTGAATGTAGGCATACATTTAAGATATACAATATACCACAACATTCAACTTTGACTTACCAGCACCATCACTCACTGTCACAGGACACCATCACCCACTTACCCCACAAGGTAAAACTTACCCCCATCACCCACTTACCCCACAAGGTTAAACTTACCCTGTCCCTATGCTCAAATTACCCCAAAACCAAGAGACTATGTTTTCTAAACTGTTATGTTTACATGATTATTTCCAGGGATACACAACATCCTGAAATACAGTAGATGTAAATATCTTTGGTAGAAAGAATACTGTATTTCCCTTGATGTAGTGATGCTGAATGTAAAACATGGCTCAACATACCCCACTCTCCCCTACCCATAGAACTTATGCTGTTGTCAGTCATAACACTGAATCTTACCGCCATCCATGATCAGGCTTCCCGGTAGCCTCCTCTCCCCCCTCCCCTCCTGAGCAACCCTGTTATTACCCGGTTTTTGTTTTGTTTTAACGCTGCATTGTTGGAAAAGGACCCGTAAGTAAGCATGTCCCTGTTAGTGTACACCTGTTGTCTATGAAGCATGTGACAAAGAACATTTGATTTGATTTGACTTGATTTATTTGCGTGACTCGGGGTGCTCAGCTGCGAGCTTGTGAAAATGCGGCGGATCTGGCGTTCAGTGACATTGCAGCCAACTGTGTGTGAGTGCGTGTGTCATGGCACAGTGTGTGTCGGCGCTGCGCCAGAAACGGACACCCACTCGCTCACCTGTGAGCAAACAACGCGACAAGCAGGTCTTTCAACGACCTGTGCAGAACGGAGTGGTTGGTTGGTAGTCAGTCACAGACAGTCATTGATGGGGTGTGGGCTTATAGGTTTTGGGGCCTGTGTTTCTTTAGTTAACCTCCCCATGACCAGTGATAGGCCCCTAGGCCCCTTACCTACCGCAGTTGTTAGGCCCCCTATCTATTAAAAGCGTATTTAAAATGTGCACATTTTATGTTCTTAAAGGGGCAATCAGCAGTTGCTACATCCATTTTTGTAATATGTACCCATTGATTCTTGAACAATATAACTTCTAAATGCCTCATGAGCTTGGTTCAACTGCCATACCCCATCAGAACCCAAAATATAAGCTCCAATGTTTGTAAACAAAGTAAATGTAGGCTACGTAGGCTATGTAAATAAACATAGCCTCAAAACATGATTAAAACTATCATTTTTATATAATGGATGATCAGTCCTTACATCCATAGCTCTGTCTATGAATTTGAGAGTGGTTACATTTCCCCAGCCCCATCCCTTAGCTTTTTACTGAAACCGGGGCGGGGAAACGCATTCTTATTGTTTATACTGCTGATTGCCACTTTAATATGTGTGTGGGGTTGTGTTTTGTTGGGATACTATTGCCCAATTTATAGCCACTTTTATTGTCCAAGCAAGCTTGTGCGTAAACCTCAAATAGCTGTTTGGATAAATTATTGGACATATACAAAGACGCACATAAGACATGAGAAGTTGTGCAATTGCAATTGACTGTGTTAAATTGTATTTATAGCTTGCCTATAGCCCCACGTAGGCTATGTGTGCGCACTGTGCGGGCGGGGTTGCAGAAAAGGAGCGTGAGGAAGGTGTTTGCTCTGCCCTGCTCTGCGTGCAAGAGAGGAGTGGTTCGTAGGCTTCAAGGAATGCAGGTAAATAATATGCACGAGGAGCTTCCATGAAATCTTTTGATGTGGTGAGTTTTCCTGCAGCAGTGTTGACTAAATGGAAATAGGGTTCCTCTTTTTGTGTTTAGATAATCCTCAATCTCCACCTTTGAGTGCTCTCTCTTTGATAAAATAAGAGACTCAATTAGGCCAGTTGGTGCACATTAATTAATTAAAAGCAGGAATGGTTACATCCCACTGGGAAGAAATTGGTTGAATCATCTTTGTTTCAAAGTAATTTGTCAATCTAGTGTGACATGGAAAATACATTGGATTTTAAAAAAGCAATCAGGAGGAGACTGTTGTTTTGATGGTGACATTTCAACGACAGGATTATGTCATCATGGTAACCAAATTTCAACATAGACAAACCTTGTATAAAATATGTTGAATTTGTACCTTTAAAACAATGTCAGTTCTTCAACTTATATCCACTTTCAGAAAGAAAAAAATCAATAGGCTGGGCAGCACCTCCTACTGGAGAATGTACAGTGCATTCGGAAAGTATTCAGACTTTTTCCACATTTTGTTACATTACAGCCTTATTCTAAAATGGATTCAATAGTTGTTTTTTTCCCCTCATCCACACAATACCCCATAATGACAAAACAAAAACAGGTTTTTAGAAATTTTTGCAAATGTATTAAAAATAAAAAACTGAAATATCCCATTTACATACAGTGCCTTGCAAAAGTATTAATCCCCCTTGGCGTTGTTCCTATTTTGTTATATTACAACCTGTAATTTAAATTGATTTTTATTTGGATTTCATGTAATGGACATACACAAATGAATAGTTATGCATGCTCAGGTTTTCTGTTTTTTTGTCTTATTTCTTGTTTGTTACACAATAAATAATATATTTTGCATCTTCAAAGTGGTAGGCATGTTGTGTAAATCAAATGATACAAACCCCCCAAAAATCCATTTTAATTCCAGGTTGTAAGGCAACAAAATAGGAAAAATGCCAAGGGGGGTGAATACTTTCGCAAGCCACTGTAAGTATTCAGACCCTTTACTCAGTACTTTGTTGAAGCACCTTTGGCAGCGATTACAGCCTCGAGTCTTCTTTGGTATGACGCTACAAGCTTGGTACACCTGTATTTGGGGACTTTCTCCCATTCGTCTCTGCAGATCCTCTCAAGCTCTGTCAGGTTGGATGGGGCGCGTCGCTGCACAGCTATTTTCAGTTCTCTCCAGAGATGTTCGATCGGGTTCAAATCCGGGCTCTGGCTGGGCCACTCAAGGACATTCAGAGACTTGTCCCGAAGCCACTCCTGCATTGTCTTATAGCTGTGTGCTTAGGGTCGTTGTCCTGTTGGAAGGTGAACCTTCGCCCCAGTCTGAGGTCCTGAGCGCTCTGGAGCAGGTTTTCATCAAGGATCTCTCTGTACTTTGCTCCGTACATCTTTCCCTCGATCCAGACTAGTCTCCCCGCAGCTAAAAAACATCCCCACAGCATGATGCTGCCACCACCATGCTTCACCGTAGGGATGGTATTGGCCAGGTGATGAGCAGTGCCTGGTTTTCTCCAGATGTGACGCTTGGCATTCAGGCCAAAGAGTTCAATCTAGGTTTCATCAGACCAGATAATCTTGTTTCTCATGGTCTGAGAGACCTTTAGGTGCCTTTTGGCAAACTCCAGGCGGGCTGTTATGTGCCTTTTACTGAGGAGTGGCTTCCGTCTGGCCACTCCACCAATCACCATAAAGGCCTGATTGGTGGAGTGCTGCAGAGATGGTGGTCCTTCTGGAAGGTTCTCCCATCTCCACAGAGGAACTCTGGAGCTCTGTCAGAGTGACCATCGGGTTCTTGGTCACCTCCCTGACCAAGGCCCTTCTCCCCTGATTGCTCAGTTTGGCCGGGCGGCCAGCTCTAGGAAGAGTCTTGGTGGTTTCAAACTTCTTCCATTTAAGAATGATGGAGGCCACTGTGTTCTTGGGGACCTTCAATGCTTCAGAAATGTTTTGGTACCCTTCCCCAGATCTGTGCCTCGACACAATCCTGTCTCGGAGCTCTATGGACAATTCCTTTGACCTCATGGCTTGGTTTTTACTTTGACATGCACTGTCAACTGTGGGACCTTATATAGACAGGTGTGTGTCTTTCCAAATCATGTCAATCAATTGAATTTACCACAGGTTAACTCCAATTAAGTTGTAGAAACATCTTAAGGATGATCAATGGAAACAGGATGCACCTGAGCTCAATTTCGGGTCAAAAGGGTCTTAATACTTATGTAAATAAGGTATTTCTGTTTTAATTTTTAATACATTTGCAAACATTTCTAAAAACTTGTTTTCGCTTTGTCATTATGGCGTATTGTGTGCAGATTGATGAGGAAACATTTTTATTTAAAAAATGTTAGAATAAGGTTGTAACTTAAACAAAATATGGAAAATCTCAAAGGGTCCAAATGCACTGTATATCTATCTACAGCTACCCTTTGGTCTCCTATCCAGGGTTTTAAGGTCCATGCTATACGGGATCCATGGGATGTCCCTACTCCATTGAGCTTGTTCCACAATTGGCCCAGCGTCGTCCAGGGTAGGGGAGGGAATGGTCGGCAGGGATGTAGAGCATGGCGTTTGCAACGCCAGGGTTGTGGGTTCGATTCCCACGGGGGGTATGCAAAATTAAAAAAATAATGTATGCACTCACTAACTGTAAGTCGCTCTGGATAAGAGCGTCTGCTAAATGACTAAAATGTAAATGTTAAGGTAAGGGTTAATGTTACGGTGAGGGTTAGGTAAGGGTTGTGGTTGTGGTTAGGGTAGGTGTTAAGGTTAGGGTTAGGGTTTAGGATAGGGACGTCCCAAGGACACTGGATAGCACTGACCAGGGTTTTAACCAAGCCCAGCCCTGCTTAGCTATGATATTTGTCACTGACTATTACCAATGTGCTATCGTGAGAATGATTGTTGAGAAAACTAAATACATTCACTGTTGCTATAGAAGTCATTCCAAAGGCCTTTCGGTTCCAGGTAGAACGGAACCAAAAAGGGTTCTTCAAAGGGTTCTCCTATGGGGACAGCGAATAACCTTATTAGGTTCTAGATAGCACCTTTTCTCTAAGAGTGTAGGTTTAACAGAACAAACAAAACGTGACCATACTTTATCACTCATCATCAATAATGCTATTTAGGCCTATATAGCATTTGAAAGTCATCAACAGCTATTGTTTCAATTCAAACAAAAATTATACTAAAAATAGACAAAACAATAGGCCTAGGATTTCAAGCCCTGGTTGATTTTAAATGTTCTAAAATTTGGCAACCAAATATCAACATTTTTATTTTTTATTTTTTTATTTTTTTATTTCACCTTTATTTAACCAGGTAAGCCAGTTGAGAACAGGTTCTCATTTACAACTGCGACCTGGCCAAGATAAAGCAAAGTAGTGCAGTAAAAACAACACAGAGTTACATATGGGGTAAAAAAAAACATAAAGTCAGAAATACAACAGAAAATATATATACAGTGTGCAAATGTAGCAAGTTATGGAGGTAAGGCAATAAATAGGCTATAGTGCAGAATAATTACAATAGTATTAACACTGGAATGCTAGATGTGCAAGAGATTATGTGCAAATAGAGATACTGGGGTGCAAAAGAGCAAAATAAATAACAATATAGGGATGAGGTAGTTGGGTGGGCTAATTTCAGATGGGCTGTGTACAGGTGCAGTGATCGGTAAGGTGCTCTGACAACTGATACTTAAAGTTATTGAGGGAGATAAGAGTCTCCAGCTTCAGAGATTTTTGCAATTCGTTCCAGTCATTGGCAGCAGAGAACTGGAAGGAATGGCGGCCAAAGGAGGTGTTGGCTTTGGGAATGACCAGTGAGATATACCTGCTGGAGCGCAGACTACGGGTGGGTGCTGCTATGGTGACCAATGAGCTAAGATAAGGCGGGGATTTGCCTAGCAGTGATTTATAGATGGCCTGGAGCCAGTGGGTTTGACGACGAACATGTAGTGAGGACCAGCCAACAAGAGCGTACAGGTCACAGTGGTGGGTAGTGTATGGGGCTTTGGAGACAAAACGGATGGCACTGTGATAGACTACATCCAATTTGCTGAGTAGAGTGTTGGAGGCTATTTTGTAAATGACATCGCCCGAAGTCAAGGATCGGTAGGATAGTCAGTTTTACGAGGGCATGTTTGGCAGCATGAGTGAAGGAGGCTTTGTTGCGAAATAGGAAGCCGATTCTAGATTTAACTTTGGATTGGAGATTCTTTATGTGAGTCTGGAAGTTGAGTTTACAGTCTAACCAGACACCTAGATATTTGTAGTTGTCCACATACTTCTAGGTCAGACCCGTCGAGAGTGGTGATTCTAGTCGGGTGGGCGGGTGCTAGCAGCGTTCGATTGAAAAGCATGCATTTAGTTTTACTAGTGTTTAAGAGCAGTTGCAGGCTACTGAAGGATTGTTGTATGGCATTGAAGCTCGTTTGGAGGTTTGTTAACACAGTGTCCAATGAAGGGCCAGATGTATACAAAATGGTGTCGTCTGCGTAGAGGTGGATCTGAGAGTCACCAGCAGCAAGAGCGACATCATTGATATACACGGAGAAAAGTGTCGGCCCAAGAATTGAACCCTGTGGCACCCCCATAGAGACTGCCATAGGTCCAGACAACAGGCCCTCCGATTTGACACACTGAACTCTATCTGAGAAGTAGTTGGTGAACCAGGCGAGGCAGTCATTTGAGAAACCAAGGCTATTTAGTCTGCCAATAAGAATGCGGTGGTTGACAGAGTCGAAAGCCTTGGCCAGGTCGATGAAGACGGCTGCACAGTACTGTCTATTATCAATCGCGGTTATAATATCGTTTAGGACCTTGAGCGTGGCTGAAGTGCACCCGTGACCAGCTCGGAAACCGGATTGCATAGCGGAGAAGGTACGGTGGTATTCGAAATGGTCGATGATCTGTTTGTTAACTTGGCTTTCGAATACTTTCGAAAGGCAGGGCAGGATGGATATAGGTCTGTAGCAGTTTGGATCTAGAGTGTCACCCCCTTTGAAGAGGGGGATGACCGCGGCAGCTTTCCAATCTCTGGGGATCTCAGACGTTATGAAAGAGAGGTTGAACAGACTAGTAATAGGGGTTGCGACAATTTCGGGCTAGTTTTAGAAAGAAAGGGTCCAGATTGTCTAGCCCAGCTGATTTGTAGGGGTCCAGATTTTGCAGCGCTTTCAAAACATCAGCTGTCTGAATTTGTGTGAAGGAGAAGCGGGGGGGCATGGGCAAGTTGCAGCAGAGGGTGCAGAGTTGGTGGCCGGGTTAGTGGTAGCCAGATGGAAAGCATGGCCAGCTGTAGCAAAATGCTTGTTGAAATTCTCGATTATTGTAGATTTATCGGTGGTGATAGTGTTTCCTAGCCTCAGTGCAGTGGGCAGCTGGGAGGAAGTGCTCTTATTCTCCATGGACTTTACAGTGTCCCAAAACTTTTTGGAGTTAGTGCTACAGGATGCAAATTTCTGTTTGAAAAAGTTAGCCTTTGCTTTCCTGACTGCTTGTGTATATTGGTTCCTAACTTCCCTGAAAAGTTGCATATCGCGGGGGCTATTTGATGCTAATGCTGTACGCCACAGGATGTTTTTGTGCTGGTCAAGGGCAGTCAAGTCTGAGGAGAACCAGGGGCTATATCGGTTCTTAGTTCTGTATTTTTGAATGGGGCATGTTTATTTAAGATTGAGAGGAAATTACTTTTAAGGAACAACCAGGCATCCTCTACTGACGGAATGAGATCTATATCCATCCAGGATACCTGGGCCAGGTCAATTAGGAAGGCCTCCTCGCTAAAGTGTTTTAGGGAGTGTTTGACAGTGATGAGGGGGTGGTCGTTTGACCGCGGACCCGTTACGGACGCAGGCAATAAGGCAGTGATCGCTGAGATCCTGGTTGAAGACAGCTGAGGTGTATTTAGAGGGTATGTTAGTCAGGATGATATCTATGAGGGTACCCATGTTTACGGATTTAGGGTTGTACCTGGTAGGTTCGTTGATAATTTGCGTGAGGTTGAGGGCATCTAGCTTAGATTGTAGGATGGCTGGGGTATTAAGCATATCCCAATTTAGGTCACCAAGCAGTACAAACTCTGAGGATAAATGGGGGCCAATCAATTCACATATGGTGTCCAGGGCACAGCTGGGGGCTGAGGGGGGTCTGTAGCAAGCGGCAACAGTGAGAGACTTATTTCTGGAAAGGTGGATTTTTAGAAGTAGAAGCTCAAACTGTTTGGGCACAGACCTGGATAGTATGATGGAGCTCTGCAGGCTATCTCTACAGTAGATTGCAACTCCACCCCCTTTGGCAGTTCTATCTAGACGGAAAATGTTATAGTTGGGGATGGAAATTTCAGAATTTTTGGTGGCCTTCCTGAGCCAGGATTCAGACACTGCTAGAACATCAGGGTTGGCAGAGTGTGCTAACGCAGTGAATAACTCAAACTTAGGAAGTAGACTTCTGATATTTATGTGCAAGAAACCAAGACTTTTGCGATTACAGAAGTCATCAAATGATAGCGCCTGGGGAGTAGGAGTGATACTGAGGGCTGCAGGGCCTGGGTTAGCCTCTACATCACCAGAGGAACAGAGGAGGACTAGAATAAGGATACGGCTAAAGGCTTTAGGATTTGAAGTAGATGTACAGTTGAAGTCGGAAGTTTACATACACATTAGCCAAATACATTTAAACACAGTTTTTCACAATTCCTGACATTTCATCCTAGTAAAAATTCCCTGTTTTAGGCCAGTTAGGATCACCACTTTATTTTAAGAATGTGAAATGTCAGAATAATAGTAGAGAGAATTATTTATTTCAGCTTTTATTTCTTTCATCACATTCCCAGTGGGTCAGAAGTTTACATACACTCAATTAGTATTTGGTAGCGTTGCCTTTAAATTGTATAACTTGGGTCAAATGTTTAGGGTAGCCTTCCACAAGCTTCGTACAATAAGTTGGGTGAATTTTGGACCATTCCTCCTGACAGAGCTGGTGTAACTGAATCAGGTTTGTAGGCCTCCTTGCTCACACACGCTTTTTTCATTTCTGCCCACAAATTTTCTATAGGATTGAGGTCAGGGCTTTGTGATGGCCACTCCAATACCTTGACTTTGTTGCCCTTAAGCCATTTTGCCACAACTTTGGAAGTATGCTTGGGGTCATTGTCCATTTGGAAGACCCATTTGCGACCAAGCTTTAACTTCCTGACTGATGTCTTGAGATGTTGCTTCAATATATCCACATAATTTTCCTTCCTCATGATGCCATCTATTTTGTGAAGTGCACCAGTCCCTCCTGCAGCAAAGCACACCCACAGCATGATGCTGCCACTCCCATGCTTCATGGTTGGGATGGTGTTCTTCGGCTTGCAAGTTCTCCCCTTTTTCCTCCAAACATAACGATGGGCATTATGGCCAAACAGTTCTATTTTTGTTTCATCAGACCAGAGGACATTTCTCCAAAAAGTACGATCTTTGTCCCCATGTGCAGTTGCAAACCGTAGTCTGGCTTTTTTATGGCGGTTTTGGAGCAGTGGCTTCTTCCTTGCTGAGCGGCCTTTCAGGTTATGTCGATATAGGACTCATTTTACTGTGGATATAGATACTTTTGTACCTGTTTCCTCCAGCATCTTCACAAGGTCCTTTGCTGTTGTTCTGGGATTGATTTGCACTTTTCGCACCAAAGTACGTTCATCTCTAGGAGACAGAACGCATCTCCTTTCTGAGCGGTATGACGGCTGCGTGGTCCCATGGTGTTTATATCTGCGTACTATTGTTTGTATAGATGAACGTGGTACCTTCAGGCGTTTGGAAATGTCTCCCAAGGATGAACCAGACTTGTGGAGGTCTACACATTTTTTTCTGAGGTCTTGCCTGATTTTTTTTCAAGGTAGGCCTTGAAATACATCCACAGGTACACCTCAAATTGACTCAAATGATGTCAGTTAGCCTATCAGAAGCTTCTAAAGCCATGACATCATTTTCTGGAATTTTCCAAGCTGTTTAAAGGCACAGTCAACTTAGTGTATGTAAACTTCTGACCCACTGGAATTGTGATACAGTGAATTATAAGTTAAATAATCTGTCTGTAAACAATTGTTGGAAAAACTACTTTTATCATGCACAAACTAGATGTCCTAACCGACTTGCCAAAACTATAGTTTGTTAACAAGACATTTGTGGAGTGGTTGAAAAACGAGTTTTAATGACTCCAACCTAAGTGTATGTAAACTTCTGACTTCAGCTGTATCTTCTGCTTGGATAGTTCCATCTGTGCCACTGACTTAGTTTGGCTTTAAAGATGCAGTCTGATCTTAAGCACAAGAAATGTGTAACATATTGTACGAATTGGATTCGTAAACTATCATACTTTTGCAATGTAGATATCTATATTATTTCATTTTTTTGCAGGACATAACATATCATATGGAATGGATGACGTAGTACACAAATGGATGACGTGGTACACAATTGGATGACATAATACAAAATTGGATGACGTTTTACCTAATGAGCACCACTTTCAAAACTACTGGCTGAAATCATAAATAAAGTTCTGGAGCATCACTTTAATTCCAGTTTGTCTTTACATTTTAGTCATTTATCAGACGCTCCTATCCAGAGCGACTTACAGTTAGTGAGTGCATACATTTTTTCATACTGGCCCCCTGTGGGAATCAAACCCACAACCCTGGTGTTGCAAGCGCCATGCTCTACCAACTGAGCTACACGGGGTCTTAATTGATATATTGGATTACTGATCTCAATCTCAACCAAAACTCCAAGTTAAATAATAGGACTAAATCAAATCAATCTTTATTTCAGGTGCATCCCACTAGGCACAGATGACAATACAACTTCTATTCCACTTTGGTTCAACTTAATTTTGTTGAAATGATGTAAAAACTATGTTGATTCAACCAGTGTGTGCCCAGTGGTATTTAAAGTGTGATTTTATTTTATTTAGTCCTATTCTTTAACTTCGATTTTTGGTTGAGATGGAGACTTGAATCCAACGTATTAATTATTCATTTGTAGATAAACTGAAATTAAAGCCAGACTAAGTCAGTGGCACAGATGGAACTATCCAAGCAGAAGATAAATCTCCTTAAAATGTTAATATTTGGTTGGGTTGACAACCAAACAATTCAATATCCCTTTTAGAATACAATAAATAGCCTATTAACTTGTTAACAAGTTAACAAATTATATGTTGAATTCACATCTCCAACTCAACCAAAGATAAAAGTTAAAGAATGAATGGTCCTCTGTAGCTCAGCTGGTAGAGCACGGCGCTTGTAACGCTAAGGTAGTGGGTTCGATCCCCGGGACCACCCATACACAAAAAAAAAATATATATATGTATGCACGCATGATTGTAAGTCGCTTTGGATAAAAGCGTCTGCTAAATGGCATATTATTATTATTATAGATTAAGCCAGTGGCTCAGATGGAATCTATCCAAGCAGTAGATACATATCTTTTAAATGTTGATATTTGGTTGCATTGTCAACCAAACTCAATTCAATATTTATTTTGTAATACAGTAAATAGCCTAAAGACATTTCTTACTTACTGTATAAAGCCTGCATAAAGCGTGCATTTTCAAGATAGCATGGATAGGTCCTCGCAGGTCTGTGGAGAATTGCTGTAATAATCTGCACAGAATCTCGAACAACATTGATCACACGCACCATGTACTTTTAATGTAATCTCAACTGCAATCCAGGTCATTTGGTTCTGCTGTCAGATGAAGCACAGTGAAAATATCTGACATTGTATTCCCATTTGAACTTTGCTGTGCTTTTAAATGGTTGAAAGCCCAGTGATAGACATTTGGGTGACAACTAAACCAAAAGTCAGACATTGTTTTTCCATTGGAATTTGGTTGTGCTTTTAGGTGGTTGAAAGCATAGTGATAACACATTGGAAATTCAATTAACATTTGGCTGTATTTTGAGTGGGTGAATATAGGCTGCAATCTCATTGATCAACATCTCAACCAAATGTTACCCAATTATCCACGTTGAAATGGTGTATCCAGTGGGATAGGCCTACACATGCAGCAAAATTCGTTTATGAGTAAGAGACGTTTCAGACAGTATGCGGCAAATGTCAACTTGCTCATTGATCAAATAAGAGAGACACAATTAGGCCTACCAGTCGTTGCGCGTGCATTAATTTAAAGCAGGATATATCACAGCAAATGAGTTTAGGCTTATGAGTAAGACATGTCTCAGCATCATAAAAGGCAAATGTCCATCTTCAACAAACAAAAAAAGAACTGAGCATATTGTAACCAACCACCTGAGTCATAGAGAAGACTTTCTGATGACCACAACTTCTAATAACTCTTTAAAAGTCACACCGCCAGCATCTCCCACGCACTTGTTTAGCTCTGGCTCATCAAATCCATGGCAACCACTTGTTGAAGCCTCACTGCCCGTTGCTAAGATATTGAATGTATTCTACCAGAAAATCCTCCTACCCCAACCACCCATTCAACCCCCTCACAACGACCTCACCAAACTCAACCACCCTCAGAACGCATAAGGCGCACAGGCTGGCCATCATCTAACTTCCGCCATGCAGTGGGACAACAAACTTAAAAAGGACCTTTGTCAAATTATACAGATCACTATAAATGAATGCTGTCAAAAGTATGGGCCTATATTTTAAGTTTAAAAGGGTCCTTGCTACACAGTTCCACCACTCATGCCATCTGGCTAACCATTTGGCGCAAACAAAATGTTCTCTTATCTCCCCCCTCCATACACAACTTCCCAATTAATGTGTTTCTCTTCCTTGCACCCTTATTTAGGAATAGACCAAGTTGTTCAAATCTCCAACTGCTTGGCCCAAATTAATATTCCGAGGGGTGCATGTGGTCATGGGCCGGGGCTAGCGTAGTGTGGGCCAATTTACGCGCTTTCTTGGCTAGTTTCGCAGCCTTGAGTTCAGAGTTGCCAGGGAAACGACAGGCTGTGTTGGTAGAGTTAGTTGGGTCTTGAATGTCAGATTGCCAGAGAGAGAGGAAGAGATGGTGGGTACTCCCCCACTCATATCTTCGCCATAGCTCTCCCATCCTCCCCTCCCTTCTACCCTGCGATTAGCCTGCGCAGGCTCTACGATTTCCATGAGAATGGAGACGGGCGGTGAAAGGGTTAAGCCTGATCTGGAGAAGAAGGGGCGATGAAGCCCCCGAATGCAACGCTCATTTTCTGCTCGGCGGGGGAGCGAGAGAAAGGGAACAAAGCTCTCCGGGGGAGTCGCCGAAGACTCGGCGGCTTTACTATGTGCACCTGCGAGCTCAAAAGCTACGGACAATGTGCCTCCGAAACGGGCAATTATGAGTGGGCCAGCCACCCGCTTTCTCTCCGGAGAAGGGAGGGAGGGGGGTGAGCAAGAGGGGGAGAAGTGAATTTTAAAAGACGGGGAGAAGAGAAGAAAGTAAACGATCGACCCTAAATCATCCCCCCCACGTGTCTCTCCTACACCCGGGACGCCTCTGTCCCATCTCCCCAAACGTTTTTTTTTTGTTGGTCCGCCTCCCTCCGAAGTTTTATTTTAAGCATCCCCAAGCATAATGGTGTCCACCTGTGGTGCCACTGTTTAAACGTAAACCCGGCTCGTTTTGATTGAGCGCCTGATGTCAGGCCTATGGTTATTTTCTGTAATGATCGCGGACAGATGAGGTCACTCAAACAGCTGAGCAGCCAAAGCTGAAGAATAGGAACAATTGATAATGCGTTGTAAAACATTAGCAGTCACCTTCATAAAAGCATAAAAACATTTGGCTATTGGCTGGCTTTAAATATTGGATTAAAGTATTCTCAATTGACTTTGAGACTGTATTATGCTCTTATTTCTGAACAACTTTGCCTGACAAAATAGGCCGTCTCAACCTAATTGCCATAAATAGGCTCCAAATGAGTCCAATATCAAAGAACTTCACTGTTGAATCGACCTCTCAATCTGACGTGTAATCTGCGCATTATGCAAACTGACACAATTGTAGTCTAGTCTGTGCCAGGAATTTCCCCAGAATAGCATATCAATGATGCGTCATCTTTGTGAAAATGCTACAATGGAGTGCATTTCTAAAACGTAAACATTTGGAGAACAAAATAAATTGCTTAATGTCCCAAAAACATCTGAAAGACTGCAATGAATATATTTGGAGACCAGAGGATTTAAAGACGTTTTAATACTTGTCATCAATGCCACATGTGAAAATGAGTTAGCAAAAATACCCTTAGTATAAGAGCCTTAAAAAGATAGTTTATTTATACACTATGCACATCAAAAGTTGCAAGACTCTCAAACAACCAGGATTAGACAACTAAATAAATGCAGCTACAGTAAATGCAGTTTACAGTAAAAAGGTTACGTTTTACACACTTGGATTGCAATAAACGTGTTTCATTATTACTTTCATATAAATGACAGTATTTAAACCCCACCAAAAAGAATGAACAGTGATTTATTCCCTTTGATGCAAGTACTTTAGTGGATTGTACAATAATACTAAAGGGACTGTTGGAACATGACTGTTCCAGAATGGTTGTAATTTTGTGTGGTTCAACTACTTCCACAGCCTAAAAATGTACCCACTTGCCATTTCAGACCACAAAGAAATCTAAAATTGATCCTAACTTTTAGCAGCACTGGTTGACTATTCATAAATGAGAGAGGGTGTTGTCAGATGAAACAAAGGCAAATGAACCTTAACCCTCAAGTCTTGTTACAACAGGAGACAAAACTTTATGCCAACTCCTTTTGTCAGTCATTTTGTAGAATTAGAAAAAAGGAAAATGGAGTGTGGTATCTGAAGACATTAAGCAGCAGCAAACTGTCAGCTAAAATAGGAAACTGAGAAGCTGGAGAACATTGAGAAGTTTATTGTAAAATTAATAGATTTTATTCTCTGCCATTAGTTGCCCAGGCAACAGTGCTTGGTTGGATACATCTGTAAAAAAGTAGAAATCCATACAAACAGTTGCCGAGCTAGAGAAAAATCATCGAAATGTATTTTGTAAAAAATAAAAACTTGTTTATGTAAACAATGAAATAGAATGCAGCATTTGTATAAAATGTCATTCAGTTAAGAGTATTCTATGAACAAAGTTAAAACCTGCAGAATACAACAGAGGTATCTGAACAGTAAGCATTAGGAACATTGCCAAATAGCGTAACTCCTAATAGTATTTACAATAGTCAAAATCAAAATGGATGACTAATGAACAAACAATTACATTGTCAAATGTAAAACTCATTGCAGCAGGAAAAATCCAATTATTTTAGTTGTTTTTCCATTAGTCCACTGTTGATACAGTCCTAAAATGTTTTGCATGTCAAGTTTTCAAGAAGCAAAGTGTCACTTGCCACATGGCATGTGACACTTTGCTTCTTGAAAATCATATATCTTGAAAACTTGACATGCAAAACATTTTAGGACTGTATCAACAGTGGACTAATGGAAAAAATACCAAAAAGAATTGGAGTGGATTTTTCCTTCAACTTAAAACCATGTTATATATATATTTTTTATTTTTTATTGAAGACTCAAACAAAAATGCATTGGTATGGGGTTTGGATATTCAGTACTACTAAACACACCAATTAATCTCATATACTTGTTTCCATTGGCTCCAATGAACTCATAAGATTGTCCAACAGACTATACCATGTCATCCTATGAAATTGGATTGGCTTTAAAAACAAGCGCACTTACTCAAAGTAGAAGGCACCAAGAGGCCATACTTGTATAAAAAAAAGTGTCACTCTTCATTCAAGTTATATTCTGTGCATTTCTCCCTCTCTTCCCCAAGTTATATTCTGTGCGTTTCTCCCTTGGTCTCCCCATTTCACTGCACTAGCAAGCGGTTAGTTGATTAGATGTTCCGTTCTGAGAGAGGCCCCACTGGGCCACACAAACAAAACCAGTTCTGGAATCAGAATCATCAGAATTCTTGTGGCGGGTCATGTGATTTGTATGTCACTGGCCCTAGGAGGATAGTGATTGACTGACCCGGTTCCCAGTGTGTTGCGTTCCCATGGTGGAGCCCCTCTGAGTCTGCATCCCAAATGGCACCCTATTCCCTTTATAGTGCATTAGTTTTGACCATGCAGGGCCCATAGGGCTCTGGTCAAAAGTAGAGCACTATATGGGGAATAGGGTGCCATTTGGGATGCAGCCCATGTCTCCCTCCCGGTTGGTTTAGTTTAGGTCGTGATCATGATTACCCATAAACCCGAGGGGCAGGTACTACTGTGCCAGTAGGACAATACAGGAGACTGAACACAATGGAACATTGTGAACATACAAGAGTCAGGTGTTTTGCGACATACATAGCGGCCCGGGCGTTTTTGAATGGAAGCTCCGTTTTTGTCAAAGAGGGAAAAAAATCCTATGTACACAAACAAACATTTCATCGTCGTAAAGTATATGTACAGGACAGCAGTCCGTCATAACGAGAAGTTAATCGAGAAGTGTCTCCGTCCAAGAAGTGGATGGGCAACTGAACAAACAACCCAGTCTTGGGACAGAGGACGGGACGGACGAAGGGGCATATTATTGTAGTCAAAATGCGGAGGTAGAAAAATAACCTTTTTATATAAAGTCACTGCTTTTTATAATGCAACGCAGGACCATAATGAGTGGGTCTGACAGTGTTGTACCCAGGGTGTGTGACAAAACTGGTGTCCTTGTGTCCCTCCAAGCCAGCACACTCACATTGAGTCCCAGTCACTATCCCCACCGGTCCCTAGATATGAGTGAGGGGGACAGTCCCACTGAGATAGTGTTGCTGGACGCTGTAGCCTCCTCTCTGGGCGGCAGGGTCACTGGTGTCTCCCCCGGGGATGTACATACTGATCATATCCCTCAAATCCCCCTGGAGAGGCCCGCGGTGGTGGTTAGGTCCACCGGTCGGGGAGTGCGACACCGGCTCTGGCTTCACCATGGACATGACTGGGCTGGGCTGCTGGTGGCTGCTGCTGTAGGACATGGGGCTGGGGAGGAGAGGGGGAGATGCTGTTAGTGACTGAATGATATGGATGTTATGTAATGTTTAGCTACAGTATGTCATGTTGGGGCACGCAACTAAATCTTCAGGTATACGCGCAATAAATAGCGCAGACCCGATTACACTATTCTACATGACAGACAAATCATGTCCACTCCGTTCAATACAAATCATTTATACCTGAAATGTGTCGTAAAGAACGGACTGATTATGAAGTGTCCAATTTTTCTACTTCACCTTAATTCATGGTAATTTGCAACGAGTTCAGTCTTTTCTTTGGGATTTTAGAGTGGTTTTGTCAAATAAAAAAGTTCAGATTCATTTTGATACCAAGACAGACCCATCGGAATTAAATCATTAATCCTGCATGACAGTCAGAAGAGGGGCACGCAATATATTATTCTGGGTGCAGACAAACATGCAGAGTTGACTGATGTGACCAGTAGTGAGTCACCTAGTGGGAGAGCCCATGGAATCCACCCTGTGTTTACAAACAGCATGGGCTGGGGAGTGGGGACAGGGCAGGTCCAGACTAGTTAGGCCACCAACTACAGCACCATGAAGTGAACTGCAGATATTCTCAGTCAGTTAAGGAATTCATTAACCAACTAAAGGCGCTTAAAGATATCAGGGTGAGGAATTATTTTAAATTGGAAGCATGAAAAAGCTGTGTGAATGTGTTTATGCACATTTTTTTGTTTTGAAACTAAATGAATCACTGGTGTCTCTCTGGAAGAGGCCTGGGAGAAAGCACTGATGTGGACTAGAGGATTGTGGGTAAAGGACCACACACAAAGCTTTCCCATAGAGTGGGCCTCTTCACATGCTCTACAATCCACAGGCCTGAAAACAAGTAAACAACCTACACTTAACCAATGTGTAAATGTATGTTTTTAAAACTGTAGTGCTTTGTGTTATGTTGCAAGTGTGAAACTTTGTGTGCGCCGCTATTTTGGCCCAGTCTCTTGTTAGAGATTGTTTCTCGATGAGACTAACCTGGTAAAATAAAAAAGTAAAAATACAAATATTAACCTATTTACTATTGACCAAAGTTTTAAAGACATAAGATATAATGTTTTAATAAATTATAGGTTAAAATGACATTTGAAAATAATAAAAATAATTATTTTATCCTTAACGTGCAGTATATTTAGCATTTAGCATTTCTGAACAAAAAAAGAAATACAAAGTCATCTTCTGAAAATCAACAATTGGGAGAAAGACAAAACAAAAAAGTTATGGCTCTGTGCTGGATGTGTGAGGGTTGTGAGTCATGACATGGGTTATAATTCATCTTAGTTTTTAACAGGCAAATCCAGTTTGGCAACAAACACATGGGGCCTATCAGATTATAAATATTTACAGAAATTCATCAAACTTGTGAGAGTCAGAATGTTGGAAGTGTTTAACAAACAAGTGTTTTTTATTAACAAAACTTGAGCAATTCAAGTAATTCAAAACATTATCTGATACATACATTTTGAAATACACTGACAAGGCATGATGCTTGCTGGACCTGTACTGATTGCATACTGCATGAACTGAAATAAAATGTATTAAAATGCAGAAGTAATGTTAAATAATCTCTTCCATGTTGGGCGATTAATAATTTCTGGTCCATTAAAACAGCAGGCTATATCCTATTTTTATGTGATAACTGCTCTCGCAATAATTGGGCCTAAAGTAATGTGATTTAACGATAAGTCTTGATTAGTACAACATTGATTATGTAGCAACCACTGGTTTAAAGCAGAGAATGTGGGTGTCTGGTTAGAATTGCTCAAATCTTATCACAATAACGAGAAAATGTCAATTTGCAAACTTCAGGCTGCCGATCCACTGACAAAAGTTTATCATTGGTTCCAATTCGGTTAAGAAACGTTGAACATTTTCCATTTTAGTCATTTAGCAGACGCTCTTATCCAGAGCGACTTACAGTTAGTGAGTGCATACATTTTCATACTGGTTGTATAGGCTATATAAATGGGTACACACTTTCAAGTGTTGAGGTAGGTTAAGTATTGAGTGTGTCCTTTTCATTCAATACGCAATAAACTAGCTAACAATCGAAATAAATGCTGAATTTAGAGGAAAGAATAGTTTACAGATGTGTCCACAGCACAAGTGCACCTGCTCAGTAAATTTAGGTGTCAGATTACACGGGTAGCAACTGGCGTGAGAGCATTGTCATTAAACTTTTGTTATCAAAACTGGATTTACATGAAAGCTATAAAACATTGTCCCTCTCAATTAGGTATTAGAATCAGAACATGCGGAATAGAATTTAGAACTGGAACATAGTCTACCTGTAGGTGTTGGCGCCGTTCATATACGTCTGTGCTGCGGTCATGGCCTGGGGGTACTGGAGCGCGGACAGGTCGTAGCGGTGCAGCTGCTGAGTGTAGCCAAGGGCCTCGCTCTGCATCCCGGCGTAACCTCCCGCCGGGCCCCACCCGTAACTCTCCATCCTGGGACTCCCACCTTGGCCCTGCGCGGCGGCCGCGGCCAGCAGGTTCCCGGCGGAGAGAGGGTACTTCCCCATTTGGTTGTCCTTTTTGAGCAGGGGCTTGGTTTTACGGCGTGGCTTGTACTTGTAGTCGGGGTAATCCTTCATGTGCACCGCCCTGAGGCGCTTGGCTTCGTCAATGAACGGCCGCTTCTCAGCATCAGTCAGTAGCTTCCACTCCGCGCCCAGCCGCTTGCTGATCTCGGAGTTGTGCATCTTGGGGTTCTCCTGGGCCATCTTGCGACGCTGGCCCCTAGACCAGACCATGAAGGCGTTCATGGGTCTTTTGACCTTGTCCATGGGGTCCCCGCCCGGAGGACACAGGGATTTGGACCCCGGGTGAGAGTTGCCAATGTTGTTGCCGGTGACCGGAGACATGGCGGTTTGGTGCGACTGCTGTTGCCCAGAGGGCTTTAACTCGTGTTCCATCATGCTATACATAGTTGTCTGGAACTTTTAAAGTGTCTCAGTTCAAAATAAATCAAGTTAAAATTGATAAAAAGCGAAGTAAACAGTCACAGCCTCTGTCACCTGTTACCTGTCGACTTTTGGCCGGGTGGTTTTCCTGTTCTGGAATGACAAGTGGAAACCGAATGCACCAAGTGTTCCAAATCAACTAATTAGAACACAGAATACACACCCGATTCGAACCACGAGGATTAAATTACGAGTCAGTGTGTGAAGCGGTCATTAGTCTACATAAATCAATCAAGCGAGAGAAAAGTCAACTCAACGATAAAGTTTGACGAATTGTTTGAGCTGTAAAAAAAATTATCATTAAAAATCCCTTCAGTCAGTAGGCCTATCTCTTTCGGCGCAGGGTTGCAAACAACCACTTCTAGAGATTCAATTCTGTAAACTGAAGAGTCCTGCGTGATGACAAAAAAAGTTATTCCCTTTCAATCGTGCGGTTTTTCAGAGATAATTGTATTCGAAGGGTCCGGACCAATCCCGGAGCGCTATAGGCTTCCCCCGTGCGCGCGCACATTTGCATAATTATAGGCGGGGACGCGAGCTGCATGTGCTGGAGGCACTGAGGAGTGGAGCACTTGTTGATGAGCGATAGAAAGTGTGTGAGAGAGACGGGGAGCTTTTCAATTAGAAAAAGTAATAATCCCGAATACACTCATTTAAAAGTGTGAATTGAGCTCAAATTATTTATAATAAAGAGTTTTAAAATCATGGCATTGGCAGTTTGGCACACAGCCAGCATGCGCATGAATGGGTGTGCATAAAATATATCTACTTTTTTGTGCTTCCATGATTACGAGCAAAACGGACCAAATGTAAACAAATTATCAAACATTAATATATTTTAACATATTTAATCGACTTTTATTATTTTCATCATCATTTCAAGACAATCATTTTAGGCTATTGGATACAAGGATACTTTTATTGCGCTTGGAACAAAAGTCACACAAACTCTCCTATTTCAGTCTACAACAACAACAGCCACAATGACAAACTACGTTTACCAAATGAATCAACACAGTTTGTTGTGTCTGTGAGTGCGTCTGCTCGTTTTCTAGACGTCTGACATCGTTCAAACGATTGTTAGCCTATAAAGACGTCCATGGCTTCTATACATGGTATTGATAGGCTTAACAATGGAGCATAGAATTACGGTGGGGTTCCATGAGAATGAGGAAAAGGTCTGTTGGTTCGGCCAAATAGAAGTTTTTCTTATGCTGCAGTTCCAATGGAATAGGTCTTTGTTAATGTTTCCCAAACCTACGAGGGGCATGCTGTCTCTCTATCTACCCAGTACCCAACTTCCTCCTTCCTTTCAAACCATTATTTTGAAAGGAAAGGATACAGACCTGTCATCATTCAAGTGATGTCCAGCCTATAACTACAGGGCTATGGTCCTCTCCAAGCTCCATCAAAAGGTCAAATAAGGATGAACTGCTTAAGTGGTTATCTTTGGATAATATAGACCTAGTGTATGCAGTAAATTGGCGCTTTCATTTTACCAATATATTCAATGCACTTTAAAAGTGATGTTTGGTACTTTGAAACAGCCCGTCAGGTCACCGTGAAGTTTAGAATCTGCTGACAGTCTTTAGTTGCTCTCTGAGGTTTCTAGCATCCAGGTGACCCATGGGAATAGCTCAGCTCAGGTGAGAGAGGAGCAATAGGTGAGACAGCTTCTGTGAGAGTCACCTGGCACCTGACTGCCAGACGTCATAACCTGTTGGTGTGTGTGTGTATGTATGTGTGTTCCCCCAATAGGTGAGACAGTTTCTGTGAGAGTAACCTGGCTGACACCTGACTGAAATAAGTTATAAATCTCTCTCTCTCTCTCTCTCTCTCTCTCTCTCTCTCTCTCTCTCTCTCTCTCTCTCTCTCTCTCTCTCTCTCTCTCTCTCTCTCTCTCTCTCTCTCTCTCTCTCTCTCTCTCTCTCTCTCTGGGTTCCTCAGTGTCTGCAAGAGTTTAAGTGCATGTGCTTGATGGCAGGTGTGTTGAAGAGTGTTTTGTGTGTGTGTGTAAGTGTGTTAGAGGGAGAGAGTGTGTTTGGTGCAGGTGTACAGTATGTTGCGTTAGTGTGTGTTTGTGTGTGTTCTGTATAGGCCTATGGAGCGCAGGTGTGTATGAGAGTGTGCATCTTGGTGGGGGGTGACAAGTCTTAGAGAGTGTGTGTGTGTAAGTGAGTGAGTATGTGTAGTGTGTGTGTGTTTTGTATGGTGAGTGGTGTTTGTGTGTTTTAGGCCTTTGGGTTGCAGGTGTGGTGTGTGTGTGTGTGTGTGTGAAGAGAGTGAGTGTATTCTGTATGGTGCTGCCAGGTGTGTTTGAGTGTGTGTGAGTGTGTGTGAGTGTATTGTATGGTGAAGCCAGGTGTTGGTCTTCTCTGTTCGTGACTGACAGTAACGCCCAGACGCCAATCAAACCGGGGATTGTGGGGCTCCACTCTGCCGTTTCCGTTTCCAAGACAACCCCCTTTGGAGTCTTTTCCAACACTCCCTCCCTCCCTTTCGCCTCTCCTCTTTTCCATTCGCTCCCTCTCTCGCTCTCTTTTATATTCAGTTTTGCCCAGTCTGTTTTTTTTCTTCTTTCTCCTTTTTTTTGTACAAAAACAACTCGCCAACTCAGGACCTCTGCATCAGTCACACACTCTCACACGGACGCACACACACAGTCTCTTTCCCCTCTCTTTCACTCTTTTTCTCTCCCTTCACACACACACACACACACACACACACAACACCACCACCACAGGCACATACTGTAAATGCACCACCCACCACTTTGCCTAGGCCACTCTTTGTCAATGTTAAAATCCTGTTTTCAAGTCCTTGAAAGTTTAAATCTGCAGCAGCAAGTTGCAACAAGGTTTTCCATTCCTACTGCTTGACAAAAGTCCAAACACTCACTCCATTGTCCCGGGCCTTGCCTCAATACTAATTGACTGGTGCGGCAGCACCTGTGCTATTGTACTGTATGTTTGCTATTAGAGCTCGCTAATCACTTAAATATGGGTTTCGATCTGATTTCTACTCATAAGCTACATCAAATCAAATTTTATTTGTCACATGCTTCGTAAACAACAGGTGTAGACTAATAGTGAAATGCTTACTTACAGGTACTTTTCCAACAATGCAGAGTTAAGATAAAGATTTTTAAAAAATAATTAAAAAAAATACATATAGTGACACAAGGAATAAATAGTGAATAACGAATAACAACAAACAGCTGCACCATTGAGAGCATGTTGACTGGCTGCATCACTGCTTGGTATGGCAACAGCACCGCCCTCGATCGCATGGCGCTACAGAGGGGGGTGCGGACAGCCTAGTACATCACTGGGGCCTAGCTCCCTGCCATCCAGGACCTCTATATCAGGTAGTGTGAAAGGAAGGCCCGGAAAATTGTTAAAGACTCCAGCCACCCAAGCGCCAAAGACTGTTCTCTCTGCTTCCGCATGGCAAGCGGTACTGGTGCCTCAAGTCTGACACAAACAGGCTCCTGAACAGCTTCTATCCCCAAGCCTTAAGAATGCTAACAGAATGGCTACACAGACTATCTGAGTTGACTCTTGTATTTTATTTTACTCTACCCACACACTCACAGGGTCCAGTTGGATCCAGACTTGGTGCACTGGTAGCAGAGAGAACAGTCTATGGCTTGGTCCTTCCTCTGACACCGCCTGGTATATAGGTACTGGATGGCAGGGAGCTTGGCCCCAATGATGTACTGGGCCATACTCACCACCCTCTGTAGCACCTTGCGGTCGGTTGCCTTGCAGTTGCCGTACCAAGTGGTGATGCAGCCAGTCAACATTCTGCAGCTGTAGAACTTTCTTGACGATGCATAGAAAAACCAGCGAGTTGTATATCAATGTCCGTTGATAGGATAGTCTCGAACGGAGCTCATCTAGTTTGTTCTCCAGTGACTGCACGTTCGGCAACAAAACAGGGCTATGGCAGTCTACTTGCTCGCCGATGTAGTCTCGTCATGACGCCGCCTCGCTAGCATCTCTTTCGCCGCCACTTCCTCTTGCGAGTCCCGGGGAACAGTGATGTCGGGATACAGGCTTTAATTTGTTGTACGCCCCTGCGTTTTTGCGGCGTCATCACGTTGGATGTTCCCCTGGCCTTAGCACCAGTGTTAAGGGAGAATTTATCCTCCCTTCTCCAGAAACAGGCAATACGGGTGGTTCCTCTGTCGAAGGCCGAGGATGGCTATTACAGTCGGTATTTCCTGGTTCCAAAAAGGGACGGTGGCTTACGTCCCATTCTAGTCCTGGGTGCCCTAAACAAGCACCTGAGGGTTTGCACATTCAGAATGCTCACAAACCAGTGCCTGTTATGGTCCATGCGTCCCAGCGATTGGTTCACCATCATCAACCTGAAGGATGTTTATTTTTATGTGCCCATGTACCCCGGTAACAGGACATTTCGGAGGTTCCATTATGAGGCAATAGCCTACGAGTTTTTTGTCCTCCGTTAGGTCTGTCCCTCTTGCCTTGCACCTTTTACAATGGTAGTGGAGGCGGCTCTGGCACCCACGAGGGGCCAGCGGCTGAGAGTGTTGGCCAGTGGCGGTCAGTGCCGTTTAAGATGAGGGAGGAATTTTTTTTTTTCATGAGCATGGCCTTATTTCTATTAAAGCATATTGGATGACTCTCATTCATATTCCATTCACCCAGTTCAATGTAACAGCGATAGGTTTAGGCTACTACATGATACTCAAATTTTCCCTATACCCATCATGAGGTTGCTACAACCTAGCCTATGAATGAAAGTTTACAACGTAGGTGCACACAGGTTGAGAGACAAATTTGAGGTGACAGACAGTGACACATGGACAGACAGTGACATTCAATACCGCCTTGCACACTCTTGCCCTCATCTAGCTGATATAGGGTGTAATCATTAGTCCAACAGTTGCAAACGAGAGTTTCTATTGGACAAATTCAGGTATGTTTATCCTCGTTTTGTTCCGTTTGCTTCCGTTTAAGAAACGTTTTTCAACAGAATCGGCGGAATGAATACACCCCTGATCACGCGTAAACACAGTTCACTTTCATAGCAGCCACGTTGTATTATTTGCATCTATGCGCTCTCCTCCTCTCACCTCTTCCCTTCGCTTGTGGACTTCAGTGCACAACACATCAGCTGTATGTGGCCAGGCAAAAAAACCTTTCCAAGCCAAACCGCTACACACAGCCTACATCGTTGTCGCCATATTAGCTAAAGTAACGTCATAGTCAGCATAGCTAATAGAATTAACGCGTTAGTAAACCCGCTACAATCATGCAGTAACGTTACAGTGTACAATCAGTAAGCAGTTACACCGGCGGGCCCCGGTGACAATAAATTAGTAAAACCAAAAGCTTACCTTGACTTGGAAGAGTTCCAGTGTTGTGTTATGAAAGTCATAGCCAGCTAGCTAACATAGCATCCCTCTGGTTGAGCAGGGTGTTTCAGAAGGCTAAACTAGCAAGCTGCATTTGCTAGCTAAGTAAGTGAAACTGAAAGAAAATGACAATCTCTTGCTCTCTCTATTTCTCTCTTGCTTCTCCTTCATTTTGGAAGTAATTAATTTGTTCAAAACTGTTCAACTATTGTCTTTCTCTCTCTGAGTCATCTACTCACCACAATGTATACACTGCAGTGCCAGCTAGCTGTAGTTTATGCCTTTCAGTACTAGATTAATTCTCTGATCCTTTGATTGGGTGGACAAAATGTCAGTTCATGCTGCAAGAGCTCTGATAGTTTGGAGGATGTCCTCCGGAAGTTGTCATAATTACTATGTAAGTCCATGGAAGGGGGTGAGAACCATGAGCCTCCTAAGTTTTGTATTGAAGTCAATGTACCCAGAGGAGGACGGAAGCTAGCTGTCCTCCGGCTACACCATGGTGCCACCCTAAAGAGTGCTGTTGAGGCTACTGTAGACCTTCTTTGCAAAATAGTGTTTTAATCAATTATTTGGTGACGTGATTATATTTAGTATAGTTTTATCTACAAAGGATAAATGTTTTACGATTTTTATTTTTATGAAATTCACTGAGGTGTATGGTCCTCCCCTTCTTCCTCTGAGGAGCCTCCACTGGTGTTGGCCTATCTGGACGATTGGCTGATAGCACCAGAGTCAAGGGAACAAGTGGTGTTACACACATCCAGGCTAGGAACCCCGGCATGTGCTGGTCAGATCTGGTTGTGCGATTCCTGAAAGGTGTGCGCTGTCTCAGAATGGTCTCTAAACCTATTGCGCAAACATGGAATTTGGTTCTGGTTTTGGAGGCGCTGTATGTGCCCCCGTTTGAGCCTCTGGAGTTGGTGCACCTGAAGATCCTCTCCTACAAGACATCCCTGCTAATGGCTTTTAGCCTCGGCTAAACGTGTTGGGGACCTCCACGCGTTATCATTGCACCCTTTCTGTCCTCAGATAATTGCTGCAGCACTCTCATCACCCTCACTTCCCGCGGCTATGAAGGCAGGGCTTCCAGCGAGGCTCAGATTTCACTGGCCTTGTCAGGCATGAATTTAGTTATTCAATCGAAGTTGCGAGAGTGCAACTCCCCGTAGTTGGGTCATTTTTACGAAACGGACATTTGACCCAAAAAATCTCAAGTGTAAATGTCCTCTTGGATCACTGAGATTAGGATCTTTACTTATCTATTTCATAATTATAATTATAATTATGTTTTTGGATCAGATATTATGCATTTCACCACAATTTCCACAAAAGTCTATTTAATGTAACAGCCAAAAAAAGTAATAAGCAAATGAATTTCTAATATTTTTTCACATTGCTCCCCGAATGAAAGGCCTGAGTTAAACATAATACTGAAAATGTTTTTATTTTAAATGAAAGTATACAATTTTAATAACATTTAATCAGACTTTTTCCCAATGTTAGCTTTTTAGCCGTTTCGGTAATGATAAGGCCAAGTGAGGTAAAAGGGGTGTTTGAGAATAAGAACCTCATTCTGAAGGCATATAACAGAATAAATTAACCTAACTTCTACTCCTCTAGATTATGCATCATGGGTGAATAAAACTTTATTTAAAAACTGATTGGAGTTTTTACAGGAACTTGGAAAAGTGTTACGGTAATGAGACACATGTCCACAGATACTGTGTTTGTACGTAATACATATGATAGTTTAATGTAAACTTCAAGTAGTATACAATTTCTATAATTTATACACAAACTACAAAAACAGATTTTGTGTTTTTTTTCAAATAAAGTACCATTTTATAAAATGACCCAAGAATTTAATCCGAACGCATTTCAGTAATGAGAATTTGGGGTGAAATGCACTACTTTTCGCCTAAAATGTATTTAAAATAAGACACTGCCAAAAACTAGACATCTTAGTCCTCAGAATGATAGCTGATCTTTGCAGATGCATCATGGTTTCATGAGAATCACCCAGTTGTGTTGTACCTCGTTTACCTCTTTCAGGGAACAGTAGTTATAGTCATAACATTACCTTATGTGGGCTACATAATAGATGTTTTTTTAACTTAAACATAATTTCTTTGGTATAGGTATAAGATTTCTGTCATAATGTTAGTGGTTAGTAGTCTATAATGTTACTTGGGCTACAGTTTAGGCTTGCATAGGCCTAAGGCTAAAGTAGGCTAACCTTTCCTTTAATGATTTTAAACACTCTTGAAACTCGTGTCTATACTTGCAATAGCCTACATGCCTATATAACAACACCCTGTAACCTATCCTCTTTGTAGATGATTATTCAGGAACTTTCAAAAACAACACACAACTAAATATGACAAAACCAAAGCGGATGTGTAATATCAAGCTTGTCAAAAGAGACAATGAAGGGGATTGTATATAATTATCTTCACACCTCAGCTCCTTTCTCTGCTCCTCTGTCTCTCAATTTCAATTCAATTTCAATTTAAGGGCTTTATTGGCATGGGAAACGTATGTTAACATTGCCAAAGCAAGTGAAATAGATAATAAACAAAAGTGAAATAAACAATAAATATTAACAGTAAACATTACACTCAGACGTTCCAAAAGAAGAAAGACCTTTCAAATGTCATATTACATGTTTTGTACAATGTGCAAATAGTTAAAGTACAAATGGGAAAATAAATAAACATAAGTATGGGTTGTATTTACAATGGTGTTTGTTCTTCACTGGTTGCCCTTTTCTTGTGGCAACAGGACACAAATCTTGCTGCTGTGATGGCACACTGTGGTATTTCACCCAGTAGATAAAGGAGTTTATCAAAATTGGGTTTGTTTTCAAATTCTTTGTGGATCTGTGTAATCTGAGGGAAATATGTGTCTCTAATATGGTCATACATTTGGCAGGAGGTTAGGAAGTGCAGCTCAGTTACCACCTCATTTTGTGGGCAGTGTGCACATAGCCTGTCATCTCTTGAGAGCCAGGTCTGCCTACGGCGGCCTTTCTCAATAGCAAGGCTATGCTCACTGAATCTGTACATAGTCAAAGCTTTCCTTAAGTTTGGGTCAGTCACAGTGGTCAGGTATTCTGCCACTTTAATAATAATAATAATATGCCATTTAGCAGACGCTTTTATCCAAAGCGACTTACAGTCATGTGCGCATACATTTTTACGTATGGGTGGTACTCTCTGTTTAGGGCCAAATAGCATTCTAGTTTGCTCTGTTTTTTTGTTAATTCTTTCTAATGTGTCAAGTAATTCTCTTTTTGTTTTCTCATGATTTGGTTGGGTCTAATTGTGTTGTTGTTGTTGTCCTGGGGCTCTGTGGGGTCTGTTTGTGTTTGTGAACAGAGCCCCAGGACCAGCATACTTAGGGGACTCTTCTCCAAGTTCATCTTTGTAGGTGATGGCTTTGTTATGGAAGGTTTGGGAATCGCTTCCTTTTAAGTGGTTATACAATTTAACGGCTCTTTTCTGGATTTTGATAATTAACTGGTATCGGCCTAATTCTGCTCTGCATGCTTTATTTTGTGTTTTTCGTTGTACACAAAGGATGTTTTTGCAGAATTCTGCATGCAGAGTCTCAATTTGGTGTTTGTCCCATTTTGTGAATTCTTGGTTGGTGAGCGGACACCAGACCTCACAACCATAAAGGGCAATGGGTTCTATAACTGATTCAAGTATTTTTAGCCAGATCCTAATTGGTATGTCGAATTTTATGTTCCTTTTGATGGCATTGAAGGCCCTTCTTGCCTTGTCTTTCAGATCGTTCACAGCTTTATTGAAGTTACCTGTGGCGCTGATGTTTAGGCCGAGGTATGTATAGTTCTTTGTGTGCTCTAGGGCAATGGTGTCTAGATGGAATTTGTATTTGTGGTCCTGGCAACTGGACCTTTTTTGGAACACCATTATTTTTGTCTTACTTCTAGTGCCCTCTCCAATTCGTTGATATATATGTTGAAGAGGGTGGGGCTTAAACTACATCCCTGTCTCACCCCATGTCCCTGTGGAAAGAAATGTGTGTGTTTTTTGCCTATTTTAACTGCACACTTGTTGTTTGTGTACATGGATTTTATAATGTCGTATGTTTTTCCCCCAACCCGACTTTCCATCAATTTGTATAGCAGACCCTCAAGCCAAATTGAGTCAAAAGCTTTTTTGAAATCAACAAAGCATGAGAAGACTGCCTTTGTTTTGGTTTGTTTGTCAATTAGGGTGTGCAGGGTGAATATGTGGTCTGTCATACGGTAATTTGGTAAAAAGACAATTTGACATTTGCTCAGTACATTGTTTTCACTGAGGAAATGAACTAGTCTGCTGTTAATGATAATGCAGAGGATTTCCCCAAGTTTGTGTTGACGCATATCCCACGGTAGTTATTGGGGTCAAATTTGTCTCCACTTTTGTGGATTGGGGTGATCAGTCCTTGGTTCCAAATATTGGGGAAGATGCCAGACCTAAGGATGATGTTAAAGAGTTTAAGTATTGCCAATTGGAATTTGTGGTCTGTATATATTATCATTTCATTGAGGATACCATCAACACCACAAGCCTTTTTGGGTTGGAGGGTTTGTATTTTGTCCTGAGGTTCATTCAATGTAATTGGAGAATCCAGTGGGTTGGTAGAGCATGGCGCTTGCAACGCCAGGGTTGTGGGTTCGTTTCCCATGGGGGGCCAGTAAGAAAATGTATGCACTCACTAACTGTATGTCGCTCTGCTAAATTACTAAAATGTAAAATGTAGTTGATTCTAAGATTTGCATTTGATCATGTATATTTTTTTGCTGTTTGTTCTTTGTTATAGGGACAAAAAGATTGGAGAAGTGGTTTACCCATACATCTCTGTTTTGGATAGATAGCTCTTCGTGTTGTTGTTTGTTTAGGGTTTTCCAATTTTCCCAGAAGTGGTTAGAGTCAATGGATTCTTCAATGACATTGAGCTGATTTCTGACATGCTGTTCCTTCTTTTTTCCTTAGTGTATTTCTGTATTGTTTCAGTGATTCACCATAGTGAAGGCGTAGGCTCAGGTTTTCTGGGTCTCTATGTTTTTGGTTGGATAGGTTTCTCAATTTCTTTCTTAGGTTTTTGCATTCTTCATCAAACCATTTGTCATTGTCATTACTTTTCTTCGGTTCTGCTTGACATTTTTTGATGTGATATGGAAGCTGAAAGGTCAAATATACAGATTAGGCTTTCTACTGCTAAATTTTTTACCTTCACTTTTACAGCATAACAATTTGTCCAGGAAGTTGTCTAATCTCTCTCTCTCTCTCTCTCTCGCTCGCCCTGGGCGAGAGAGAGAGAGAAAGAGAGAGAGAGAGAGAGAGAGAGAGAGAGAGAGAGATTAGACAACTTCCTGGACAAATGTGTTGAGACGCATCTGCCACCCTCAAAGCAGGTGTTGATGAGCGATACTGTAGCCTACAGTTGATGATTCTAGACGGTAGCGGAAGCCTACCGCACTGCTGTGCGCTCCCCGACTACTGTTTGGCGCGTTTGCATTGGTGATAAATTAGCAGCACATTTATACATGACAATGCGCAGCGCGACGGGAGGGTAACGGCGAATAGAATAAGGAACGCGTTAAGCCAGTGTGGAGTGTCGAATCTAGCACGTCATTACTAATATGTCAACCCCGATGGAGGGATAGTGAGAGGTTTTCGATCAGGGGGAATTTGTTGGGGATTAAAATAAATAAATATGGCTTTACCACACTGCGTTAAGAGGCTGATAATCACGTGTCAAAAGCCCAGAAATATAGGTAGGCCTCTTGTAGCTCAGTTGGTTGTGGGTTCGATTCCCACGGGGGGCCAGTATGATAAATGTATGTACTCATTAACTGTAAGTCGCTCTGGATAAGAGCGTCTGCTAAATGACATAAATGTAAAATATATATTTTTTTCTTGGATATCAAAACTTTTATTATTAAAAGGGAGTCATTCTCACAAGTGTTTTGGGATATACAGTGCCTTCAGAAAGTATTCATATCCTTTGACCTTTTCCACGTTTATTGTGTTACAGCCTGAATTTAAAATGTATAAAATTGACATTTTGTGTCACTGGCCTACACACAATACCCCATAATGTCAAAGTGGAATTTCGAAATTTTTGACCAATTAATAATAAATGGAAATCTGAAATGTCTTGAGTCAATAAGTATTCAACCCCTTTGTTATGGCAAGCTTAAATAAGTTCAGGAGTAAAAATGTGCTTAACATGTCACATAATAAGTTGCATGGACTCAATCTGTGTGCAATAACAGTGTTTAACATGATTTTTGAATAATTACCTCATCTCTATACCCCACACATACAATTATCTGTAAGGGTCCTCAAGCAGTGAATTTCAAACACAGATTCAATCACAAAGATCAGGGAGGTTTTTCAATGCTTCATAAAGAAGGGCACCTATTGGTAGATGGGTAGAAAATGTAAAAGCAGACCTTGAATATCCTTTGAGCATGGTGAAGTTATTAATTACACTTTGGATGGTGTATCAATACACCCAGTCACTACAAAGATACAGGCGTCCTTCCTAACTCAGTTGCCGGAGAGGAAGGAAACCGCTCAGGGATTTCACCATGAGGCCAGTGCTGACTTTAAAAGAGTTACAGAGTTTAATGGCTGTGATAGGAGAAAACTGGGCATGGATCAACAACATTGTAGTTACTCCACAATACTAACCTACAGTGGGGAGAACAAGTATTTGATACACTGCCGATTTTGCAGGTTTTCCTACTTACAAAGCATGTAGAGGTCTGTAATTTTTATCATAGGTACACTTCAACTGTGAGAGACGGAATCTAAAACAAAAATCCAGAAAATCACATTGTATGATTTTTAAGTAATTCATTTGCCTTTTATTGCATGACATAAGTATTTGATACATCAGAAAAGCAGAACTTAATGTTTGGTACAGAAACCTTTGTTTGCAATTACAGAGATCATATGTTTCCTGTAGGTCTTGACCAGGTTTGCACACACTGCAGCAGGGATTTTGGCCCACTCCTCCATACAGACCTTCTCCAGATCCTTCAGGTTTCGGTGCTGTCGCTGGGCAATATGGACTTTCAGCTCCCTCCAAAGATTCTCTATTGGGTTCTGGTCTGGAGACTGGCTAGGCCACTCCAGGACATTGATATGCTTCTTACGGAGCAACTCCTTAGTTGCCCTGGCTGTGTGTTTCGGGTCGTTGTCATGCTGGAAGACCCATGCACGACCCATCTTCAATGCTCTTACTGAGGGAAGGAGGTTGTTGGCCAAGATCTCGCGATACATGGCCCCATCCATCCTCCCCTCAATACGGTGCAGTCGTCCTGTCCCCTTTGCAGAAAAGCATCCCCAAAGAATGATGTTTCCACATCCATGCTTCATGGTTGGGATGGTGTTCTTGGGGTTGTACTCATCCTTCTTCTTCCTCCAAACACGGCGAGTGGAGTTTAGACCAAAAAGCTCTATTTTTGTCTCATCAGACCACATGACCTTCTCCCATTCCTCCTCTGGATCATCCAGATGGTCATTGGCAAACTTCAGACGGGCCTGGACATGCGCTGGCTTGAGCAGGGGGACCTTGCGTGCACTGCAGGATTTTAATCAATGACGGCGTAGTGTGTTACTAATGGTTTTCTTTGAGACTGTGGTCCCAGCTCTCTTCAGGTCATTGACCAGGTCCTGCCGTGTAGTTATGGGCCGATCCCTCACCTTCCTCATGATCATTGATGCCCCACGAGGTGAGATCTTGCATGGAGCCACAGACCGAGGGTGATTGACCGTCATCTTGAACTTCTTCCATTTTCTAATAATTGCGCCAACAGTTGTTGCCTTCTCACCAAGCTGCATGCTTATTGTCCTGTAGCCCATCCCAGCCTTGTGCAGGTCTACAATTTTATCCCTGATGTCCTTACACAGCTCTCTGGTCTTGGCCATTGTGGAGAGGTTGGAGTCTGTTTGATTGAGTGTGTGGACAGGTGTCTTTTATACAGGTAACGAGTTCAAACAGGTGCAGTTAATACAGGTAATGAGTGGAGAACAGGAGGGCTTCTTAAAGAAAAACGAACAGGTCTGTGAGAGCCGGAATTCTTACTGGTTGGTAGGTGATCAAATACTTATGTCATGCAATAAAATGCAAATTAATTACTTAAAAATCATACAATGTGATTTTCTGGATTTTTGTTTTAGATTCCGTCTCTCACAGTTGAAGTGTACCTATGATAAAAAATTACAGACCTCTACATGCTTTGTAAGTAGGAAAACCTGCAAAATCGGCAGTGTATCAAATACTTGTTCTCCCCACTGTAAATGACAGAGTGAAAAGAAGTAAGCCTGTACATAATACAAATATTCCAAAACATGCATCCTGTTTGCAATAAGGCACTAAAGTAAAACTGCAAAAAATTTGGCAAAGAATACAAAGCGTTATGTTTGAGGCAAATCCAACATAACACATCACTGAGTCCCACTCTTCATATTTTCTAGCATGGTGGTGGCTGCATCATGTTATGGGTATACTTGTCATCAGCAAGGACTAGAGAGTTTTTTAGGATAAAAATAAACGGAATAGAGCTAAGCACCGGCAAAATCCTAGAGGAAAACCTGGTTCAGTCTGCTTTCCAATAGACACTGGGAGATTAATTCACCTTTCAGCAGGACAATAACCTAAAACACAAGACCAAATATACATTGGAGTTGCTTACCAAGACAACATTGAATGTTCATGAGTGGCCTAGTTACAGGTTTGACTTAAATCAGCTTGAAAATCTATGACAGAACTTGAAAATTGCTGTCTAGCAATGATCAACAACCAACTTGACAGAGCTTGAAGAATTTTCAAAAGAATAATGTGCAAATATTGCACAATCCAGGTGTGCAAAGCTCTTAGAGACTTACCCAGAAATACTCAAAACTGTAATCACAGCCAAAGGGGATTCTAACATGTATTGATTTAGGGGTGTGAATACTTATGTAAATGAGATATTTCTGTATTTCATTTTCAATAAATTAGCAAACATTTCTAAAAACATGTTTTCATTTATGGGGTATTGTGTGTAGATGGGAGTGGACATTTAAAAAAAATCAATTTTGAATTCAGGCTGTAACACAACAGAATGTGGAATAAGTCAAGAGGTATGTATTCTTTCTGACGGCATTGTATGTCATTCTTGAAAGTTACATTTCTCTTGATGATTCATTTATATTAACCCCCTAGAGTCTAAGCCTATAGATGGCAATATCTACTAACATATGGAATTGTTTTAAAATGATCATACCATGGACCATCTCATTATTGAAAGTCACATTTCTCTTTATGATTCATTTATATTAATATAGTTACAATTCTATTCATAAAACTACATTTTCCTCTGACACCCTTTACCGAAGTGGATGTCAGTCACTCAATGTGCATTTAAGAAGCTTAGCATGGCATCATAGCCATTGAGTCCCACTCAGGGCAGGGTATATCTAAACCCTATCTGAGGCTTTATTATCAAATTAATTTGCACCAGACCAAATAATGAGGATCAAATGCTATGGAAATCACACCCAATAACACTGGGTTTGATGGAAAGGACGGGAAATGAGAACGAACAGAAATTAAGTGGGATGAAATCAACTAAGAAATGGGGTTAAAAAAGAAAGAAAGATAGATTAGAGAGGGGCAGAGAAAGAACACGACAGAAAGAAAGAAGAGAATAAGAATGGAGGGAGAGAGAGAGTTGAAGGAGTGAAGGAGGAAAATGAGAAAGAAAGGACAGAGGAGAGAGGGAGCTGGCTGAAGAAAAGAAGAGAAGGGTGGTGGGTTTTTGGTGCTGGTGGAGAAGGACATGGAGGGAGGGAAGGAGGGATGGAAAGGAGGGTGGTTGTTCCTCAGTCATCTCTGACAGGCCCATTGAATGGCCCTCTATTCTCGCTCTCCCTCTTCTCTTCTCATGCTAATATTGCCTTCAGTCTCCCAGCCATCCGTCACAGCCCAGAAAGACCTTGGCAGGCCCTTTACGAGCCTCCCACTCGCATAATCCTCTGCCCCACAATCGAGCAGGGGGGAGAGAGAGGTGGCAGTTGGGGGTTACAGACAGATAGACCCAGAGTAGTGAAAGTGGTTCGGGTTGGACATTGGGCCACCTACACTGTGACTGAGTGAACACGTATAATAACATACAGAAACATAACATGTTGTGATGAGGTGTCAGCCAAATGTAAATGTATAGGGGAGTTGGGGAGTGGAGCACTCAGACCTGTTTGTTTGGGAAGGGGAAAGAGAGGTCTATGGTGGAGTGAATGAATGGGGAGTGCTGGGAAGTTGGGGGAGAGTGCATTGGGGGACAGGTGGAGGGAAATGGTGTGTGTGTCCTGGTGTGTTGAGGAATCTTGAATAAAGATGCCTTTGGGCTTGAATAGCTGCTGCTATAATTTATGTTATTTAGGGACGTTGAGAGAGACGCTGGTAGATTAACTGACCAACAGGCTTACATACAAAATACCAATAATCAAAACGGCAAGGAGAGAATTTAAGTATGGCTGGTGAGTATCAAAATGTATCTGAATGCACTGTCATTCTCTCTCCAGAAGAAGCACTCACAGACACAGCAGCACATACACATGGTTTATTGGGGTAGCTAGAGATGGGCGACACATTCCGATGAACTTTTGCTGAAGTGGACTTGTTTCCTATCAGAAACCGACATCTTGTGGTCATCAAGCAAAACTACACCTCTAAACTCTGACTTCATACATAGGACAGCTTTCCTAGGAATATAACTTTCCATGGCTGTGAACAAATGACTTTGAGTCAGGAGCCAACATGATAGCTTTGTTTTCCTTTTCTTTTTTAATGTTTGTCAGAGCTGCAGTGAAATGTGTTGTAGTACATAACCATAGTAGTACAGTACCCCTGGAGCAAATTAACTACTGAAATATCTCAATGAATCTGATAAAACCATCTTTGTCTTTTAAGGTTTGATTTCTGATACTATTTTTACACTGCACTTATTTTCCATACGACGAACTGGCCAACTGTGACAGGAAATGTAGTAAGTAGCCTAGTCAAAGTTAATGATGCCTAATAATATGTCAATCTGTTACTATGTATTTTCACCAGCAACACATCAACCCAACTATGACAGTGCCATGCATGTATCACAGGGAAATTACTTAAAGATGTGTAACTGTTACTGAGGTTGTTTTCACAGGGAGCCCAATTGCTTCAAGATAACAGGTCTAGTAGTACCAAGGAATCATGGGCAAGTTTCAGTAGCATGCAGGTGTCATGGAAATGTAGCAAAAGTGAATGCTTTATGTTGTTAATATCTGTTTAATCACTAGACTAGAGCCACTTGAAAAATACCTACTTACTTGAAGGTGCCATCTTTTAGTTAGCCTTGTTCGATCTTCCTGATGGGAGGATCAGGATAGTAGCCTAGTCACAAGACACCAGTGATACCATTACAGTACCAGGGTTGTGGGTTCGTTTCCCACGGGAGGCCAGTATGGAAAAATGTATGCACTCACTAATTGTAAGTCGCTCTGGATAAGAGCATCTGCTAAATGACTAAAATGTAAAATTGTAGTTTAAAAGTTAGGCAACCTGACTTGGTTTATACTTGTTGCCCCATGGTGATTTTAAACAGTACACATTTTTGTAACCCACCAAAAACTGGTATTCCGTTGAGCAAGGAACTTAATTAACCCCCTATAAAATTGCTCATTTGGTGCCAGCCTCTCCAACCTAATGTGCGTGCATACATCAGGGGGCTTGGATAAAAGCAGAAGACAAATGTCCATCTCGCATGGACTAATAACATTCTTCAGGACTTACTTTCATAGGTTTACTGAAGATGTATGGACAACTGCCCCAATGTGAAAGTGGATATGAATGCACTTGAACCACCATGGTAACTTAAGGTGGCAAACAGTACCAGTTTTTGTAACCCACCGTCACTCTTCGAAAGGACTATCAATAAAGGGATACATTTATCTTTCCAGTATGAAGGAAGTTGGCTGTAGTTTTGTGAGCCAGTGCTAATTAGTGTTAGCACTGGGTCTTTAAACTACTGGCAACTTCCTACATAATGTACAGACATAAAATTATAACCACTAGGTAATCTGACTCTGGGGAAGTTGATCAAGGGCCTCATTGCCCAAAGTATCCCTTTAAGTCAAATACTAAGTTTAACCTAAAATGTGTGAACATAGATATGAATGCACATTGTAACCCACCATCACCACTCTTTAGGAGTACAACTTGATTTCCCCTTAAGATTTATCAAACAAATACTAGGCTCTTTGGTATATGACTTCTGGACCTCAACGTGCAAAAGTAGATTACATGAATGCAACTTGAACCATGGTTAACTTGTTAAAAAGGAGAAATACCTTTATTTTATTTAAGACCATTAAAATAAATACTATACAGAACCCAATGTAGAAAAGTTAATACACGGCCTCCGTCTCAAAAAAAGGTTAACAAATTTCATAATCACATTTTAAAAATAGCACTGACCAATCAATAAATCCCCACATCCCTTTCAACCCACCCCTCCCACCCAATGAGTCAATTTTTTTAAACTGAAAAAAGACATTGTTATAATAGTAATCTCTATATATACGCAATCATTTGTAGTTTGGTCCTATGTGTAAAGACCACTCCAACAGTTTGGTGAGGTAGGTTACAAAAGTGACACCACCTTTTCTAAATCAGATATTTCTGGAAAGAACAAAACATACCTAGCCTTTCAAATCCCCACAGCAGGGTTCTTGTGACAGCTTGAAACAGGGTATGGATTGTAATCTCCCTCCATATCCTATTCAGCCGTGTGCGGTCAGTTTCCCTGCACCCCACCAATAATGAGCAGGTCTCAAACCAAAATAATAAAATGCTACCTCACAACTTGGGACTATACAGGATAAAGCAGAAATATAAACAAGAGAATCACACAGCAGAGAGCTCAGACATCAAGATCAAGGGGGAAAACATTTCATACTCATTCATGATCGCTTGTTTTTTTTCTTTTTCTATACAATTTTTTAATTCTTTGAAGCCCCTTAACCACCGAGAGAATAGGGTTGGATACCAATTTCAGTTGATACATTGTAGTCTTTTTAGAAGCACTATTCTGGCAAATGGTAATGTAATAACACATCTCCAAGCCCAAAAGGTCCATAGTATAGTTTTACTGTTGCACACTTACTGAAGAATTAGCAACACCCACTGACTGTAGATCAATGATACACTTCACAATAGTAAGGAGGGTGCATCCAAAATGGCACCCTATTGCTTACAGTGCACTATATAGGGTATATGGTGCAATCAGACAGCCATAGTCAGCATAAAAGCATGTCACTTTCCCCCACATACACAAATGCCACTAAATTGCATCATTTGGGGGTAGAGTGGATATCATAACCAGAACTTGGATAGTCAGGTCAGGGTAGGCCATAGAGTTGAATAGAGGGGGCACAGAAGCCATTGTGGTAAAGATGAATGATGTGGCCTCTATCCAACTATATGGGGTAATCTTTAATAACGACCATATTCAGTTCTAAACTTCAGTCTGAGTAGCGCGATTGTCCCATCATGTCAGGGAGTTGAGTTTAAAAACCAACAATGAACCAACCCACCAAAACAGAAGACATTTTAGACTTTGGAAAGACAAGGTGTGGGTGGGGTTAGGTAGGACTCAAACAAGCTTAACCACAGACTCAAAAGTAAATGGGCCATGACAAGACAGGACCCCCCAGTTAAGAGTACAATTATTTGTATTGGGTTAGAATACCACTAGGTCAAGGACCGGAATCATGGTGAAACAGGATCGGATCACAGGTCAAGAGGGGGAGGGATCTAGAAGGATCCTATCGGATACCAGGTAAAGGTGGTAAACGGCAGGGACCAGGGATCTGAGTGATCCTTATTTGAAGGGACAGGGGAACGTTTGTTCTGGATTTTGTTGAAGCCGAGTGTTGTAGAGGGGGGAGAGAAGGTTTGGGACGGAGATGGAAGGGGGCGGGATCTGGGGCAGAACGGAATCCTCTAGAATGTGGAAACTAGATGAGGTCAGCCACGTTCATGGGCATCTCCTCGACGGTGGTGTTGTAGAACGTCTCGATGTCCCGCAGCGTACGCTTGTCCTCCTCAGTCACCATGTTGATGGCAACGCCCTTACGACCGAAACGACCCCCTCGACCAATCCTGACAGAGGAGAGAAGCAGAAGTTAGGTTGGATATTTAGTTCCATCTCTTTAGGGTGACATGTAGTTGAATTGTGACTGTTGCAGGTAGATATGCCCCTTCATTACATGTTAAGTGCATTGAGCTACTGGAAAAGAGCTATACATTCATACCATTACGTAACGATTGATCAAACATTTACCCATTTGTCCCCCCCCCGATTTAGTACTTAAAATATTTTGTACCCACTGAATGAACCTCACTGAACACTGAAAGGATTTGCAATTTCAACCAACTAGTATCAAACTACATGACGCTGTATTCAGCCAGTGTGGAATCTGATCATGATTTCCAGAGCCCTGAGGTTTAGAACACACCAGCCAACAGAACGCTGACTGGCAGAACTACAACACTCAGGGGGTTCCAGAGTCAGTTGACACGCATGGATTTCATCATTACACAGCTATAGTTGAGCATGTCAAACACACGGGTGACCTGGTATCAATGTCGTTTGCTTTTATGTCAACCACCCGTGAAGTCAAAAAATTCCACATTGTGGACAATAACGTTCACAATTCTAATGCTGCATGCTGAGAGCTGTAGTATAAGTCTCACCTGTGGATGTAGTTCTCCCTGTTGGTGGGCAGGTCATAGTTGATCACCAGGGACACCTGCTGGACATCAATACCTCTGGCCTGGGAGACAAGGAGAGAGACAGGGGACAGTCAGTCAAATTAAGGTTAAGGCAACCAGACAGTTAAAGACAAAGACTGATTGCATAAGATGCCATTTGGGACACAGAGGACAGTCATAGTAAAACTAGGGCCAGGAGGCCAATGAGAGAACAGTCATGTCATACAGTACAAATGTATAAAGGTTGAAAACCAGGCACCGTAAAAGAGGACTGTACTTTAGACATTGGAGGAAGCCAGACTTTTCCATGGAAATTGAGGATCATGCCAACTAGTTTAACTCCTGAGCAATACCATGATGCCATCTAGACTAGAGGGTGTGGTAACAGTGGAACAATGTATTGTGCAATACACCTATTAACACCATATTGTGCAATACTTTAGTTACTTTGCTTCAGTCAACAGCAAGAAAATAAAAAATTACATCAGCGAAAGGTTGTAAACTGCTAATAAGTCGTGAGTTGGGACTGAGAGCCCAGTCACTGTGGAGAGCAGATTCTAGATTCTCTACCAAAGACCTTCATTCCTGACACAGCACACAAGCTGGAAGGAGAGTTATCTCTGGCCCTGAATTAACAGGAAGTGGGGTGGGGAACCATTAGAGCATGACAGGACGTGACTTACCAGCAGGTCAGTGGTGATAAGAACTCTACTGGAGCCTGAACGGAACTCCCTCATGATCAGGTCTCTCTCCTTCTGGTCCATGTCTCCATGCTGGAAGAGAATAGACATGAGCTACAGATACAAATCTTATTGGTCGCATACACATGTTTAGCAATGTTCTTGCTAGGGTTCCTTGCTACAACAGTGCAGTCATATTTAACAAACAAATCTAAAAGTAAAATGGAATTTATAGACAAACAAGTTATTAGGGTGAATAGTAAGCCATAACCATTTGATTGCTGGAAGAAAAGACTTATGAGGTAGATAGAGGTCTAACTACAGGAGTTAGACTTGAGGTTTTGCATCAAAATAATACACAATGTGCAAATACTAAGCTGTATACATCTGTGCCCATAGCATGAACCAGCCTATTCCTCACTGAACAGAGATGACTGGGATGAATATGGACTCATTCACTCTTCCCCTGACAGATATAAGACTCAGTGCCATTAGAGGACACCGCCTTGCCCAGTTGACAGGGGAGATGAGGGCAGAGCATAGAAATAAATGAGTTATTCCATTTCTAATGGGACAGACCCACATTGACATAGCTGTGCTAATGAAATCAGAGCAGAGTTGTAAGGTCAGTATTCTTAGAATTGTGACCCCGAACATGGCAATCAAAGCCCTAGGGAGTCTTACAAAAAAAAAAAAAATTCGCAGATATAGCTTCAGTCAACCTCGACTCGCCACCAAGTCTAGTAAGAACAGCGACAGACTAGTTAAATTAAATAAATAAATTGGTCATTTAGCAGACGCTCTTATCCAGAGCGACTTACACGAGCAATTAGGGTTAAGTGCCTTGCTCAAGGGCACATCGACAGGTTTTTCACCTAGTCGGCTCGGGGATTAGAACCAGCGACCTTTCGGTTACTGGCACAACGCTCTTAACCACTAAGCTACCTGCCGCCCCACTGAATTCTCAGGCCATGGCTGAAGCCCCGAGTTCAGTTTACTTCAACAGAAGCATTTATACAAGCAATGATTCCTAACTTCTTTTTTTATAGCCTTGTTAGCCTCTTACCCAGAGCAGTTTTAGGCTACAGACATAGCTTGAGAATGTAACTTTAAATTCAGGGTTATCATCTCTCACCAGAGCAGAGACTGTGAAGTCCCTGGCGTGCATCTTCTCAGTGAGCCAGTCCACCTTCCTCCTGGTGTTGATGAAGATCACAGCCTGGGTAATGGTCAGTGTCTCATAAAGATCACACAGGGTGTCCAGCTTCCACTCCTAACAGGTGAGACATTAAGGAACAGGTCAGGGGATGACAAAGCAATGGAATATAGCATCGATGCACCAGTTCTGCAAACACTTATTCTTGCACAATATAGTGTTAGGTAGACTTGTGCTGGGTCATCGTGAGTGAATGACACCCTCTTCCCAAAGTTCTCAACTTTCCTCTACCTTAGTCCTGCAGGTCAACAACTTATCCTATAATATATTACAAGTCTCATGAGAAGTTATACGTAGTCAAAACTAATGCCCAAGAGCCAATAACCACTGTAGGGTATTTGTCTAATAGAGGGGTGTGTTTTCAGGGTGACAGTCAGATTATGCCCCCAGAGCCCTGAGGCCCAGGAACAACCAGCTGACAGAACGCCAACCCAGGCCACCGGGAGCCCCAGGGGATTCTGGGATCAGTTGACACGCACAAGTTTCATAAGACAGCCATGCTCATACTGGCAACAAAAAAAACAATAGTTTAAATGTTTACAGCGGGGGGTTTACACCATTCCAATGGTTCTGTGATGAGCTAAGATGTCATGTTTCTACTTAGTGGGGCTTTTGTACCCTTGGCTCAGTAAAGGGTACAGAGTTTCTTTCAATTAAGTTGAACCAAGTGTACACATGACAGCTGTCTGAAAAGATGAGTTTGCCCTGTAAAAACCCATCTTTAAAAATGAGAACCAATACTGACTGTAGGTACAATCAAAGTTAAGCCTATTCTAAACTCTCCTAAGGGCTACTTCTACATACAACTCCCCAACCCCACCTTTAACTGATCCTAGATCTGTGCCTAAGGGCAACCTCACCTCTTTCTCAACATTGATGTAGAACTGGCGGATACCCTCCAGGGTGAGCTCCTCCTTCTTGACCAGGATGCGGATGGGCTCACGCATGAACTTCTTGGTGACCTCCAGGACATCCTGGGGCATGGTGGCAGACAGCAGCACCACCTGGCGGGGTTAAAGGCAATAGTTGTAATTAATGATATAGATATTAAATCTCTTATGTCCATACTAGCTAATACTTGGTGGCACCCAATTCCCTATATAGTAACTAAAATGAGTACACTACAGAGGGAATAGGGTGCAGGTTGTTAGGCATGTTGAAGTCAATCAACATTCCCCTGAACAGTCTACAGTTTAACCTCAGGGAAGAGGCAATGCTAAACTCAAAACGAGTGACTGTGATAACTGGTTGTATAAATTGTAAACTGCTATTAAGTCGTGAAGAGGGACTGAGAGCCCAGTCACTGTGGAGAGCAGATTCTAGATTCTCTACCAAAGACCTTCATTCCTGACACAGCACACAAGCTGGGAGGAGAGTTATCTCTGGCCCCATAGTATAGGGAGTGTGTGAACATTTTCAGTGTAGCACCACTGCATCAAGTCCATACTTCCCTTTAGCAATGAACCATGACAATGTTTCTAGTGAACGTCAACCCCATCAGATACACCTGTCAAATATGTCTAGCTAAAGTTGGTACTACTCAGATTGACGTACCTGTGTGCTGGTGGGGAGCTTCTGGAAGATCTCGTAGATCTGGTCCTTGAAACCTCGACTCAACATCTCATCTGCCTCATCCAGCACAAACATCTTGATGTTCTTAGAGGCTAGATGGAGGGAAGGTGTAGGGATACAATTAGAACCAATTAAAACACGCATCTACAAATATTAATTACTTCTGTACTGGTAATATCACCACTAGTCATGTTAAGAGGGATGAAAGGGGTGGGGAACGCCCCATGAACCTTCAACACTTTTCCTGCTATTTGACAAAAACAAGTGCTGAGTCATTGAATGCTGTATTCAGCCAGTGTGGAATCTGATCATGAGTTCCAGAGCCCTGAGGTTTAGAACACACCAGCCAACAGAACGCTGACTGGCAGAACTAGAACACTCAGGGGGTTCCAGAGTCAGTTGACACGCATGGATTTAATCATTATACAGCTCTATAACCCTACCCTGTCACTCAATATAAACACCAACTCAAAATGTACAAGCTCGCATACGCTAAATTAAATATTTAAAGGCCTCACTCCAAGCGCAACTTCAACCATCGATCGTCAATTAAACAATTGGTCAACCACTAGAGAGGCGCTTACCCAGGTATTTGCGGTTCAACATGTCGAACACGCGGCCAGGGGTCCCCACCACTATGTGAGGGGCCTCAGCCTGGAGCTTGGTGACCTCGTTACGGACGTTTGTCCCTCCTATACAGGCATGGCAGGAGGCTCCCATGTAGTCACCTAGGGCCAGGATCACCTTCTGGATCTATTGACAGGGAAGGAGAGAAATGTGTATTAGGTAAAGGGGTATTGTTTTGACACCTGATCGGAGAGGTTTGTGTCAGAGGTGCGACTAGAATAACTGAGGTGGTTTTGGTTTGAAGGAAAGTCAGTTTTAGTGACAATATTTTATTCCAGATTCATCTGGCATCAGTATTGTGAAGCATGTGTAGCCCATTACAGGAAAAATCGTTGGCCCGGTTGACTTGTAAACCTCAGGTTTGGCCACTATTTCCTGTCATACAAACTGTCGTAAACTACAAGTTTTATAGATCTGTGCCCATAGCATGAACCAGCCTATTCCTCACTGAGCAGAGTTGACTGGGATGAATATGGACTCATTCACTCTTCCCCTGCCAGATATAAGATTCAGTGCCATTAGAGAACACCGCCTTGCCCAGTTGACAGGGGACATGAGGTTAACATACACAAGAGGCTACAAGTTTAGAACGGTGTGACATGACTTATGGTGTATTCTAGTTACATTTCTGTCAAGTAACTGAAGTACCCGCCCGTACGTACCTGCTGAGCCAGCTCTCTGGTGGGGGCCAGAACCAGGGCCTGGGTGCCCTTCAGCTCCATGTCGATCTGCTGCAGGATGGAAATGGCAAAGGTGGCAGTCTTCCCAGTACCAGACTGAGCCTGTGCAATCACATCATAACCTGCGGGCAGGTAGGATGGGAGATAAAGCCAATGTCAGCTCTTTATTAAAAATTAATAATAGTGGCACATCTTTACCCCCCCATTACATTTACTATATTGTTAGTAAGCACCGCAACTATTTTGGGTGTGCTTGAACGCATGCTTTTTTACTAGAACGTCAGCTAACAAGCATACATACCAAACTAAATATTATCCACCCACTACCAGTTTGTTTTCAGTTGGTCAGTAAATTAAAGTCAAAATGCACTACATTCGTTAGTTTCATTTGTGTCCATAGCATGAACCAGCCTATTCCTCACTGAACAGAGATGACTGGGATGAATATGGACTCATTCACTCTTCCCTTGGCAGATATAAGACTCAGTGCCATTAGAAGACACTGCCTTGCCCAGTTGACAAGGGGATTGAAGTCAAGCAGAAGTTGTGACTTCAGCAGTTTTAGTTCCTTTGGCTTAAGTGAACGTTAGTAGTCTTTTCAAGCTGACAAGGTTTATTTTAGTCACTGCAGTTATCATGCTGTACTGTCACTGCTCATGCTTTCCTAAGAGTTTGTTGAATGATCTCATACGGTTTATAAGATAAACAATTTGACCATTATGCCTAACCATCTGAAGAGTGAGTGTGGTTGAGTACTCACCCTTGATACAAGGGAGGATGGCCCTCTGCTGGATAGCGGAGGGTTTTTCAAAACCATAGGCATAGATTCCCCTGAGCAGCTTCTCGCCCAGGTTCATCTCATCAAAACTGTCCACGATCTCATTCCAGTTGCTCTGTAGAAAGTAGAAGATAAGCATTTATATTTGAGTAATTTAGCAAACACTTATCCAGTGTGACTTGAAACTTTACTATCTACTGAATATCTACCGTTTTAGCATTCAATTAAGCAGAGATCACACATTATCAAGCTGTAACTTGAGCTCTTGAATATCTTGTCTTCTGCATCCAATTTAGCAGATGTAACACTGAAGCATTACTCACCTCAATGATACCATCTGGCTCCATGCCCTCTGGGCCATTATCTCTGGGAAGTCTGAAAAATCAAATATGACAGAAGTCATTATCAGCTAATTCCCCGAGGGATAACAGTACAGCCATACTAAACAATGTACATTTTACAATGTAAAGCTGACGTGTTTAAGCTTGTAAGGAAGAGAAATATGGTTACTTATAGGCTACACTGGACAAGCGGGGCTGTTCAAGTGAGAAATTGTTTCTGGTGGAGACGTGAAACTTCTACTAGAAAGTGATTAAAATAAAATAAGGAAGTTAACCGTTTCCTAACTAAGTTCTGTAAGTATTACTAAAAAGCATTATTGCACAATGGAGATTGTATAGTACACGTCGAGGGCGGGCGGCATTTTCCCAGAAAAACGCCCCATGGTAGAAAGGCGGCCATTTCTTTTTCAGACATTTCAAGATGGTCGTTTCCCACGGCCCGAATACCAGTGCTGGCTAGCGGAATGCGTAAACGACGATTGAACATGCAAAATACGTGTCAGAACTCTGAAATTACATTGCTAGATGTAAAAAAAAACTGACTTAACGTTATATTCAAATTTAAAGTAAGCCCTTTGAAAATATTTTTTGCTGATTTACAGGGGCTGGTAATCATCTACGTGTCAAGCATTAGCTTGCTAGATAGCCAACTAGGCCCAATGTCGAGCCCTCGTGAATTGTCAACTTGATCAATATTAAGTAAACACATCTAGACCATTTTTTTATACACTAACTATCCGCTTCGGATTTGATAAATAGGTCAGACAAAACTGGCAATTGTAAAATAATCATCATCAGGCCTGCAATTGTCACGCCGGTAACTGCGACCATGTGCGTGACATTTCCCCCAAGCACTTCGTTCGAGACATCCAGCTGTACCTAGCTGACTAACGATACCATGTTGACCTTACCAAGATATTTGGATTAATATACCGACGTATTTTCAAAAGTGAGGCTTATCAAAATCAGATAACACTGAATAGCCACACCAGGTACGCGTATACCGGAAAGGCCTAACGTTAGACCAGCCTCAAGTCAAGTTCGCCACTCACGTGCTTGCCGAGAAGCCGGCACTGCAGTATCTCCTACTACAAATTAGGTTCACGTTCTGGCAGCGGCTTTCCAAACATAAAAATACATTTAATTCGTACGCTTTTACAACCGAATATAAAATGATGTTGGTTATATATTACGAGTAACTCGTTATCTAAAAAGGCCGAATTGAGGGACCTTTACATTGGCTAAGTTAACGTTAGCATACGGGCTAGCCAGCTATTTAACGAGACAAATATGTTCAACATTATCGCTTCAAACATCGCATAAATGTTGATATACTATGCGTTACGATAATACATATTTTTCTAATTACAATTTCATCAATATTACACAATACATTTCTAACAATGTGCTTTCCTTACTGTACCTGTCTTCATATTCAGCCGACATTATCACAAAGGAAGAGAATGTGGCAGAGACCTTATATATACGTCAACGTGATGAGAAAACTAGCGATTTCATTGCAGCAGCGCCCTATCAATCAACTCTGACTCCACCCGTCATGGCATGTCATTGGCTAACTCATACGTCATTAACAAAGTGATTGACAGCATAATAGCGTTTATTTGCACTTGAGTAGGCGGGATATAATACATAACCCTCCCATCGCATGTAACTATTGGGCAAAAGCAGGCTTGAAGTCAGTTTTCATTGGGTATTTCCTTTGCAACGTTGAGAGCGCTCGAACACTGATCTTAGATCAGCGTTTACGATCCTATTAAAAACATAACCATTCTAAAATGAGAATTCTAAAACCTATCCAGGAACAGTTCATGTAACACCACATTATGACCAGAGCCATCCCCTGCCCAAGTCTATACGTCACTACATTGTCATTTCGCAAATTACAGTAATAATTAGATCACGTCTACTGTGTTGAAATGAACAACAAATCGTGTTGTACTTGTACCCTGAACTTTTTTGGGAGAACATGAGTCATTTACAGCATCATCTACCTAGACTACCCTCTATTTTTAGTCATGGAGATAAAACGTATCTACTGATAACTAACGTTGTCTGCTTTGGTAACGTTCGCCATAAAATAGAGATGTGATGGACAACCTCCACTCTACCGTAACCTCTACTATTGGTTCAAAAAGAACACTTACCACACTACTGCGTTAGAATCATAATTAATTAGAATGACTGGAACTATAGAAGTCAATGTGAACATTCTACCTTCCACATTCATGGGTAACTACTACAGTATAAGCTAGCACTTGGGCACTAGCAGCAGGAAGCAAACATTTGCTACTATTAAATTGGTCCTGCAAAATCTCGAAATATATCTGTAATTTAGGTATGCATGAATAGCTTATTTTTTTCTTAATACTGCCTATTGTTGAAGATAGGATCACCCAGACAGACAAATATACCCACACACAATCCAGAACATCTAGACGTCACACTACAGTACTACAACAGAGATAAATCATCCTCTTCCTCGATTCAATGTCAATTCACACTAGCTAGTAAATACATTATACAAAGCATGAAGAAATTCAACTTTCATTTATCTGTTCCTTGTCATGTAGTTGTTTATTCTGATTAACCATAAATGCTTTTTAAAAGGTATAAAAACAATCAATTATGTTCCATCAAACTTCTGCTCAAAAAAGAATATAAAAACAAAACAGATCAACAATGTCTCTTTTAGTTACAAAAAGAGGGGGAAATGTAATACCACAAATACGTCCCAAATGGCACCCCATTCCCTATATAGTCCACTACTTTTGATCAGAGCCTTATGGTCAAAGTAGTGTACTATAAACGGCATAGCGTGCCATTTGGGAACCAATTTGTTTGTAGCTGACATGGTCCAACCAATATGACTCCAACATGACTTAGTAAGATATTGTTTTTATTTTAATCAAAATAAAAAAACATCACTGCCCTCCAAAAAACACCCATGAACAATAAGCATAGCAACACGTTTTTTTAAACTGACAAAGAGAGAAAAAAAGAACATAAGTAAAGATAGAACTACCACTTCTTTTCACTCCACACTTGTCCATTTGGGGGGCTCCTGCATCGGTAAGGTGATAAGTCAGTTTAGAGAAAGAGAAAAGTCTAAATAAAGTGTATTTTTATTCAAATGCACCATCAGAGTATAGTAGACTTGGTTTGCATCCAAATGGAACCTTATTACCTATATAGTCTACTGCATTTGTCCAGGGTCCATGATCAAAAGTAGTGCACTACATATGGAAATAGTGTGCCATTTGGGATACAATCATAGACATTGCCTCTGTCAATCACAAGGAAACAACCATGAAAATGAAATAAAAGGTCATGGGAGAGAGGAGAAAAACAGAAAGAGAGGGCAGAAAACAGGGGCCGAAAATATAAAATGCCCTCTTGTAGTAGTAGTAAAGTCTCTGGATATCAACGTCGTCAAGGGGATTTTTTTTTTCCTTTGAAAAGTTTGTTTCCTTTCTTTCAGTCACTAGCTCGTTTAGAATAGTTCATTTGAACCATCCCTCGCTTCCTCCTTAGAATCCCCCACTTCTTTGTTTAGAATCCTCAAAGGGCGTGGTGTCACAGCGAGAGCTTGCAGTGACACAGTTCTTTGTACATGAGCCTCCTCAGTTTGGGCATGTCCTGCTGGCCGAAGCTGAACGGCTGACCCAAGGCTAGAGTCTTGCAGTACTGGAAGGAACACGGACAGAGATGGGTTAGAAATCAGGCTTCCCCCTAGTGTAGGACACAAAGGCCCCCAAAGCAACATCCAGGCCCTCTAGCACCAAATTGTTCTACCTTGCCATTCAGAGGGCAATGTTAAGCAGTTACAATATTAAAACTATCCAATCCTAAATCTAAACGAGTGTCTAGGTCTTGGAGTAGGGGCTAGGGCTTGTTTTGGAATTCAGCACACAAGTTTGTAGTACAAGGACAGCTATGGATCATGGCTCTCGATAGAAGTATGAAAAATGTATGCACTCACTAACTGTAAGTCGCTCTGGATAAGAGCGTCTGCTAAATTACTAAAATGTAAGTATGACCATCTAGGATTATAATGAGGACTTGGACCTACCTGAAGAACGAACGCCCCACAGTCACTGTCATTGTTCTGGCGGCCCACATTCTGAAACACACAAAACAGTAAATACACTCAGAATATAACCCCACCAATGTCAAACAAACAAAATATGTTGTTCCTTCATGTAAAGCAATTGTTATTACACTATGTCAGAAATGAGAACTGAAGTCAAACCGACTCACCATTTTGAAATAGCCTTTCCATCCTGGAAGGAAATCTCTCTGTTCTTTCTTGACAGCCTCTGCCTGCAGATACTTTGCAATATGCTGAGGAGGTGGTAAACAGAAGAAGCGTGAATTTAGCATAATTTCAAAGACGACCAAATTAACACCCAAACAGACCATTCTGAATGAGGTGAAACAAACAGGTGCTGTAACAAATAGAAATCGAGGTGCCACTAAATCCTAAATCCATGTTAGACAAGAAAAAAGGTATGGCACAAAAGAGTACGTTCACTCAGATTTTAGAAAGCAACGTTTCTCTCTATGCAAGCTATGGTCAGGTCTCACTTGGGAAAGAGGTATTCTGACCGCAACTGGACTTCCGAGTTAAATATGCATTTGAAACATGGCCGTCTCACCTTTGGGCAGCGTCGGTTGAGTGTGCGTTGGGAGTCGAAGTAGGTGATGGCCCTACGGGGGATGTCCACGCTGACCAGGGACCAGTGGACCTCCAGGTGGATGGGGATCAGGAGGAGATCCTTCTTGAAGATGTCCACCTGGGAGGGAAGAGGTAGGAACATGTTCAGGCGTTGGTGGGTTAAGGCCCGGGTCTCTTTGCACTTAACAGTAAGCGTAACAGATTTGTCCCCTCAATGTATTTGTGACAGGTGCACAAATGTCAATTGGTTCACAATTTGTTGCATATTTAGTTACAATGCAATATACTGACAACATTTGATAGATTGCTTTTTTGAGAAAGGATAATGCAAAGCAGGTATATTGAGGACAACGTAACAAAAAAAACGATGAGATAACGAATATCTGGATAAAGTAATCCTTCTACCCCCCCCACCAAAAAAAAACATTGTAAAGTGGTTATCCCACTGGCTATAAGGTGAATGCACCTATTTGTAAGTCGCTCTGGATAAGAGCGTCTGCTAAATGACGTAAATGTAAAAATGTAATCTTTATGGTTCCTTACATTCTTCGTCCATCGTTTGACTCCATCGTAGCCTTTCGTCCTCAACTTATCGTAGAAGAAACTGTTGAAGAAGTGAACCTGGGAGAGAAGGAGAAAGATGTCAGATGCTACAGATATTCTCCTTCATTGAATATACTGTGTTCAGGGGAAATATTATGGATTTTGTTGAAGTAGTACATCATGGAAGTATGTTGTATTATACATTTTAAATTGTTCCTACCTTCTCGGGCACAGAGTCCATCACAAGGTCACCATACATGTTCATGACCTAAAGAAGAAGAGACATTGAATAAACACAATGCCTTGCTTTTAATCTGTTCAAAAGTAACAGATATTTGCATACAGTGCCCAATCCTAACTAGACATACACACAAATACAATTTTGCATAAGTCATGCAATGATTTCAATGCATAGTATGCAAAATGTATGCAGAAATTCAGATTACATGAGCAAATATCAAGTTAGAATCCGGGCCGTAGTGTTTAGCACAGGGTCCCACCTTGGGGCATACAGTTGTGTGTTATTACTTGTTATAAGCATGTATGCGACTCCTGAACAGCTAATCAAATGGCTACCCGGACTATTTGCATTGCCCCCACTCCCTCTTTTACGTTGCTGCTACTCTCTGTTTATTATCTATGCATAGTCACTTTAACTCTACCTACATGTACAGATTACCTCAATTACCTCGACTAACCTGTGCCCCCGCACATTGACTCTGTACCGGTAGCCCCTGTATATAGCCTCTGTTATTTTGCTGCTGCTCTTTAATTATTTTTTACTTAACACTTATTTTTCTTAAACTGCATTGTTGGTTAAGGGCTTGTAAGTAAGCATTTCACTGTAAGGTCTACACCTGTTGTATTCGGCGCATGTGACAAATACCATTTTATTTTTATTTGTGGCCTTATAATGCTTTGTAGTGTTAGAAAAATTATACAATAATTGATTATACAAAATATAGATTTAAAAAAATTGTCAAACATGGTACAGTATTTCCTTATAATACATTACATAATCTCTACACATGTAGGCATAAACAAAAAATGGAGTAAAGTAGACTAAAGGATAATTAGGCACTTATAAAGAAACACCTTCATTGGAGGATAAGGTGGCAGGCTTTGGCACAGGCATTTTACAGTGCCTTCAGAAAGTATCACACCTCCACTTTTCCACATTCTGTTGTTACAAAGTGGGATTAAAATTGATTTAATTGTAATTTTTTGTAATCTATCTACTTCCTTCCTCTCCGGCAACAGTTAGGAAGGACGTCTGTCTCTTTGTAGTGACTGGGTGTATTAATACACCATCCAACATGTAATTAATAACTTCACCATGCTCAAAGGGATATTCAATGTCTGCTTTTTAAATATTTACCAAATAGGTGCCCTTCTATGCGAGGGATTGGAAACATTCCCTGGTTTTTGTGGTTGAATCTGTGTTTGAAATTCACTGTTCAACTGAGGGACATTACAAATAATTGTATGTGTGGGGTACAGAGATGAGGTAGTCATTACAAAATCATGTTAAACACTATTATTGCACACAGAGTGAGTCCATGCAATTTATTATGCGAGTTAAGCACATTTTTAATCCAAAACTTATTTAGGCTTGCCATAAAATAGGTTGAATACTTCTTGACTCAAGACATTTCAGCTTTTCATTTCATAGTAATTTGATAATTTTTTTAAAATCTAAAAACATAATTCCACTTATGGGGTATTGTGTGTAGGCCAGTGACCAAAAAATAAAAATGTAATAAATAATGTATTCAGGCAGTAACACAACAAAATGTGGAAAAAGTCAAGGGGTGTCAATACTTAGTTACCTGATAGAATTTTACAAAATGTATTATTTTAATCTAGACCGCTAACATTATCAATGTCTGGAAAGCTGACGAAGAAGACCTAATGGCGTTGTATAACCCACAGTAAAGCAAGGTATGGGCTTCTGTTTCAATGGATCCATCATTACAAAAAGTACAGACACGTTTATCTAAGGGAGTGTATCGATCAGTCTCAATAGCGTGAAGGGCCACTCCACATCGAAATGTAGCAAAAGAGCTTCGATATTGCTTGGATAAAACTGTACATACGGTTCTGTCCCAAAAGCGCATTTAAAAAGGCAGCCGGTGCACAGTTTTTTTACTTTCAGGTTTTTTTTATCAGTTGGTACCACTTTAGTTCATCGCTCTCTGAAAGTGCTGATTGAAAATCATTTTGGTAATTTTTAGAATACACTTCGCCTGTATGAGTGAGGTGAGTCATATGAACAGAGTAAAAAAGGCTGACATGGTATATACATGGTCCTCTGTAGCTCAATTGGTAGAGCATGGCGCTTGTAACGCCAGGGTAGTGGGTTCGATCCCCGGGACCACCCATACGTAAAAATGTATGCACACATGACTAAGTCGCTTTGGATAAAAGCGTCTGCTAAATGGCATATTATATAAAAATGTACAATTGCAACATCACAAGCCCATAACAATACACGTTTACATAGACGTTAATTTGGCATGCTACAAAAGTGTTTAGTACAGGGTCCCACCCACCTGGTCATTGAGCCAGTTCTGTCCATACAACGTGCTTAGGTCATCCATGGTGAGGACATGACGCTTGTAGTTGACACGGAACCCTCGCACCATGGCCGTGCCGGACGACCTCTGGTAGGACTGGATTAGGTGTTGAACCACTACTTTCCTGTTGGAAATGGAAGCATGAGATGAGGAATATGAAACTTGTCCTAAAGTTTTTCTGCATTTTACCGCCTTGTCTTTTTTGGAAATATGAGATGGAACTGTATCAGTCAAGGATTACACTGGACAACAGCTGGGTCATATTCATTAGTCCACAACATAGCGAAAACAAGCGTTTCTTATTGGAAAATCCTCTTCCGTTTGGTTCCCAAGCCCTGGTGATGAACAGGGGGTTGCATCACAGATTGTTTACATCACGATCATCAATTTGTAACATTTGTGCCTTGTTATAACACGAAGACTCATTTCCATCAACATACTCAGAACTTGGGTGATTCTAATAACGTGGGTGGTTTCATCATGTGGGTGGTCCCTTTCCCTTTGTTCCAATTCACTCCAGCAGATTTTATGGACTCCCGAGTGGCACAGCGGTCTAAGGCACTGCATCTCAGAGGCGTCACTACAGACCCTGGTTCAATTCCAAGCTGTATCACAATCCGACCGTGATTAGGAGTGTTAAAAATAACTCATTTGGAGGTCTAAAATCATAGAATTAGAATCATTCCAATTCTATGTCTGAAATTAGAGCGCTGCGTAGAAGCTAGAAGGAATGCGTGACTACTCTCCAGGACAAATGGACTTGGTTTACATTCCACCTGGCCTTGGCAAAGAGCACCAGGCTTTTTATGGCCAACATTTTAAAAGCACCTCACATTAGGCAGACATCAGGGATATCAGATTGTATAAATATTAGGCTATGTTGTGTTTCTCATTTGTGTTGGTTGTCGCTCTCTCTGTGTATGTGTCCATGCACAGTACAATAAATTATGTTTCATCTGTGTTTGTACGTGTACTGTATGTGTGGACACTGTGTGTGAATGTGCACCTGCGCATGGATTGCTTTGCATGTCTGTGCGTTTTTGCATGTCTGCCTGTGTGTGTGTGTGTGAGAACGTGTACACTACATTGGTGTGTGTGTGTGCACACGTCTCAGACCTGTGAGGCTGTGAGAAGTTGTCGTTGAAGATGTCTTTTAGTTTCTCCACCACATCGTCAGCGTGGATGGGGATCAGACTGCCGTACTTCTGGAGGGACTCATCCAGTATCCCTGAGACGATGGGAAAACAATACAGAATGTTGGGAGAGTAATATGGAATCAGACTGTAGAGGATTCTGTGACCTTGAGCAGCCAAGGTCAGTCCTATATTCATATCCTGTTGGTAGCAGATGCGTAAAGCTAAACCATACCAACATGAACATATTACCTTAACTACCTCGTACCCCAGCACATTGATTTGAGAAAAGAACAAGCTTAATTTCTTACTTGAACTGGGCCCCGTTTCCCAAAAGCATCTTAAGGCTAAGTTCATCATTAGATTGATTGAGGTCAATTCTACACAATGTAGCAGTTTTAAAGCAAATTCCCTGCGATTCTACATTGTCTGCCATGGAGAGGAGAGAAAATGTGGCCGTTTTAAAGCCAATTTCCTGCAATTCTGCAATTTTGCCATGGCTAATGCTATGGTCTTTTGCTCAAACATAGTAACAAAATATATACTGCTAAATACATTTTCAATTCTCCCCGTCTAGCTTTAATTTTGGTGATTGTTACTTTTCAAAGATTATATTATATATAAAAAAAATAGGTCCATTATCTTTTCTACATACTTTATATCTGGTTTTAGTCGTTTAAGTTTACACTGTTTGTTTGGACTTACGCGACCTGAAAATACGCTTAGGCGGCCCGTCCAATGATTTCATATATATATTTTTAATTTTTGTGTGTGTGTATTTTACCCCCCCTTCTCTCCCCAACTTCGATCATGTCTCATCACTGCAACTCCCCAACGGGCTCAGGAGGTGAAGGTCGAGTCATGCGTCCTCCGAAACATGACACGCCAAACCGCGCTTCTTAACACCCGCCCGCTTAACCCGGAAGCCAGCCGCACCAAGTGGCGCAGTGCCTTAAACCGCTGCGCCACTCAGGAGGCCCCCGCTCATCCATTTCATTAGCAGAAAATCCCTGAGTTACTTCCTTACATCACATAATTTAAACTAGAAAAGGTAATTTCCCCTAAGAAAAATGTAATGTTTTAGTTTACCATGCACACAGCTCATGTGTTCATCAGTGAGAGCGACCTCCACAGGTTTCTCTCTGACGATGGCGTACGATGAGGCCTCTGATTCCCTTCTTCCGCTCTCCCCGAGACCTCCCATCAGACTGGACTGGTAGTCTCCTGAGTAACCATTCAACACGTTATCTGCAGGGACGACAAGGGTTTAGTAAGTGAATATTATGAGATAATTATAGTATAGTTTATATAATGGTGATACCTGTTGAGATGCATACAGTCACATTCATTGAAACATATCAGCCCAGTGCCAACACGAGCGTTCCAATTTTGCCAACCGTGGGTATATTAGAGAATTCTGCTTGCCAGCAAAAAATAGAGACTTGAGTGTACCCTCAATTGTTTTGATCATATCAACAGCCCTTTCGAACACTGAGTGTTCAGTTTGTCAGATACACCTTTCACCATCCATGGGATCATCTCACCTCTTTCAGACCCACTGAGCCTCTCGTCATCTGACAGTGGGCTGCTCAGGCCCGGGTCCGCTACCGTCCTCTGCCGGTTGGAATACAAACTATACCGACGCCACCTCCTCGCCCTCCTGTGCCCCAGGGTGCCCACCCACTGAGCCCGCTGACGCCAGGTCTGCCAATGCTGGGTGAGACGGAGCCGTAGGCCTTCATGAGAGTGGAGCTTCCTCCAGCGCCTCAGCCTGCGCTGCCTGAGCCCGTTGAGCCTGGACTGGATAGGGACGCTGGGAAAGTCCCTTTCTTCAGGTTCGGCCTGGTTGTTGTCATGGTCATCGTCGCCTAGTGGTGCTTGATGATGATTCTGCTCTTGTAGGGATGGGGTGGGGACCATGTGTGGGACCTCCCATACAACCTCAGCCTCCTCTCCTTCCTCATCATCATCCCAGCCCTCACCTTCAAAATCTTCCTCATCATTTTCCCCCTCGTCCTCCATGTACTCGGCCTCCCAGGCCACCCTTTCCTTCTGGCCCAGCTTTAGGTGCATGGGGCTGGGCATCCGGTGGGTGGCGGTGGGGTCGATCTCCAGGTGACCCCCGGAGATCGCTACACCACCACCTCCTCCATCCCCACTGTCCTCCTGGCCCAGCTGCCCCTGCCAGCGGTTCTGTGCTAGGCTGCTACCACTGTCCCTCATGGTCCACGGGCACCCCACAACCTGCGCCAGCTCGTCGCTTGGGGAACCAGTAAGGGAGAGAGATGAGACAAATGTCACATGATGTACTTCCAATGTTTTTCTGTAGGTAGGCCACTACCATAATAAGCAAACCTACGACATGCAAAGCAAGTGTATAGCATTCTGCAAGCATGACTGTAACCACGTTTGTTTCTGCAACTCTTAGGCCATAAAGCTAGGTAACTAGTACATTCCTTTCCTGTTCACCGAATTATTGTAAGCAGCTCAACGCTTTTAAGTTTCAACATAACGTGAATTGATGCATTTACATCCTGGGCCTTGCGAAAGCCATTCATTTTGGTAGTCATTAATTGGAACATTCAGCTGGCGAGCTAGCAGGCTGCACCTATAAGAAACCTGTGAACTAGAAACAAACGTGCAATTATTGCTAAGTTAACTAGCTAACGTTAATGAGATAGCGATTAAGCATGTTGTTTAGCTTGCTTCGACATGACCTAAGTTAACTAAGTGTAACTATCAAAACTATTTTACAGCTTAGTGTGTTGTTTTGTATGTATATTGTATAAGCAATTCATGGGTGACCAATTAAGCGAAAAACGGTGCTAGCTACTTAGCAAGGCTTTAGCTAGCTACTTCGCAAGCTAACATTAGGTAGCTAGCAACACAAAAACTGCCGGTCGCCTATCGTTGTCTCAAATAAAATGCAACCCCGCACTCACCGTTAAACTGCAGTTTTGTGCAAATGTTTTTCTTATATACAGTTTGCGCAGTGTTTTAAATTATATTTGGCACCAAAACAGACGCTACTTTTCTGCTAAACCTCATTCAATGAAGCAGACACTGATGTAGTAAAGCAATCGTCACCACCCCCCAGCTAAGTTTGAGCCCTCTCCGGACTTCCGGTTTCAAGAAAATAACATCGCTTTTAACAGAAAGGAATGGCAGTTATACGACACGGTGAATAATAAATACCATATATTTAAATACATTTTCGATAGTCTATAAGGGGTGCAAAGGAAGTAACAGTGTAGCAAGGCGAATTTATGCTAACAACCCTCTCGACTGACAACATACGAAACCCGTCGCACTGCATCGCGTCATTTACGACCTAGCTTAAACAGTGCAGGTCAGGGCACAGGTAAGAGTAGCACATTTTCGGTATTTTCTACGATTCTGCTTCACATTAAGTTAGATTAAATGTGTTATTTTGAAAGTATATAAGCTGTGGATGCGCTGCATAATAGAAAATAGACATTATACGCAGTGGAAGTAGTGAAATGATGACAAGCGGTGAGCGCTCGTGCAGTGAGCTGTTTTCTGTAATGAAAGTTTTTGTTTATTTGCCTGTCGGTGTCAACAAAATGGCACGTTGATGTAGTCTAGGTGATTGTGACAATCAATGTTATGAGGGTGACATCTATTTGCTGGTAGAGCAAATTGATAGTTTCTGAAAGTCTACGTGATGTCATGCATGGTTTTCTCAGATATTGAAACGTGACCCTTGCTCTATATAGCTGATTGTCTGGAATGGACTTTTGAACTACACAAACCCTGGCCTCCACTGCCATTGCGCGCTCTCTCTCTCTCTCTGCAGGCTCTTAAGAATGTTATCTAGCTAGCTAAGCATCTTTTTATTTTTAGTAACTAGTAGGCTACTTCAAGATATTGTATCCACTATTCTTTCCACTCTTTCTTATAGGGAACAATAAAGTGCCTTACATAATGAGTGTCCCCAGCTACACCAAGGCTAAGTATGACCAGAGTGACAAGATGGAGCTGGGTCTGCCTGACTTCCCTAGCGGACCTCTGGACATATACAGGAAGAAAGCATCCTTCAACTGGAAAGAGATGGTTATGTTCCTTGAGGGAGAGGACATGCTAGCATTGAAGGTACACTACCGGTCAAAAGTTTTAGAACACCTACTCATTCAAGGGTTTTTCTTTATTTTTACTATTTTCTACATTGTAGAATAATAGTGAAGACATCAAAACTATGAAATAACACATATGGAATCATGTAGTAACCAAAAAAGTGTTAAACAAATCAAATAATATTTTATATTTGAGATTCTTCAAATAGCCACCCTTTGCCTTGATGACAGCTTTGCACACGCTTGGCATTCTCTCAACCAGCTTCATGAGGTAGTCACCTGGAATTCATTTCAATTAACAGGTGTGCCTTGTCAAAAGTTAATTTGTGGAATTTATTTCCTTCTTAACGCATTTGATCCAATCAGTTGTGTTGTGACAAGGTATACAGAAGATAGCCCTATTTAGTAAAATACCAAGTCCATATTATGGCAAGAACAGCTCAAATAAGCAAAGAGAAACGACAGTCCATCATTACTTTAAAGACATGAAGGTCAGTCAATCCGGAAGTGCATTCACAAAAACTATAAAGTGCTATGATGAAACTGGCTATCATGAGGACCGCCACAGGAATGGAAGACCCAGAGTGACCTTTGGTCTGGAGTCCAAATTTGAGATTTTTGGTTCCAACCGCCGTGTCTTTGTGAGACGTGGTGTGGGTGAACGGATGATCTCCACATGTGTATTTCCCACCGTAAAGCATGGAGGAGGAGGTGTGATGGTGTGGGGGTGCTTTGCTGGTGACACTGTCTGTGATTTATGTAGAATTCAAGGCACACTTAACCAGCATGGCTACCACAGCATTCTGCAGCGACACGCCATCCCATCTAGTCTAGCTTAGTGGGACTATCATTTGTTTTTCAACAGGACAATGACCTAACACACCTCCAGGCTGTGTAAGGGCTATTTTAGCAAGAAGGAGAGTGATGGAGTGCTGCATCAGATGACCTGGCCTCCAAAATCCCCCGACCTCAAACAAATTGAGATGGTTTGGGATGAGTCGGACCACAGAGTGAAGGAAAAGCAGCCAACAAGTGCTCAGCATATCTGGGAACTCCTTCAAGACTGTTGGAAAAGCATTCCAGGTGATGCTGGTTGAGAGAATGCAAAGTGTGCAAAGCTGTCAAGGCAAAGGGTGGATATTTGAAGAATCTCAAATATAAAATATATTTTGATTTGTTTAACACTTTTTTGGTTACTACATGATTCCATATGTGTTATTTCATAGTTTTGATGTCTTCACTATTATTCTACAAAGTAGAAAATAGTAAAAATAAAGAAAACCCCTTGAATGAGTAGGTGTTCTAAAACTTTTGACCGGTAGAGTAGGCTCTGTAATGAGCATTAAGGGTAGGCTAAGTCAGAGCCTTCTATTTGCAAATAGAAGTCTCTGGGCTATGTAAAGAAACACTGACAACGGTAACTGACTGTTAGACCTATATTTGGAGTAATATCTTACATAAGTCACTTTATAATATTTTCTCCCACAATTCCACAGCAACACGTGTTCCGGATGTTGGAGAACGACCCTATCTTCGCCCGGCAGCCCGGCGAGGACATGTCAACGGAGAGGATGCGTGAGGTCACTTTCCGACGGTGTAAACAGCTGTTCCGGTATGACTTCTTGACACGCGATGACATTATGGCGAACCCGTGGAGGACGGTAGTGCTCAACGACTGTCTGGGCATGTACGACTGGTCATTGGGCGCCAAGTACTTCCTCAACAAAGGGGTGAGTTTAGATGGATGGATGGAGGGAGGGAGGGAGAGAGAGTTGGAGATAGATAGTGCTCAAGGACTGTCTGGGCATGTATGACTGGTCACTGGGGGCTAAGTTCTCCCTCAACAAAGGGGTGAGGGTTGTCAGTAGTGTTGTCAGTAGTTACGAACCTAAGTTTTGCTATTTGGTATTTTATTAGGATCCACACTGCAGCAGCAACTCTTCCTGGGGTCCACACAAAACATGAAACATGACATAATACAGAACATTAATAGACAAGTACAGCTCAAGGACAGAACTACATCAATTTAGAAAAAGGCACACGTAGCCTACATATCAATACATACACACAAACTATCTAGGTCAAATAAGGGAGAGGTGTTGCTGAATCAGTTTTTTTAAACCAGGTTTGCTATTCATTTGAGCAATATGAGATGGAATGGAGTTCTATGCAATAATGGCTCTATATAATACTGTATGCTTCCTTGAGTTTGTACTGGATTTGGGGACTGTGAAAGTGAATTCACCCACTCATTTTGATGATCTCCCATGCAAGTCTATCTATTGCCTCTAAGCTTCAACCTTTAGTCATATGCATGTTGTATAACCTCCATAGAGTGTGACATTATGCTTGAATCTTCTCAAGAGTAATGATATGAGCGGTTACAGTATAATCATATTCATGCTCTGTTTCAGATGTTTGGTGCGACAGTGGCCAACTCCGGATCCCAGAGACACAGCCAGTTTGTGCAGGATACAGACGACATGATGGTAAACAAACAATAATCAGCATACACATGAATTGATATTTACCTTCTCCCTTTCAAATGTATTGGAATCAATGTAAACACATCTTAAAAGTGATTTCATAGTTCTTTATAGTGGCAGGTTATTGCCGTTCAGTGTGTTATGCAAATAAGCTATTTGACCTGAATGCTGCTAGCTATGTCTCTCATTAGAATGCTGAAACTAAAAGACAACTTGTTACATAAATGGTTATTTTATTGCAATTTATTAATTCTACAACAGACTATTCATTTCTCTATTTCAAAAAACATGTATCCCAGTGACAGAAAGCTGTTGAAATACAATGTAACCGTTGTGGTGTCCCATGTCCTAAGCTGCACCTGGTATTGTTTGTGTATCCACAGACGTTTGGATGCTTTGCATTGACAGAGCTGAGCCATGGCAGCAATACCAGAGCTATGAGGACCACAGCCAAGTATGATCCCAGCACACAGGTGGGTGGGATACAGTTCACCACAAGGCCTCTGACTCCATTAGAATAGTATTGTATTCTATACTGAATATTGAATTATTTGATCTGTAGATTTTGAATGTGTCAGTCTCCTTTTTTATTTTATTTCCTTTTGTTTTTGTATATTGCAATTCAGCTTTTAGCTGCGTATGTATACAAGATCAAATAAACCTTCTATATATATTATTGTTATCATTAGTCTCTACTAAGAATACACTATACTCAAGTGAACTCTCTCTTTCAGGAGTTTGCGATCAATTCCCCTGATTTTGAGGCAGCCAAGTTCTGGGTGGGGAACCTTGGGAAGACGGCTACACATGCTGTGGTGTTCGCCCAGCTCTACACCCCCGACGGAGCCTGTCACGGCCTGCACTCCTTCATAGTTCAGGTACAGTGAGCTTACCGTATTTAAATTAACTTTTTGCATACATGTACTACTTTGTGTCCTCAGAGTTAGCAATCCTTTATGATTTCCAAAAAGCAATCACAAAACGAATCTTACATTTTAAAACTAAAACATGCTTCTACTATCTTTGCTGGTGAAACTGTGATATTGTAACCTAAATTAATGTGTTTGACAGGTAAGAGATCCCAAGACTCTGCTGGCGATGCCAGGAGTAATTGTTGGAGATATGGGCAAGAAGCTCGGCCAGAACGGACTGGACAATGGGTAAGTTCAATACCATATGTTTTATAGCAAATAAAACTATGCATTTCTCATCATCACACCACTGCATTCTATGGCATTCAGTCAAAATAAGCACCATTAATAATATTACTATAATATTACTAAAGAAAAAGTAATATTCATTGTGAACTTTGGTGGTGACACTCCGCAAGACCACCAGAGGGCAGTTGAATCCTACTTTATATTATTATAGAACTTCCACAATGTCCTGTGGAACAGACGTTTCAACCATGAGAATGTTCTGTTTAATGAATGTTCTAAAATTCTCTCCCGGGGTGTGCAGGATTTCTACAGTACCAATGCTTAGAACTAGGCTGTACTGTATAGATCACCACACTAATTATGATTTGAAAGGTATTCCTAAAATGGGCTCTGACTTTTGTGCATGTCTTTTGTTTCCCGTACCAGGTTTGCAGTGTTTCACAATGTCCGAATCCCTCGGGAGAATATGCTGAATAAGACGGGTGATGTCACCCCTGAAGGACACTACGTCACACCTTTTAAGGTGAGGAAACACACACACACATGAACACCTTTCATGTGTGTGTGTTTGAGGAAGGAAGTAGAAATCCAATTTTTACAACTTACTACAAGTACGACTATGATCAAATATCTACTCTCTGTTCTTCTCTGGCTCAGAGCATAATAGTTTGTCGTTGTAAAGTTCTAACCGAGATTCCAACTCCAACCTTCTAAAGAACTTGGCTAGACTCTACTCAGTCGTGAGTGGTGGGATGTCGAATTAAAACATATAAACAAACATTCTGGTTCGTAGTCTTCAGACCACCACGCCTGATCTCACAGTAAGACTCTTTCCTCTGTTTTTGTTCCAAACAAACATGGATGTGTTTGACCCCACGCGCACACACAAACATGGATGGATTAGACAAACATGTAAAAAGAAATTACCAGGGCTCTCTGGGTTCTCTTGAATGATGGGAACTTGGCCTGAGGAGGCTTCTGAGAAAACAACTTGGCCGGAGGAGGCTTCTGAGGAAACAAATAATGACTGGGGGAGGATATAGGCCTTAAATGTTCTGGGGTTAGTTTCAGTTTCAAGTTTTATTAGTCGTATGTACTGGATACGCATGGTATACATTGTCCAACAGGATGCTTACTTGCATGTTCCTTCTAGACAATGCAACAACAATAAAAAATAATACAAGATAAGAATACGAACATAAAGCAAATGGCTCAGTAGAATAGAATAAACATTTTAGTGTACGTATAATACAGGAGTTAAGGATTGGATCCCCAGCAAGGCCCTGCATGCTGCTCAAAATTGGTACCGTTTTACTCCTGGTTCAGTTGGTAACTAGGAGCCTAGAGGAAGAAGGTTTGAGAAAAAAGGGTTGAGGAAAGTGTTGGAAAATGCTTCTGTACCCATGAGACATGTACAGGTGAAGTCGGAAGTTTACATACACTTAGGTTGGAGTCATTAAAACTAGTTTTTCAACCACTCCACACATTTCTTGTTAACAAACTATAGTTTTGGCAAGTCGGTTAGGACATCTACTTTGTGCTTGACACAAGTCATTTTTCCAACAATTGTTTACAGAGATTATTTCACTTATAATGGTCCTCTGTAGCTCAGCTGGTAGAGCGCGGCGCTTGTAACGCCAGGGTAGTGGGTTCGATCCCCGGGACCACCCATACACAAAAATGTATGCACACATGACTGTAAGTCGCTTTGGATAAAAGCGTCTGCTAAATGGCATATTATATTATTATATTATTAATGTATCACAATTCCAGTGGGTCAGAAATGTACATACACTAAGTTGACTGTGCCTTTAAACAGCTTCGAAAATTTCAGAAAATGATGTCATGGCTTTAGAAGCTTCTGATAGGCTAATTGACATAATTTGAGTCAATTGGAGGTGTACCTGTGGATGTATTTCAAGGCCTACCTTCAAACTCAGTGCCTTGACATCATGGGAAAATCAAAAGAAATCAGCCAAGACCTCAGAAAAATAATTGTAGACCTCCACAAGTCTGGTTCATCCTTGGGAGCAATTTCCAAACACCTGAAGGTACCACGTTCATCTGTACAAACAATCGTACGCATGTATAAACACCATGGGACCACACAGCCATCATACTGCTCAGGAAGGAGACGTGTTCTGTTTCCTAGAGATGAACGTACTTTGGTGCGAAAAGTGCAAATCAATCCCAGAACAACAGCAAAGGACCTTGTGAAGATGCTGGAGGAAACAGGTACAAAAGTATCTATATCTGTCACGTTCGTTGTGTAAAGGATCGGACCAAGGTGCAGCGTGGTATGCGTACATAGTCGTTTATTTGAATAAACACAGACAAAATAACAAAATCCAACAGAACGTGAAGTTCAAGAGGCTAAACATCAAACAAGCCAAACAGAAACAAGATCCCAAAACTAAGGTATGCAACATGGCTGCCTAAGTATTATCCCCAATCAGAGACAACGACCGACAGCTGCCTCTGATTGGGAACCACACCCGGCCAACATAGAAATATATAAACTAGATTTCACACCCTGACCAACCCAACTAGAGATCTCAATGTCCACAGTAAAACGAGTCCTATATCGACATAACCTGAAAGGCTGCTCAGCAAGGAAGAAGCCACTGCTCCAAAACCGCCATAAAAAAGCCAGACTACGGTTTGCATCTGGACATGGGGACAAAGATCGTACTTTTTGGAGAAATGTCCTCTGGTTTGATGAAACAAAAATAGAACTGTTTGGCCATAATGACCATCGTTATGTTTGGAGGAAACAAGGGGGGCTTGCAAGCTGAAGAACACCATCCCAACTGTGAAGCACGGGGGTGGCAGCATCATGCTGTGGGGGTGCTTTGCTGCAGGAGGGACTGGTGCACTTCACAAAATAGATGGCATCATGAGGAAGGAAAATTATGTGGATATATTGAAGCAACATCGCAAGACGTCAGTCAGGAAGTTAAAGCTTGGTCGCAAATGGGTCTTCCAAATTGACAATGACCCCAAGCATACTTCCAAAGTTGGCTTAAGGACAACAAAGTCAAGGTATTGGAGTGGCCATCACAAAGCCCTGACCTCAATCCTATAGAAAATGTGTGGGCAGAACTGAAAAAGCATGTGCGAGCAAGGAGGCCTACAAACCTGACTCAGTTACACCAGCTCTGTCAGGAGGAATGGGCCAAAATTCACCCAACTTATTGTGGGAAGCTTGTGGAAGGCTACCTGACACGTTTGACCCAAGTTAAACAATTTAAAGGCAATGCTACCAAATACTAATTGAGTGTATGTAAACTTCTGACCCACTGGGAATATGATGAAAGAAATAAAAGCTGAAATAAATAATTCTCTCTACTATTGTTCTGACATTTCACATTCTTAAAACAAAGTGGTGATCCTACCTGACCTAAAACAGGGACTTTTTACTAGGATTAAATGTCAGGAATTGTGTAAATGTATGTAAACTTCCGACTTCAACTGTAAGGGAGTGGGTCTTAAAATAAGTACTCTATACAACATGAAACTGTTCATGACCGTAGAAGTCAACAGCAAAGGGACACTTGGACTTGGGGAACTTCACTCTCTACTTTGTTAATCAGTTGATTTAGTCTTTGAGTGGGATTTCCCTCTTGAATCAGATTTTAAGTGAATACTGACTTGACAAGAGTTTTCCACTCTTGCATACGCCCTATTTTTCAACTTTTATTTAAAGGCCCCCACAAATAAACTATGAAAACTATTGAAAAACGGAACATTTTAATATTCTCATACTCAAACTCAATGTTAATCCCTCCCTCCTCTCTCTGTCCCCCAGGACCCTAACAAGCGTTTCGGTGCATCCCTGGGTGCCCTGTCGGGGGGCAGAGTCTCCATCTCCAGAATGGCTGTGGTCAACCTGAAGCTAGCCATGACTATAGCTATCCGTTTCTCTGCCACCCGACGCCAGTTTGGACCCAAAGACGACCAGGAGATTCCTGTCATAGAATACCAGCTCCAGGTAATGTACAGTTAGTTACCTTTCAGTTGGTCCATGGTTATGTTGGTGGACATAGGTATAAGCCAGAAGTTTTTCCAATTTTTTCAGAGACGTTCCTTGGGATATGCGTCCCATTCCATTGATGGTTAAATATGTCTTCTGTGGACGCCAGAGGGGTATACTACAAAGCAGAATCAATGAGTTAGCCAGCTAATTTGCCTAAATATCCAGAAATAACTTTGTACTTTTTAGAAAGATTTACTCAACATCAAAAAACACAAATGTTTAGCTTTCTTAATAAACCAGAAAATCAACAGTTATTTTCCTTTTTAAAGTTACCCCGTTGTAGGCATGTAGCCTAGTGGTTAAGAGCATTGGGCCAGAAACGGAAAGGTCGCTGGTTCGAATCCCTGAGCCAGCAAGGTTTAAAAATCTGCCGTTCTTGAGCAAAGCAGTTAACCCCCAACAACAACTGCTCCCCAGGTGCCGATGACGTCGATTAAGGCAGCCCCTCGCACATCTGATTCAGAGGGTTTGGGTTAAATGCGGAAGGCACATTTCGTTTGAATGCATTCAGTTGTGCAACTGACTAGCTATCTCCTTTCCCCTCGTCTGGTTGCAGCAATGGCGTCTGATCCCATACCTGGCGGCTGTGTACGCTCTGGACTACTTCTCTAAATCCATCTTCATGAACTTTGTGGAGTTCCAGATCGGTTTGATGATGAAGGACGAGAGCGACAGACAGGTAAAGAAGGGAAGGAGGGGGGGAAAGAGATGGAGAGACAGAGGAGAGACACGTAGAGAAAGAGGAAAGAAGAGAGAGAGAGAGAGAGACAAAGGAAGAAATGAGGAGAGCGAGAAAGAGAGAGTGAGACAGAGCGAGGGAAGGGAGACCGAGAGAGAGAGACACACACACAGGGAGAGAGAGGGAGGGGAGAGAGACACATACACCCATAGTTAGTTCTGTGTGATATGTGTTTTAACTAGGCGGAGCTGGGCAGAGAGATCCACGCCATCTCCTGCTCCAGTAAGCCCCTGGGGTCCTGGACGGCTCAGAGGGGTATCCAAGAGTGCCGCGAGGCCTGCGGAGGACACGGATACCTGGCCAGTGAGTCACACACATAATAATATAATAATAAAACCCTAGCCACAACCCTAACCCTATCTTCATGTCCACATCCTGGTTCAAACCTAACCCCAGCCTCAACCCTAACCCTAAGTTCATGTCCACATCCTGGTTCAAACCTCAGCCTCAACCCTAACCCTAGCTTCATGTCCACATCCTACTTCAACCCTAACCCCAGCCTCAACCCTAACCCTAACTTCATATCCACATCCTGGTTCAACCCTAACCCCAGCCTCAACCACAACCCTAACCCTAGCCTCATGTCCACATCCCGATTTAAACCCTTGCCGCAACCACAACCCTAACCCACATCAAATCTATCTCCTAATAATGATGCTGGATGTTGACTCCCTTGTAGTGAATCGTCTGGGGGCCATCAGGGATGACAACGACCCTAACTGTACATATGAGGGAGACAACAACGTGCTCCTGCAGCAGACCAGTAACTACCTCCTCAGCCAACTACACGCCAAACAACACGGTTAGTATTAACACCAGGAACACTTTGTTTCATAGTCCGCTCATAAATGCTTTATAAATCATTATGGAACTGCTTTGTAAATCATTACATATAATTTTTAGAGAACCTGTGAAATCCTAAAGACACTGGTTGCAGCTCATTATTTGTATGCTATTGAAATATATTGATTTTACGCATGAGATTGTAATGTTAACCGTTTGTCTCACTGTTTTATGTGCTGGTTTGGTTTTGTTGTTGTTTCATTAGATGGAGTGATGATTGTCGCCACATCCAGCTTATAAACTGCTTATAAATGTCTTATGAATGTCTTATATACTAGTATTTGTTTGTTGTAGATGGAGTGAGGATTGAGTCTCCACTAGAGTCTGTCAACTTCCTGGAAGAATATGACAGCATTCTGGAGACCAGGTTCACGGCAACGTCGGTGGAGGAGTGCATGGACTCTGCAGGTAACGACACACACACATACACACACACACACACACACACACTTGTCTCTGCAGCTGCAACACAAACACCTCTCTCTAGTCAGTACTCCGCTCCATGCAGAGATTGCTTATGGCCAGTCAGTTATGTAAGATGCCCAGTGTTATTGTACTACTGGAAAGCGCTTTACTGGAAGCTATTTGTCATGATGCCAGAGGTAACACCCACTCTCCAGCTGTCACATCTGGTAGAAGGCAAGCAAAGCCTTACTGACCCTCTGAAGGACCCCATTCCCAGGCCAGGGCAAGCTGCCCCTGGAAGTGCCTGTTTAAAGCCCTCACAAAATCCCCATCTTTTATATTGTAATATAGCTCAACCATAGCTTTAATTATAGAGGGCTGGAACAAAATCATCTCAATCCAAAAAGCAACCTAAACAAAGGCAAATAGAATGTGTTGAATCAAACACAGATGCACGCGCACACACACACACCGGCTTCAGCTGTGTTTTGCATGCTGCTTTAGACTGAATGAATGCCCTTCCAAGGTAAAGCCGTCCAGACAGCCTCAGTCTCAGATGATGTAAATCTTGGTTAAAGCCTCTCTTTCCTCATATGCCCCCCCCACACACACACACACACACACACACACACACACACACACACACACACACATCGAAGCCTTCTCTCCCCCATCTGCAAAACTGGTCCATTTATTGACATCATACCACAGAGGGTGACTCAGCCCGCCGGTCGACGAGCGACCCAGGTCTGCTCTGCCAGCTAATTGGCTGAATTGGAACGAGAAAGGGGAAAAATAAAGGCGGCCATTTTGTGTACCGGATCGGTCACTGTCTGTCAACATCGTACTGTTTGTGTTGCCACAGCCTTGTATAACCACCATCGAGCTGTAGGCCTAAGAGCGCATACTGTTTAGTCTTAATACCATAACTTACTTAGGCCTATATTTCAATACTTCTATAGGCTACTGTATCAATCATTCATTCATTCATGTCATCACACTGCATACGAGTCATTCATGATTTGAAATGCAATCAGGCATTTTAGTTTTAAAATAAAATAAAGCGAGCCTTGAATAATTAGCTTAAACAATAAATAAATGTGACAGTTTTTAGCCTTTGCTGTAATAAAGGCTTAACAATCGTTTTTTTTACAACAGACTCTCTGGTACAGTGCCTTGCAAAAGTATTCATCCCCCTTGGCATTTTTCCTATTTTGTTGCATTACAACCTGTAATTGAAATTTATTTTTATTTGGATTTCATGTAATGGACATACACAGAATAGTCCAAATTGGTGAAGTGAAATGAAAAAAATAACTTGTTTCAAAAGATTCAAAAAAATAAATAACGGAAAAGTGGTGCGTGCATATGTATTCACCCCCTTTTCTATGAAGCCCCTAAATACGATCTGGTGCAATCAATTACCTTCAGGTCACATAATTAGTTAAATAAAGTCCAGCTGTGTGCAATCTAAGTGTCATTAGATCTGTCACATGATCTCAGTATATATACACCTGTTCTGAAAGGCCCCAGAGTCTGCAACACCACTAAGCAAGCGGCACCATGAAGCCCAAGGATCTCTACAAACAGGTCAGGGACAAAGTTGTGGAGAAGTACAGATCAGGGTTGGGTTATAAAAAAATATACTTTGGGCCATCAAGGAAAACGCTATGTCTGGCGCAAACCCAACACCTCTCATCACCCCGAGAACACCATCCCCACAGTGAAGCATGGTGGTGGCAGCATCATGCTGTGGGGATGTTTTTCATTGGCAGGGACTGGGAAACTGGTCAGAATTGAAGGAATGATGGATGGCGCTAAATACAGGGAAATTCTTGAGGGAAACCTGTTTGTCTTCCAGAGATTTGAGACTGGGACGGAGGTTCACCTTCCAGCAGGACAATGACCCTAAGCATACTGCTAAAGCAACACTCGAGTGGTTTAATGGGAAACATTTAAATGTCTTGGAATGGCCTACTCAAAGCCCAGACCTCAATCCAATTGAGAATCTGTGGTATCACTTAAAGATTGCTTTATACCAGTGGAACCCATCCAACTTGAAGGAGCTGGAGCAGTTTTGCCTAGAAGAATGGGCAGAAATCCCAGTGGCTAGATGTGCGAAGCTTTTAGAGACATACCCCAAGAGACTCGCAGCTGTAATTGCTGCAAAAGTTGCCTCTACAAAGTATTGACTTTGGGAGGGTGAATAGTAATGGACGCTCAAGTTTTTTTTTTTTTGTCTTATTTCTTGTTTGTTTCACATGTTGTGTAAATCAAATGATACAAATGATACAAACCCCCCAAAAATCCATTTTAATTCCAGGTTGTAAGGCAACAAAATAGGAAAAATACCAAGGGGGGTGAATACTTTCGCAAGCCACTGTACGCTTATACTTTATTTAGTGTTGTTTACATTGTTCCAAATGGTCAGAAATGATATTGTAATCTATACAGCACCTGTTTGGCATACATAATATGCACTCAGTGCTTGCTCCTTACCTTATTTTTCTTGATCTCCAGTATTATCCACGACTAATCTAACCTATTCCACACATATTTTTACCTCCTGAGCAACCTGTAAATATTCCCCCTTTTGAGTTTATCTGTCACGTCCACTGCATCCATTTTGCTGTCACATGTTATGGTGTTCAGAGTTTGTTATAACCAATTTATTGATGTGATTATGATATGCTATAGGCACGGCCTGACTGCTCATTAGGCAGGATTAGGCAGCCGCCTATGACGGCAGATTGACTAGGACAGCATTTTCTGAAATGGCGCTCAATCAAATAAAAAATGAGCTGTCATGTTAACAAAGCAACATATCCTAAAAACAGGACAGGTCAAAGTAACATTGACAATATGGAATGGACAATCACAACTGTTGTCCAGGAGTTTCACCCCATAGTTATGATCATTGGTTTCAAGTTTGTATCCGTAAATTATTGAAAATATGTATTTGAACCCTTTGATGCATACAATCACATATTTGTGGTCCTTGCAGCGTACCATCACAAATATGTGATTGGAACAGTAGCAACAGAACGTATGATGCAACAAACGCATCTAAACAGCATTGTTGTCTGAAAAGCATCTAAACAATGTTTTGTACAGATGGGAAATAAAGGTCTTCACAACTTTATTCCTCAATTTCACCTTTTATTGTAAAAGATAAATGCGAACTTCATCATCCAAACATCACACGGAACACATCCACAGCAAAACCCATTCCATAAACCAGTCTAAATAACAGGTTGCACTGATAAATAACTAAGCATAAGTTAGCGACCTAACAGCTAGACTTGTTTACAATGTACCACTTCTCTGGTGAGCAAAAGGGAGAAATGTAATATTGTTTAGAAAAGAGATGCGTGTCAGCTAAGCTAACAGCAGCTAAATTCTTTATGATGGCAGCCATGTTTGTCTATGTTTGACAAGCAAAAACTCCCTAACCCCAGAATGCCACTCACCCTACTTTTAATAGATCATGCATTCATATACAGTGTGTTTAGGAGTTGGAAGTTTGGCATCTTAACTAACCTCCAGCCATTTAAAAGTAGGGTAAATGAGTAAGACCAGACAAATGTGTGCGCGTGTGTGTAACGCTTTGTTCCTGCAAGTTAAGCAGCCATAGCTCCCCCATCTCATTCGGCTCCTCTGTTTCTATTTTAACCTTTCATATTTCCATTTTTGTTTTTGTATAATGAGTTGTGACTGTGTCTAAAATGCACTTTAAATGCACTGGATTAGGGTTAGATGAGAGATGACAGCTAAGAACTAACCAGATCCATATAGGACTCTGACGCTGACATATTCATATATGTGGTCCTCTGTAGCTCAGCTGGTAGAGCACGGCGCTTGTAACGCCAGGGTAGTGGGTTCGATCCCCGGGACCACCCATACGTAAACATGTATGCGCACATGACTGTAAGTCGCTTTGGATAAAAGCGTCTGCTAAATGGCTTATTATTATTATTATTATTATTATTGTGGTGGGGGGTAGAAATGGGGGAAGGTATGGTGGGGGGATATGATGCAGGAAATATTACTATGATGGGTGATTTATCAATAAATGGGGGGCAAACACAAGAGAAGTTTATACACTAAATGAAAAAAGAACCCCTGGAAAGGGGTTCTGCCCTGGCAACCCTGAGGTACCATAGTTACAATCTGATGCAGCGTTCAAAACCGCTGGGAACTGGGAAATCTCTGACTTCAGTGCGTTCAAGACAACTGGGAACTCTGAAAAAAATGAGCTCTGACTAGTAAAAATAGTTTTGAACGGTTATCCAACATGGAATTCCAACTCTTCCAAAACTTGGGAACCAAGCTCGAGTTATCAGTGTGGACCAATCACATGGACATGTTGAAATACTGTATCGTCACGCCTAGAATAAAAACCTCCAGGCTTCCGTCATAACCGTCAATTTATTGGAGAAAAAAAAGAAAGAATAACGGACATTCTGGAGTAATAATTACAGTGGGGAAGAAAAGTATTTAGTCAGCCACCAATTGTGCAAGTTCTCCCACTTAAAAAGATGAGAGAGGCCTGTAATTTTCATCATAGGTACACGTCAACTATGACAGACAAATTGAGAAAAAAAAATCCAGAAAATCACATTGTAGAATTTGTTATGAATTTATTTGCAAATTATGGTGGAAAATAAGTATTTGGTCACCTACAAACAAGCAAGATATCTGGCTCTCACAGACCTGTAACTTCTTCTTTAAGAGGCTCCTCTGTCCTCCACTCGTTACCTGTATTAATGGCACCTGTTTGAACTTGTTATCAGTATAAAAGACACCTGTCCACAACCTCAAACAGTCACACTCCAAACTCCACTATGGCCAAGACCAAAGAGCTGTCAAGGGACACCAGAAACAAAATTGTAGACCTGCACCAGGCTGGGAAGACTGAATCTGCAATAGGTAAGCAGCTTGAGTTGAAGAAATCAACTGTGGGAGCAATTATTAGGAAATGGAAGACATACAAGACCACTGATAATCTCCCTCGATCTGGGGCTCCACGCAAGATCTCACCCCGTGGGGTCAAAATGATCACAAGAATGGTGAGCAAAAATCCCAGAACCACACGGGGGGACCTAGTGAATGACCTGCAGAGAGCTGGGACCAAAGTAACAAAGCCTACCATCAGTAACACACTACGCCGCCAGGGATTCAAATCCTGCAGTGCAAGAAGTGTCCCCCTGCTTAAGCCAGTACATGTCCAGGCCCGTCTGAAGTTTGCTAGAGTGCATTTGGATGATCCAGAAGAGGATTGGGAGAATGTCATATGGTCAGATGAAACCAAAATATAACTTTTGGTAAAAACTCAACTCGTTGTGTTTGGAGGACAAAGAATGCTGAGTTGCATCCAAAGAACACCATACCTACTGTGAAGCATGGGGGGTGGAAACATCATGCTTTGGGGCTGTTTTTTCTGCAAAGGGACCAGGACGACTGATCCGTGTAAAGGAAAGAATGAATGGGGCCATGTATCGTGAGATTTTGAGTGAAAACCTCCTTCCATCAGCAAGGGCATTGAAGATGAAACGTGGCAGGGTCTTTCAGCATGACAATGATCCCAAACACACCGCCCGGGCAACGAAGGAGTGGCTTCGTAAGAAGCATTTCAAGGTCCTGGAGTGGCCTAGCCAGTCTCCAGATCTCAACCCCATAGAAAATCTTTGGAGGGAGTTGAAAGTCCGTGTTGCCCAGCGACAGCCCCAAAACATCACTGCTCTAGAGGAGATCTGCATGGAGGAATGGGCCAAAATACCAGCAACAGTGTGTGAAAACCTTGTGAAGACTTACAGAAAACGTTTGACCTGTGTCATTGCCAACAAAGGGTATATAACAAATGTGACGTCACGAGAGGCTACACAGCTTTCAGCGGGATTGCTCAAGTAGTGCAAGGAGACAAGGTTCAAACCAAACAAGGATTTTATTATAGGTCTTGGGAAATTAACGAAAATATAACAAAATTCTGTTCTCTTGTGGCTCTTTAAGGGTTAACAGTTCAGGGATGTCTCTTCCACATCCAAAATCATAATTCTCACTCGCTCAGATAACTTTTCCACAGCCTTACTGTAGTCCACGTTGCAGCTAGTGGCCAACCCAGCAAAAAGTCCTTCCAAATGTCTCTCCCGTATTTCCACAGGTGCATATATCCAAAGGTGAGTATTTCCCAAAGGTAAGTATCTCCAAATCCTTATATTCCTCATGGAAGTGGACGTGCAGCACTCTTGTCCTCCAGAGAGCCCAGGTTGGAGACTGTGTCTCTTCACCCCCCACACACTCCCTCAGTGTGTCTCTTCCCTTCCCAAACCTTCAGCTCATCAGCTCCTCATTTGTTTCAGCTGCGTGGGAAGATTGGCCATAGAGGGGTGGAGTTCCCGACCATACCAGCAGATGGAGCCATAGCTGTCTGGGTTTGCAGCCACCTCAGGGGGATGTAACGTCCCTCCAGGACACAGCCTCTCGTGACATCACACAAAGTATTGAGAAACTTTTTGTTATTGACCAAATACTTATTTTCCACCATAATTTGCAAATAAATTCATTAAAAAAATCCTACAATGTGATTTTCTCGATTTTTTTTCTCATTTTGTCTGTCATAGTTGACGTGTACCTATGATGAAAATGACAGGCCTCTCTCATCTTTTTAAGTGGGAGAACTTGCACAATTGGTGGCTGACTAAATACTTTTTTTCCCCACTGTACATAACCAACGTTCTCTACTAATACTAGTCCCGTGCGAATAGGTCTTTGGTCACGTGCATGCAAAGCATACCCGTGTCACCTAAAGAGAGCAAGGGTTGAGGGAATAGGGAATGTTTATCCTCAAATGAGGGATTTCGGTAACAACTTTTCAGTCAGATATAGCTGTAATTATATTGTTGCTTCAGCAACACGGACAGCCCGATAAACACTGTTGATGTTCTGTGGTGTTCGCTGCTGCAGGGAGGAGAGCGAAACAACAGGTGCTAGTCACAGTCACTCTTTTTCAGAGCAGCAAGTCTGAGCCCGGCAGGCACAATCAAATCAATTGCTGGTCGGACTCTCTCTAGTCATTTGTGTGTCTTAATTATTTAATCAAACCGTGTGCTTAAAGCATCAGACAAGCTCAGTGAATATAGTTGATTTGATAAAACATATAGGATGTGTCAATATATGGAAAAATACACGTTTAATCCACAGATGACTCTTGGTCGACCAATTTTTTTTGTTGTTGTCTGGGACAGCCCTATCCCCAATATTCTCCTGTTATAATTATTTCCTTATCTGACCCTTCAAGGTTCACAATGTCTCTGGTTAGTGTGTGTGTGTGCGTGCGTGCATCTCCAAACCTTACAAGCATAAAGCTTCTCATATCCTCCTCATAATCATTCCAGGATCATATGTTTGTCATTATTTATCATCATGTTACACACTCCTCTGCAAACCTTGGCCCTAGAAGCTGTGAAAACAACCGTCACACACACACACACACCTGCACTCGCTCAACCCCCACTCCTTATAAAGCTAGCCAAAAATAAAACAGTGTTATCATGGTCAGAAGGATTCAGGTTAGTCACTCACTACCTATTCTATGTTATCTGACCTTTGATTTCTAACAGGCTAGGACAGGGTTGTCCAAGAGATGTTCCATAACTTGCTAGAAGATTAACTGTATTATGATAAGAGAACAAATGTTGATTTGATACTGTATGCATTGGAAACCTTTCTTGATACTCTTCCATAAGTTCATATTTTAAATATTACCTGATGAAATCTCTGAAGTCAAACTCATTTCCCTTTTTAATATGCTCATATTGTAAATATTACCTGATGAAATCTGTGTTTTTAACACTAGAAAGCTTACTCATGTCCTCGATTTATTTAATATTGTATCTAAAGTAACGGAATAAATAATATTATCTCTGAAGCCTAACATATTTCCTGGTCTCTCTTCTCACCTCAGTGCCGTTAGCAGCGTATAAATGGCTGGTGTGTTTCCTACTAAGAGAGAGCGAGAGGAGACTGGCTCAGGAGAAGGCTTCTGGCAAGGCTGACTTTGAGGCCCGCAACAACAGCCAGGTAAATAGTACACACACACACACACACACACACACACACACACACACACACACACACACACACACACACACACACAACGCACGCATGCACACACACAACAGGAGGGGAGTAAGGTCAGATAAAACACTGAACTACTGGTCATCCACTTTCATCTTCATCATCATCATCATCATCACCTTTTGTGATTTTATTTTAACATTATACAGCTGTCTTTACATTGATGTCATTACATTTCAGTAGCTGAAAGTCCACGTAAGGTACTGTAGTTCTGGTCTATCTGCTTCTCTACAGGCACGTGTACCAACCAAGTGCTTCTAGAACAGTCATTAGCTAGGATTCCATCCAATCGGCAACAGATTTTCATGTAAATATTCTAAAACAATATGCGCATTTTCCCACCAGAGATGTGTTTCCATAAATGTGACTTGTTGCGGATGAAAGGCTGTGCGTCATGACGTAGTGCACATAAAAATAACTTTTGCGGTTAAATTCCCATGTACCAAATAAAAAATACAAGTTAAATGGACTTCCATCGCATTTTCAGCTCTACTGATGGTTTTGTCTCAAAAACTGTTGCGATATATAACAAATGTGCCCACTTTGGTCTTGGCACATGCGCTCTAGCCCAGGTGTTTTCAAACTGGAGTCCAAGCCCCCCCCCCGGCGGTACTGCATGAGATTTGTTTTATGTGACAAATTATTATTTAATGAATATTGCTAGCTGCAACAGAATACTATCGTGGATACCATTTTTCTATCTCTGCGTCCATTATGAAGGAAGTTATAGGTAGTTTCACGAGCCAATGCTAACTACTGTTAGCGCAATTACTGGAAGTCTACAGGAACAGTTAGCATGCTAGCTGTTCCTGTTCATCCGACTCTGGGGAAGTAGATTAAGTTAATTTGCTGAATTTCTTTCCTTCTTAATGCGTTTGAGCCAATCAGTTGTGTTGTGACAAGGTAGGGGTGTATACAGAAGATAGCCCTATTTGGTAAAAGACCAAGTCCATATTATGGCAAGAACGGCTCAAATAAGCAAAGATAAATGATAGTCCATCATTACTTTAAGACATGAAGGTCAGTCAATCCAGAAGATTTCAAGAACTTTGAAAGTTTCTTCAAGTGCAGTCGCAAAAACCATCAAGCGCTATGATGAAACTGGCTCTCATGAGGACCGCCACAGGAATGGAAGACCCAGAGTTACCTCTGCTGCAGAGGATAAGTTCATTAGAGTTACCAGCCTCATAAATTGCAGCCCAAATAAATGCTTCACAGAGTTCAAGTAACAGACACATCTCAACATCAACTGTTCAGATGAGACTGTGTGAATCAGGCCTTCATGGTTAAATTGCTGCAAAGAAACCACTACTAAAGGGCACCAATAAGAAGAGACTTGCTTGGGGCAAGAAACACGAGCAATGGACATTAGACCGGTGGAAATATGTCCTTTGGTCTGGAGTCCAAATTTGAGATTTTTGGTTCCAACCGGTGTGGGTGAACGGATGATTTCCGCATGTGTATTTCCCACCGTAAAACATGGAGGAGGAGGTGTTATGGTGTGGGGGTGCTTTGCTGGTGATACGGTCTGTGATTTATTTAGAATTCAAGTCACACTTAACCGGCATGGCTACCACATAATTCTGCAGCGACACGCCATCCCATCTGGTTTGGGCTTAGTGGGACTATCATTTGTTTTCCTCCAGGCTGTGTAAGGGCTATTTTACCAAGAAGGAGAGTGATGGAGTGCTGCATCAGATGACCTGGCCTCCAAAATCCCCTGACCTCAACCAAATTGAAATCGTTTGGGATGAGTCGGACGGCAGAGTCAAGGAAAAGCAGGCAACAAGTGCTCAGCATATGTGGGGACTCCTTCAAGACTGTTGGAAAAGCATTCCAGGTGAAGCTGGTTGAGAGAATGCCAAGAGTGTGCAAAGCTGTCATCAAGGCAAAGGGTGGCTATTTGAAGAATCTCAAATCTCAAATATATTTTGATTTGTTTAACACTTTTTTGTTTACTACATGATTCCATATGTGTTATTTCATAGTTTTGATGTCTTCACTATTATTCTACAATGTAGAAAATAGTAAAAATAAAGAAAAACCCTTGAATGAGTAGGTGTTCAAAAACTTTTGACCGGTAGAGTATATTTTAATAATACCATATTTGAGAACTAACAATCAAGTCAGAGCTAGTCAGGGAGAATAGAAAATTCCCAAAACCATGCATTCAGTCTACATGCCCATTGATTTTGTTATAATGTTTGAGCAGAGGAACACAGCATTAGCCATGGCAAAATGCATAGAATTGCAGGAGAATTGCACCTTTTTAAAACAGCAAAATTGTCTCTCAGCTCCATGCCGAACTGTGTAGAATTGCTGGAAATTAGCATCAAAACTACAAAATGTTATCTCAGCTCAATAAAAAAAAAAATTGAATAGCAGAAAATTAGCTTTACAACAGCAACGTTTTGGGTCGCTGGAGTGCCTGGGCAGGGGTCCCTGGGCAAGAAAAGTTTGAAAACCCCTGCTCTAGCCAACAGCTTGCAGATATAGTGCGGGTGGGCTAGCCTACATGATGAGACACTGACCACTTATCATGGACATTTTGCTGTTATTGTTAATTACTATAAATAGCCTATAGGGCCCTACTAGTTCGAAATTAAATAAGCTTGCTAATATGGGTGATTGTTATTGGGACAATTGATAGCTACATCATCAAAAGTAGTAGTAGTTTTAAGGGTAATACAAAAAAGATTGCTGTGGTGCACATTAATCGTTCAATTTATCGTTTTCGTGATTATTCAGTCAATTTATTGTGATATGTATTTTTCTCCTAATCGCCCAGCTCTAGTGTGTGTGTATTTGTGTGAAGAGTGAGCGTTTGCTTTGGCAGCCTTCTTAGGCCAGTTGGCTCAGCGTGTCTGGCTGTGGTGTTGTCCTAACCCGAACCCTGTATCCTGTTGGCTTAGAACAAGGATTAGCTAAAGACGGCTATAGTCTCAACTTACACTCGACTAATAACAAATGTGTTTATAACTGCTAAATCAGATGAATCAGAATGTGTTTTGACATATCTCGTATGTTGCTGACTGGCTCCAGTTATTGCATGGTTAATGTCTGATAAGACTACTTCATACCGATATGGTAGGCTAATTCATGATTGCCTGCAATTATAACCCCTCATAGGAACCGAACCCACTGCTGCTAGCAAGAGGGTTCTTTGCAACAATTCAGACAGCGAAGAACCTAGTGAAGAACCCTCTCCAAGAAAAGGGTTATTTGATTAGAAATAGTGCGACATAGAACCATGGCTCACTTCAAATAAATTCTCAAGAACCCTTTTTTTCTAGAGTGTATTTGAACTCCACTATGTTGCCACACTATGACTAAAGCAAGTTATAACTCCACTATGTTGCCACACTATGACCAAAACAAGTTTGAACTCCACTATGTTGCCACACTATGACCAAAACAAGTTTGAACTCCACTATGTTGCCACACTATGACCAAAACAAGTTTGAACTCCACTATGTTGCCACACTATGACCAAAACAAGTTTGAACTCCACTATGTTGCCACACTATGACCAAAACAAGTTTGAACTCCACTATGTTGCCACACTATGACCAAAACAAGTTTGAACTCCACTATGTTGCCACACTATGACCAAAACAAGTTTGAACTCCACTATGTTGCCACACTATGACCAAAACAAATTTGAACTCCACTATGTTGCCACACTATGACCAAAACAAGTTTGAACTCCACTATGTTGCCACACTATGACCAAAACAAGTTTGAACTCCACTATGTTGCCACACTATGACCAAAACAAGTTTGAACTCCACTATGTTGCCACACTATGACCAAAACAAGTTAGAACTCCACTATGTTGCCACACTATGACCAAAACAAGTTTGAACTCCACTATGTTGCCACACTATGACCAAAACAAGTTTGTTTTCATATTCGGTCTATTAAGTGTCAGTGTTTTTAGGATTTTTTAAATATATTTTTTTCATCACTGATGATGACTTCACCCATTGTTATAGAGGGACAGATGAACTGACTGACCTAATAGAAGGAGGAAAAAAAGTCCACAGAGGAGGTACAGCCAGAGAGCGACCTCATACCCACACCTGGGTTCAAATAGGTGAGCCGTTGCTTGAGCTAGATGGGTGGGAGTTTGCACTTTTGGGACTATTCCATCAGTACCTTTTGGTTCCGCTGCGCAGGCAAGCTCAATCAAGCTCATCAAGCTCAGCTAAAAGTATTGGAAAGTAAATAAATACTATTTGAACCCAGGTCTGGTGTGAAAGGACATGCAGGGAGGAGGCAGATCCAGAGTTATCTCGTACCCAGACCAGGGGACTAGGCGGGGAACACAGCGACCTTGGCAGAGTGGTAGAGGGGTTCAGAGGCGTGGGAGAGGATCTGTGTTCTCTCTGCCAACATGGAAAAGGAAGGATGGGCATCGCCCAGTCAAGGCCAGACAAGGGGAGAGGCACAGACACACAATTCAATACCAGGGCTGGGAATGGGGTTATGATAACTGGAGGGGGGATGTTTGGTTCAGTCTAACTTCTGCAGTGTTTGGAAATTGGAATCTAATAACGCTGTTTTGTCTCCTGCTCTCTCTCTCTCTCTATGTGTGTGTGTGTGCGATTAGCTTGGAATAACTTTTTTGTCACTTTTTATGTCATTCCTGCATTTAAAAAAAAGTTACTTGTACTAATGTTGTGTTCTCTGTGTGTTTGTGTGTGTGTGTGTGTGTCTGTACCTATCCAGGTGTTCTACTGCCGTTCCTTGTCCATCGTGTACATAGAGCACACCGTGGTGCAGAGGTTCCACGACCAGACCCATGACGAGAACACACCGGCTGGTCTCAGACCAGTTCTTAAACAGCTCTGTGCCCTCTACAGCTTGTGGACCCTCAGCAACCACATGGCCACGCTGTACCAGGGTCAGGTTCATTTGAGAGCTTGCCGTCTTTCTCATTAAAGTTTGACTTCCCCTGGGCCCATATTCATATAGGGTCTTTACAGAAGGAGTGCTGATCTAAGATCAGATTAACCTTTTACATAATAATGAATAAGATAACATGGACCGGGCAGGCCTGATCCTATATCAACACCTACTCTGAGACACTTGATACATACGGCCCCTGGTCGACTTCTCCCAAAGACTGTATCCTTTTGAGAGTTGAGAATGCCTGATTATGTATTATATTCTGTGTGTTTGTGTGTGTGTGTTGTTGTGTTCCTCCAGGTGGTTATTTCTCTGGTTGGGAGCCAGCTGATTGGATCCAGCAGGCCATCCTCACCCTCTGCTCTCAGGTCAGTTCTCATATGAACTAATTCATGCACTAGGGTTGGGCGGTATCCAGATTTTCATTTTCAAGGGGCGCAAACAATATTCTTGATCCAGTAAGGGATTGACATCTAGCCACTTAGCTAGAAAGTTAGCAAACCAAATGCATAGCTGGAGTACTGAGCTGGATAGAATTTATTTCACACATCTTAGATTTCTTATAGTTATACTTAACTTTTAGTTAGTTATAAGCAGTGGCTTATTATATATTTTTTTAACAGTATTGAAAATCATACCGTCGGTATTTAGAAATATCCCGGTGTATACGGTATAAACAGTATATTGCCCAAGCCTAAGATGCACACACACAAATGAGATTGGCCTAAATAACCCATTAAATGTCATGTGGTCTTGAGTTGTTTGGTTTGGAGGACTGAGGGGGATGACCTCAAAGGTGTTTGTTGGCTTGTAGTGTGCTCTCTTCAGAGTGCAATCACTGTGTTTGTCTGTGTTTATCTGTGTGTATACTCTCTCTCTCCTTCTCTCCCTCCATTCTTCCCACTAATCCCTCTCTCCTTCTCTCCCTCTAACAGCTGAAGGATGAGGCCATAGCTTTGGTGGACGCCGTCGCCCCTCCTGACTTCATTCTCAACTCACCCATTGGCAAGGCAGACGGGGAGGTAAGACAAGTCAGGCGTGTGGAATATAATAATAATAATAATATGCCATTTAGCAGACGCTTTTATCCAAAGCGACTTACAGTCATGTGTGCATACATTTTTGTGTATGGGTGGTCCCGGGGATCGAACCTACTACCCTGGCGTTACAAGCGCCGTGCTCTACCAGCTGAGCTACAGAGGACCACATATATGAATATGTCAGCGTCAGAGTCCTATATGGATCTGGTTAGTTCTTAGCTGTCATCTCTCATCTAACCCTAATCCAGTGCATTTAAAGTGCATTTTAGACACAGTCACAACTCATTATACAAAAACAAAAATGGAAATATGAAAGGTTAAAATAGAAACAGAGGAGCCGAATGAGATGGGGGAGCTATGGCTGCTTAACTTGCAGGAACAAAGCGTTACACACACGCGCACACATTTGTCTGGTCTTACTCATTTACCCTACTTTTAAATGGCTGGAGGTTAGTTAAGATGCCAAACTGCCAACTCCTAAACACACTGTATATGAATGCATGATCTATTAAAACACATAATCCTTTCAGTGCTCTTCTGTTTGGATAATGAATAACACTAGGCTTAATACTCATCCATTGATTAAATCATGTCTGTTTTGAGTAATGCTAGTAACCTATTCATCCATGAACTCAGACAGTGCTCTTGTGTTTGAAGGATCTGTGGAGACTAACAACAATGTTTGAGACACTGGGTTTCCACAAATACCATCACAATGGACTAAATAGCAAAAGGTCTCAATCAAACAATACAGAGTGTTCTGCTATTAACCTACTCTTAAAGGATGGGTGGGAACGCTTTTTTTTACTGGAACAGAGAGGGAGGAGAGGTCCAGAGGCTGCTGTCATCTTCCAGTAAACACACTGACCCAAACCTATAAACATACAGGCTCAAGTGTGTCGGCCAGGAGTGAGGTTGGGGAGGGACAGTGTGTGTGTCTGTGTGTCTGTGTGCGGGTGTGTCAGCCAGGATAATGCATTACTAAGGAGGGACGGCGTCAGAGTGTGTGTATGACCCTTTAACTGTGGTGTCATCTGTTTTGATAGGAGTCTGGCTTTCAAATGCTCCTCTTGTCTTTCTGGGCTCAGAAAAGGGATGCTGTGTTTTCACTCTGTGAAGACTCACAGCTGCTTTAGTTGGCAGACAGTACTAACACACATAAACACACACACACACACACACTTGGAGATCTATGTTAATAATACTGGACCTGGAGACAGTGGGATAAACATGCCTTCCTAGCTGTGCTGAGTAGTAGAATAAATCTGTAACACTGTAAGCAAATCTAAGTTGATCATTAATCAATGTCTTTATCACCATTGTTATTTAATAGTGATACTAATAGTAGAACAACAGAACAGTCACAGAAGCATGAGATGGAGTTCTATACTGTAGTGATGGTAGTAGTGGTGGTGATGGTGGTGGTAGTAGTAGTAGTGATAGTAGTAGTGGTGGTGATGGTGGTAGTAGTGGTGATAGTAGTAGTAGGGGTAGTACTGGTAGTAGCAGGAATAGTGTATGTCTTAACTGCTTTTGCTAGTAGCCTTGCTATAAAATGCTGTTGGTGTTGCTATTAATGCATGTTCGCAGGTGCAAGTTTCAGAGCAGACGTTTAACTACATTAGGGTTGATTTATGGTGTCGTTGAAGCAATGGCATTTCCTTCCAACCTTACGCAATGGTGTGAGTCTGACACTCTGCTCCCTGGCTGTGTGCTGTATAAGAAACATTTAGCTTTTTGACATTTAGCTTTAGTGTGTGTGAGACATACACTATATCTACAAAAGTGTGTGGACATCCCTTCAGATGAGTGGATTCGGCTATATCAGCCACATCCATCTGACGGGTGTATAAAATCGATCACACAGCCATGCAATCTCCACAGACAAACATTGGCTCAGTGACTTTCAACGTGGCACCGTCATAGGATGCCACTTTTCCAACAAGTCAGTTTGTAAAAATCCTCTATCCTCGGTTGCAACACTCAGTACCGAGTTCCAAACTGCCTCTGGAAACAACGTCAGCACAATAGCTTTTCGTTCGGGAGCTTCCATGGCCAAGCAGTTGCACACAAGCCTAAGATGACCATGTGCAATGCCAAGCGTTGGCTGGAGTGGTGTAAAGCTCAGTGGAATTGCGTTCACTGGAGTGATGAATCACGCTTCACCATCTGGCAGTCCGACGGAAAAATCTGGGTTTGGCGGATGCCAAGAGAACTCTACCTGCCCCAATGCATAGTGCCAATTGTTAAAGTTTGGTGGAGGAGGAATAATGGTCTGAGGCTATTTTTCATGGTTCGGGCTAGGCCCCTTAGTTCCACTGAAGGGAAATATTAACGCTACAGCATACAATGACATTCTAGACGATTCTGTGCTTCCAACTTTGTGGCAACATTTTGGGAAAGGCCCTTTTCTGTTTCAGCATGCAATGCCCTCGTGCACAAAGTGAGGTCCATACAGAAATGGTTTGTCGAGATCGGTGTGGAAGAACTTCACTGGCCTGCACAGAGCCCTGAACTCAACCCTATCGAACACCTTTGGGATGAATTGGAACGCTGACTGCGAGCCAGGCCTAATCGCCCAACATCAGTGCCGACCTCACTAAAGCTCTTGTGGCTGAATGGAAGCAAGTCCCCACAGCAATGTTCCAACATCTAGTGGAAAGCCTTCCCAGAAGAATGGAGGCTGTTATAGCAGCAAAGGGGGGACCGTGATTTTGGAATGAGCTGTTCGACAAGCAGGTGTCCACATACTTTTGGTCATGTAGTGTATTTAGTTGTCTGAATATTAGGTAGAAACACATTCTTTTTTAATTACATTGACATTTAGCTTAACATGATCCAGAGACTCATAACAAATGTCGAGTGATGTAGATCACCACGACAACACCCACCCAAACCCATATCAACTGTGGGCCAAGCAGTACTAACTAATGCTATACCGGTGAGGTCAGTGAGATAGTGTCTGCATCCCAAATGGCACCCTATTCCCTTTATAGTGCAATATTATTTCCAGAGCCCAGTGCACTATATAGGGAATAGGGTGCCATGTGGGATGCAGTCATGGTGTGAGTGACTGGACCATTACAATAACATAAGCCATGCATTGTCCAATCAACACCCTGCCTGAGGTGTTGCCGAGGCAACACAGTGCTGGAAATTGAGCCCAGAAGCACAGGGAATTCCAGAACTTCCTAGAAATTCTTATAGAATGGGGTTGGAAGCATTGAGGGGAATAGACAATGATATACAGTACCATATGTATGTCTATAGCTAGAAGATAGGGGTCAAATGTACCTTGCATATACTAAACAAATGGACCATAATGATTTGTGATAATAACAATACCCATGAGCACTGGATACTTGACTTGCCATAAAGGCCTTATAACAATATAAATTATAAACATATCATAACATATTGTAATCATTAGTGTGTGTGTGTGTGTGTGGTCTGTCTCTAACCCCCTGTTGAGGTCAGTAAATCATAGAAATCAGATAAAAGACTTAATGCTTCTTCTCACTCCTGTGTTGTATACACTAAACAAAAATATAAACGCAACATGTAAAGTGTTGGTCCCATGTTTCATGAGCTGAAATAAAAGATCCCCAACATTTTCCATATGCACAAAAAGCTTATTTCTCTCAAATTATGTGCACAAAATGTTTACATTCCTGTTAGGGAGCATTTATCCTTGCCAAGATAATCCATCCACCTGACAGGTGTGGCATATCAAGAAGCTGATTAAATAGCATGATCATTACACAGATGCACCTTGTGCTGGGGACAATAAAAGGCCACTCTAAAATGTGCAGTTTTATCACAAAACACAATGCCACAGATGTCTCAAGTTTTGAGGGATTGTGCAATTGGCAAGCTGACTGCAGGAATGTCCACCAGAGCTGTTTCCAGATAAATTAATGTTCATTTCTCTACCATAAGCCGCCTCCAACGTCGTTTTAGAGAATTTGGCAGTACGTCCAACCGCCCTCACAACTGCAGACCACGTGTATGGCGTGGTGTGGGCGAGCGGTTTAGCAATAGGTTATGGCAAAAGTCTGACATTCTCCATCACTTCCCTATGAAAGCCATTATTTGTCCATGAGCAATGCATGACAATTAAGATTAGTTGATTTTGACCTTTATGATTTTGCTGTTAATGCCAACAGTTCTTCAAGTTACTTGCCCCAATTACACACAGCAAACCACCACTAGGATTCCAGCATGTTACTAAAAAAGAATAAATCATCAATTTGAAATCTTGTCATAGTCACACAATACACTTTGTCCTATCAATTCTTGATGGTTTTGTTCTCCTGTGTTCTAGCTCTATAAGAACATGTGGTCCACGGTGATGCAGGGGAACAAGGTTCTAGAGCGCCCTTCCTGGTGGGCAGAGTTTACCTCAGACAAGCCTGTGGTGGGTTCCCTTCGACCCAAGCTGTAGGGTTGTAGATCGCGGTTCTAGAGTCCTCGGTTTCCCGGTTCCATCACCCAGGTTCATCAGCCCAGAAGACTACAAGAAGAAGCCTTCAGATTAGATGGATCTCCTTCTCCTCACTTTGAAATATCAACTTTGTGTTATCAGATCTTTTTTGTCTATGAAATGAATGACCTATGGAGGCAATGCAATTATAAACCACTGTCTTCCACTAAATATGGAAAGAATGATAATCAATAATGTTTGTGGTAATTGTTAGAATCAGTGCCTATGACGGGAACACTCTAAGGAGGAGATTATATTCAAGTACATTGGTTAACACATTTCAATAGATTTGATGCCAGCTTATTGATATGATTATGTATCTAACACTACATAAGGTTAATTGTCAGTATTTTTTTGTATAGTTAATTCATGTAACTATGAATTCATATAATGTGAGATATTTGTGAAATAGAGCTTATTTTGATTGCCAAATGATGCCATGGTTGTCTGTCTAATGTACGTATATACTTACCACACTTATAATACTGTGGTAATATATAAATGTAATACATTCTGCACATTTTGTAAAATACAGACTGAATAAAGGGTTTGCAAAATAAACAACAAAATAAAATATTTCTACTAATACAAATACATGGATTGCGTTGATGGATTATTATTTCAGTGAAACACATACTCTATTCATTTGATATTCTCAGCTCAAGTAACCACGCTTGCTTGACAAGTAGTAACCTTGCCTGAGACCTGAAGACTTGCTAGATCCCAAATCCTTTTAGCTCCCCAAGCTAAAAGGCTTTAGCTCAGCTGGCTAACATTCTTGTGGTTCATTAGAGACTCGGATTTGGACTAGAACTCTGCTACCCGACCTGAGCCCGATGGGGCTCGACATTATACATTGGGTTAGACAGGAGAGATTCTTTCACAAAAATAAATGTAAAGTGACTAAAAGTAGCTAGCTAACTGCTCTCTCATGTCTCGTTATTGAGCAGCGCAGCCCAAACAGAGCCGTTGCTATGGATACTCACAGACCCATACCCACCATGAGCAGAGCGCATGCAGAGCAAGCAGCGCGCAGGAGCGAGTGACAGACAGAGAGGAGTGCCCAATGGATTTTACTAACGGAGGAAGTTATTTCTGTTATTTCGGGCTGGGCCGGGCCTTAAATGTAGCAGAAGCAATCGGGCCTGGGTAGGGTAGGGCCTGAAGGTCGTGGGCATGTGAAGGGCTCAGACTTAAAATTTGAACTCTAGTGGGTCACTTGAGTAGTTTTTACGATCACACAACATGTAATATTGTTAGTCCTTTTATATACTCTTATTTTCTCATTCCTATCAGTTGAGCTCTATGCTGGGCATTCAACATTCATTCCAATCAAAATCAGATGACATCCTTATAAACTCACTAGCTTCCCAAAATGTCCAGATATTGTTTCTTTAAGCAGGGGTTTTGGTCATATAAATGGACATGGTTTAAAAATAGCTGGCTTCTAAAATTAGCTATGTATTAGTTTTTTAGTTTTTTAGCATTCCCGTTAGCTGTTGCAAAAGCAGCAGCTACTCTTCCTGGGGTCCACATGAAACATGTCTATTAATGTTCTGTATTATGTCAAGAACAGCTCAAGGGCAGAACTACATCAATAAAAAAAACAAAGGCACACGTTGCCTAGATATCAATACCAATGCATACACACAAACTATCTAGGTCAAATAGGGGCGAGGCGTTGTGCCGTGAGGTGTTGCTTTATCTGTTTTGTGAAATCAGGTTTGCTGTTCATTTGAGCAATATGAGATGGAACAGAGTTCCATGCAATAATGGCTCTATATAATACTATACGCTTTATTGAATTTGTTCTGGATTTGGGTACTGTGAAAAGACCCCTGATGGCATGTCTGGTGGGGTAAGTGTGTGTGTCAGAGCTCTGTGTAAATTGACTATGCAAACAATTTGGGATTTTCAACACATTCATATTTCTTATAAAAAGAAGAAGTGATGCAGTCAGTCTCTCCTCAACTCTTAGCCAAGAGAGACTGGCGTGCATAGTATTTATATCAGCCCTCTGATTACAAAGAAGAGCAAGATGTGCCGCTCTGTTCTGGGCCAGCTGCAGCTTAACTAGGTCTTTCCTGTCAGCACTCGACCACTTAACTGGACAATAATCAAGATAAGACAAAACTAGAGCCTGCAGGACTTGCTTTTTGGAATGTGGTGTCAAAAAAGCAGAGCATCTCTTTATTACGGACAGACCTCTCCCCATCTTTACAACCATTGAATCTATATGTTTTGACCATGACAGTTTACAATCTAAGGTAACGCCATGTAATTTAGTCTCCTCAACTTGTTCAACAGCCAGACCATTCATTACCAGATTCAGCTGAGGTCTAGAACTTAGGGAATGATTTGTACCAAATACAATGCTCTTAGTTTCAGAGATGTTAAGGACCAGTTTATTACTGGCCACCCATTCCAAAACAGACTGCAACTCTTTGGTTAGGGTTTCTGTGACTTTATTAACTTTGGTTGCTGATGCGTATATGGTTGAATCATCAGCGTACATGGACACACGTTTTGTTTAATGCCAGTGGCAGGTCATTGGTAAAAACAGAAAAGTGTAGAGGGCCTAGATAGCTGCCCTGCGGTACACCACACTTTACATGTTTGACATTAGAGAAGCTTCCATTTAAAGAAAACCCTTTGAGTTCTATTAGATAGATAACTCTGAATCCACAATATGGCAGAGGTTGAAAAGCCATAACACATACGTTTTTTCAACAACAGGTTATGGTCAATAATATCAAAGGCTGCACTGAAATGTAACAGTACAGCTCCCACAATCTTCTTCTTGTCAATTTCTTTCAACCAATCATCAGTCAATTGTGTCAGTGCAGTACATGTGCCCTTCTCTATAAGCATGCTGAACGTCTGTTGTTAATTTGTTTACAGAGAAATAGCATTTTATTTGGTCAAACACAATTATTTCCAACAGTTTGCTAAGAGCTGAAAGCAAGCTTATACAGTTGAAGTCGGAAGTTTACATACACCTTAGCCAAATACATTTAAACTCAGTTTTTCACAATTCCTGACACTTCATCCTAGTAAAAATTCCCAGTCTTAGGTCAGTTAGGATCACCACTTTATTTTAAGAATGTGAAATGTCAGAATAGAATGATTTATTTAAGCTTTTATTTCTTTCATCATATTCCCAGTGGGTCAGAAGTTTACATACACTCAATTAGTATTTGGTAGCATTGCCTTTAAATTGTTTAACTTGTGTCAAACGTTTCGGGTAGCCTTCCACAAGCTTCCCACAATAAGTTGGGTGGATTTTGGCCCATTCCTCCTGACAGAGCTGGTATAACTGAGTCAGGTTTGTAGGCCTCCTTGCTCGTACATGCTTTTTCAGTTCTGCCCACAAATGTTCTATAGGATTGAGGCCAGGGCTTTGTGATGGCCACTCCAATACCTTGACTTTGTTGTCCTTAAGCCATTTTGCCACAACTTTGGAAGTATGCTTGGGGTCATTGTTCATTTGGAAGACCCATTTGCGACCAAGCTTTAACTTCCTGACTGATGTCTTGAGATGTTGCATCAATATATCCACATAACTTTCCTTCCTCATGATGCCATCTATTTTGTGAAGTGCACCAGTCCCTCCTGCTGCAAAGCACCCCCACAGCATGATGCTGCCACCCCCGTGCTTCACGGTTGGGAGGGTGTTCTTCAGCTTGCAAGAAACCCCCTTTTTCCTCCAAACATAATGATGGTCATTATGGCCAAACAGTTCTATTTTTGTTTTATCAGACCAGTAGACATTTCTCCAAAAAGTACGATATTTGTCCCCATGTGCAGTTGCAAATCGTATTGCAAATGTAGTCTGGCTTTTTTATGGCGGTTTTGGAGCAGTGGCTTCTTCCTTGCTGAGCGGCCTTTCAGGTTATGTTGATATAGGACTCGTTTTACTGTGGATATAGATACTTTTGCACCTGTTTCCTCCAGCATCTTCACAAGGTTCTTTGCTGTTGTTCTGGGATTGATTTGCACTTTTCACACTAAAGTACGTTCATCTCTAGGAGACAGAACGCATCTCCTTCCTGAGCGGTATGACGGCTGCGTGGTCCCATGGTGTTTATACTTGCGTACTATTGTTTGTACAGATGAACGTGGTACCTTCAGGCGTTTGGAAATTGCTCCCAAGGATGAACCAGACTTGTGGAGGTCTACAATTTCTTTTCTGAGGTTTTGACTGATTTCTTTTCATTTTCCCATGATGTCAAGCAAAGAGGCACTGAGTTTGAAGGTAGGCCTTGAAATACATCCACAGGTACACCTCCAATTGACTCAAATGATGTCAATTAGCCTATCAGAAGCTTCTAAAGCCATGACATCATTTTCTGGAATTTTCCAAGCTGTCTAAAGGCACAGTCAACTTAGTGTATGTAAACTTCTGACCCACTGGAATTGTGATACAGTGAATTATAAGTGAAATAATCTGTCTGTAAACAATTGTTGGAAAAATTACTTGTGTCATGCACAAAGTAGATGTCCTAACCGACTTGCCAAAACTATAGTTTGTTAACAAGAACTTTGTGGAGTGGTTGAAAAACAAGTTTTAATGACTCCAACCTAAGTGTATGTAAACTTCCGACTTCAACTGTAGGTTTGCTGTTAGAACTAGTAAAGGCCGCTTTACCGCTCTTGGGTATTCTTAAGAAGGGAGGGACCGGTCTAGGTTCATCCATCTATGGGTCTGAACAAAGTTTGAAAATCCCAAAGATCCATTCTTATCAACACACCATCTGAGCTAAAAATGTCCTGATATTGTTTTTTTATGCGCTCTAGTCATAAATAGTTATGGGGCACACAGAATTCAAAATGTAGCTATGTCCTCTTAAGAAGGGTGACCGATGTTTAGTTCATCCATCTATGGGTCTGAACAAAGTTTGAAAACCTCAAAGATTGCTCCAGTTTTGTGTTATTAGTGTAGTGGTGAGTTTGCCTGGCAACACATGCACGCAACACACGCACGCGTACACACGCACGCACGTCGTCTGGAAAGGAAATGTTAATTATTCCACACTATAACCCTTGTCCTCCTACCTCTGGCCCTTCAAATTAAACTTACATAACGATGTGAAGGACCTATTTTGTGTCAGTGTGTTGTAACATTCACTTAATCTCGGAAATAATTGCTCCTAAATGTTTGTGTTACTGTTTCTCTGTGCATTTCAAACTTTCAAATCAGATAAGGGTGTTTAACCTCTACGGGACGATTGAGCTAACGTGCGCTAATGTGATTAGCTTGACTGTTGTAAGTAACAGCAAACTTTCCAGGACATAGACATGTCTAAAATGGGCAGAAAGCTTAAATTCTTGTTAATCGAACTGCACTGTCCAATTTACAGTAGCTATTACAGTGAAAAAATACCATGCTAGGAGAGTGCACAACAACAAAAAACTTATCACGGCAACTGGTTTGATACATTCACCTCTGAAGGTAAATAATTCAGTAATCTTGCTCTGATTTGTCATCCTAAGGGTTCCAGAGATAAAATGTAGCAGAGTGTTGTTTGATAAAATCAATTTCTATATTCAAATGTAGGAACTGGGTTCTACAGTTTAAACCCCCTGTCTCTGGCTCCACACCCACCCCGCCCAGCCAGCTAGATGTGTGAAAGTTAGTGTATAAGCTAATGATCCATCATGTATGACATTCCTGGGAGTGTGTAAACTTACATTTTGTATTACAATATCATTTTTGTATGTTCTCTATAGTTATGTACTTGAAAATGTATAAATTGATCAATTCAGCACATTTGGGCAGACTTGATACAAAATAGTCCAGTATTGCAGTGCTTCACTGGATCAATCTGAAACGTTGCACACATACTGCTGTCATCTAGTGGCCAAAATCTAAAATCCGCCTTAACTGCAATATTATATTGTGGCCTTTCTCTTGCATTTCAAAGATGATGGAACACAAACATAAATAGAAAACGCATGTTTTTTTGTTTGTATTATCTTTTACCAGATCTAATGTGTTATATTCTCCTACATTAATTTCAAATTTCCACAAACTTCAAAGTGTTTCCTTTCAAATGGTATCAAGAATATGCATGTCCTTGCTTCAGGTCCTGAGCTACAGGCAGTTAGATTTGGGTATGTCATTTTAGGTGAAAAATGAAAAAAAGGGTCCGATCCTTAAGAGGTTAAGAAAGTAAAAGTGTGTTTAGGAGATTTCCATGTAAGGTATGTAAATAACACCAGAGTGCCATTGAGAAAATGGTTAGTCAGTCTAAACCAGGGGTCTCCAACCTTTTCTAGCATGAGAGCTACTTTTAAAAAATTTAACATGTCGCGAGCTACTCATTTTTCAAATAGGCACATTTTTCTCTTCTCTTCTCCACCTACAACTCTTCCTCTGGTCCTTAGTGTACACAAGAAAGTAGTGCACTATGTTTTATGTTAATATACCTGGTAAAACAATGGTTAATAAACAACTCTAAGGGGGCCCTATAATATCAGTGCATCTAGCGAGTGAGGAATGTGCCATCTAATGTGCCAATCTAGCGGTGGTTCTGTAGGCCTACTGCTGCTGCTCATTTCATGGCAAAGTTTGCAAATAACAAATAACAGATACAAATGATATACTTCCTCATGATATACTTCTGCCAGGTAAGCCTACTTTGCAGTTAACATTTAATTGAGAAGGTTTTGGGGAAAGTATTTCCGTCATCCCACAAGACGGTTATCACATCAACTGGCTGGCTGCACACAGAGTGAGAGAAACGCACGCACCACACAGACAGACGGGCAATATTACTGGAAATTAATTGGCAGATATTGTGTTAGGTGTGGCTTTTTAAGCCAATAGTGGCTAACCAGAGGTGGGATAATGTCAATGTTGCGTTGATTAGATAGTAGCAGGGAGCTTGCGGTGTCTGATACTTGTGAGATTTGTTAATGACAGTTTGCGGTGGAACACTTGACAATTGCATGTACTTTCAGAATTGTTTGGCGAGCTACACATAGGTGACCTGCGAGCTACTGGTAGCTGGCGATCAACCTGTTGGAGACTCCTCGTCTAAACACTTGACTTTAACCTTATTCCTTACACAATAGCTAAATGCTAATACAAACATTCTCTGTGAGAAAATTCAGTGAGATTTGTCCCAAATCTGTGAAAGGATTAGATCCTTGTTTTAATGTCAGTGGCCTGGTGGTTAGAGTGTCTGCCCTGAGATTGGAGGGATGGGAGTTCGATCCCCAGCACGAGTCATACCAAAGACTGTTAAAATGGGACCAAATGCATCTGCTTGGCACTCAGCATTAAGGAGATGTGGGGTAAGGCCCTGCGATAGACTAGCGTCCTGTCCAGGGGGTTTACTTGTACATCAAGCTGCCTCAAGCTAAAGAAACAGGAGATAGGCTCCTGTTCCTATGAGCCATTCCGGCTCAAGGCAACTTACTTACTTAGGGTGCGTTTGTAAATTGCCTCCAGTGTGTCAGAGTGCCCGTTTGTAAATTCAGAGCGTTGTCAGATTGTCCGTTCGTAAATTCAGAGCGTTTCAGTCTCTGAGCATTCAGAGCACACACAGGATGCTCTGGCCGAGGAATATGATTGATCTGAGCGTTCTGACCTCACAACAGCAGTCAAGCACCCAAGCTAACTGGCTAAAGTTGGTTAGCTTGCTAGCTACTTCCAGATACAAATGAGAGACCACCTCACTCGCCGCAGCAGAGCTGGTTAGGCTGTTTTCATGTTATCTAGAGTGTTGGTGACTGTAACTGTGCTGCTGGCAACAATTAAGTTCTGTTTTTTTGCCGACATTTACTGACACCGTCATATTCAGCGGGTGTTGCGCGTTCTATACTGAACAAAAATGTAAACGCAACATGCAATAATTTCAATGATTTTACTGAGTTACAGTTCATATATATAAGGAAATCAGTCAATTGAAATGAATTCATTAGGCCCTAATCTATGGATTTCATTAGGCCCACCCACTGGGGAGCCAGGCCCAGCCAATCAGAATTTGTTTTTCCCCATAAAAGGGCTTTATTACAGACAGAAATACTCCTCAGTTTCATCAGCTGTCCGAGTGGCTGGTCTCAGACGATCCCACAGGTGAAGAAGCCAGAAGTGGAGGTCCTGGGCTGGCGTGGTTACACGCGGTTGTGAGGCGGGTTGGACGTACTGCCAAATTCTCTAAAACGACATTGGAGGCGGCTTATGGTAGCGAAATGAACATTCCATTTTCTGGTAACTGCTCTGGTGGACATTCCTGCAAAACTTGAGACATCTGTGGCATTGTTTTGTGTGACAAAACTGCACCTGTGTAATGATCATGCTGTTTAATCAGCTTCTTGATCAGGGGGATGGAATATCTTGGCAATGGAGAAATGCTCACTAACAGGGATGTAAACAAATTGTGCACAAAATTTGAGAGAAATAAGCTATTTGTGCGTATAGAAAATTTCGGGGATGTTTTATTTCAGCTCATGAAACATGTTCAGTATTAATTCATCAGTTATTCTGCGCTCTGGCACACTCAGACGAGAGTGCTCTGAAATCGGAGTAGATAGCCAGAGTGAATTTACAAATGCACCCAATGTTAGCGAGCAGCTTGTTCATGTCGAAAGTAACCACAAAATTTCAACATCATGAATTGCACGTAGACTTACAGTACCAGTCAAAAGTTTGGACACACCTACTCATTCAAGGGTTTTTCTTTATTTTAACTATTTTCTACATTGTAGAATAATAGTGAAGAAATCAAAACTATGAAATAACACATATGGAATTGTGTAGTAACCAAAAAAGTGTTAAACAAATCAAAATATATTTTATATTTGAGATTCTTCAAATAGCCACCCATTGCCTTGATGACAGCTTTGCACACTCTTGGCATTCTCTCAACCAGCTTCATGAGGTAGTCACCTGGAATGCATTTCAATTAACAGGTGTGCCTTGTTAAAAGTTAATTTGTGGACTTTCTTTCCTTCTTAATGCGTTTGAGCCAATCAGTTGTGTTGTGACAAGGTAGGGGTGGTATACAGAAGATAGCCCTATTTGGTAAAAGACCAAGTCCATATTATGGCAAGAACAGCTCAAAAAAGCAAAGAGAAACGACAGTCCATCATTACTTTAAGACATGAAAGTCAGTCAATACGGAAAAATTCAAGAACTTTGAAAGTTTCTTCAAGTGCAGTTGCAAAAACCATCGAGCGCTATGATGAAACTGGCTCTCATGAGGACCGCCACAGGAAAGGAAGACCCAGAGTTACCTCTGCTGCAGAGGATAAGTTCATTAGAGTTAACTGCACCTCAGCCCAAATAAATGCATGAGTCCAAATTTGAGATCTTTGTTTCCAACCGCCGTGACTTTGTGAGACACAGAGTAGGTGAACGGATGATATCCGCATTTGTGCTTCCCACCATGAAACATGGAGGAGGAGGTGTGATGGTATGGGGGTGCTTTGCTGGTGATACTGTCAGTGATTTATTTAGAATTCAAGGCACACTTAACCAGCATGGCTACCACAGCATTCTGCAGCGATACGCCATCCCATCTGGTTTGCGCTTAGTGGGACTATCATTTGTTTTTCAACAGGACAATGACCCAAAACACACCTTCAGGCTGTGTAAGGGCTATTTGAGTGATGGAGTGCTGCATCAGATGAACTGTCCTCCACAATCACCCGACCTCAACCCAATTGAGATGGTTTGGGATGAGTTGGACCGCAGAGTGAAGGAAAAGCAGCCAACAAGTGCTCAGCATATGTGGAAACTCCTTCAAGACTGTTGGAAAAGCATTCCTCATGAAGCTGGTTGAGAGAATGCCAAGAGTGTGCAAATCTGTCATCAAGGCAAAGGGTGGCTATTTGAAGAATCTCAAATCTCAAATATATTTTGATTTGATTAACACTTTTTTGGTTACTACATGATTCCATATGTGTTATTTCATAGTTTTGATGTCTTCACTATTATTCTACAATGTAGAAAATAGTAAAAACAAAGAAAAACCTTTGAATGAGTAGGTGTGTCCAAACTTTTGACTGGTACTGTATGTAATTCATTTCTTGGAGACCAACTGAACCGCTTCTGACCTATAAACAACAACTGGTGAATCCAAGATGGATGACTTGTTGAAATTCATTATTTCCTGTCTTAGGATGGACAGGACCAATGAATTAGAAGCTCAGTGTTTACACTTGTCTTCCTTGTAGATGACCATTGGCACCTAAATACACTACATAACCAAAAGTATAGTATGTGCTCGTCGAGCATTTCATTCCAAAATCATGGGCATTGATATGGAGTTGGTCCCCCTGTTGCTATAACAACCTCCACTCTTCTGGGAATGCTTTCCACTAGATGTTGGAACACTGCTGCGGGGACTTGCTTCCAATCTGCCACTAGAGCATGAGTGAGGTCGGGCACTGATGTTGGGCGATTAGGCCTGGCTCGCAGTCGGCGTTCCAATTCATCCCAAAGGTGTTTGATGGGGTTGAGGTCAGGGCTCTGTTCAGGCCGGTCAAGTACTTCCACACCAATCTCGACAAACCATTTCTGTATGGACCTCGCTTTGTGCACTGGGGCATTGTCATGCTGAAACAGGAAAGGGTGTTCCCCAAAATGTTGCCACAAAGTTGGAAGCACAGAATCATCTAGAATGTTATTGTATGCTGTAGCGTTAAGATTTCCCTTCACTGGAACTAAGAGGCCTAGCCCGAACCATGAAAAACAGTCCCAGACCATTATTCCTCCTCCACCAAACTTTACAGTTGGCACTATGCATTGGGGCAGGTAGCGTTCTCCTGGCATCCGCCAAATCCAGATGAGTCCGTCGGACTGCCAGATGGTTGATTCATCACTCCAGAGAACACATTTCCACTGCTCCAGAGTCCGATGGCGGCAAGCTTTACACCACTCCAGCCGACGCTTGGCATTGCGCATGGTGATCTTAGGCTTGTGTGCGGCTGCTTGGCCATGGAAACCCATTTCATGAAGCTCCCGACGAACAGTTATTGTACTGACGTTGCTTCCAGAGGCAGTTTGGAACTCGGTAGTGAGTGTTGCAACCTAGGACAGATGATATTTACTCGTTACGCACTTCAGCACTCGGCGGACCCATTCGCGGCTGAGCCGTTGTTGCTCCTAGATGTTTCCACTTCACAATAACAGCACTTACAGTTGACCGGGACAGGTCTAGCAGGACAGAAATTTGAAAAACTGGCTTGTTGGAAAGGTGGCATCCTTTGACGGTTTCACGTTGAAAGTCACTGAGCTCTTCAGTAAGGCCATTCTACTGTCAATGTTTGTCTATGGAGATTGCATGGCTGTGTGCTCGATTTGATACACCTGTCAGCAACGGGTGTGGCTGAAATAGCCGAATCCACTAAGGTGTCCACACTAAGGTGTCCACATACTTTTGTATATATAGTGTATGTGTGTTTGGATGGGTTCTTGTTGCAACAATTCTCCAGGCTTGACCACTGCATTAGATCTTCAGCGATACATGTGGTTGGGTTGTTTAGGACAGCCATGTTTTCTCTCCTGTCTCCCACCTTTTTTTCTATGTCTGTACATTCACTCATTCTTTCCTTCCCTCTCCTTGTCCCTCCCTCCCTCCTTTAAATGTCTGTCTGTTCTGCCTTCACTCATTCTTTTTCTCTCCTTTCTTCTTTCTCTTTTCCTCCCTCATTTTCTATATCTGTACCATCTCTCTTTCTCTCCTACCCTCTCTTTCCCTTTCCTTCAATGTCTGCTCTTCCATCACTCCATATTTCTCTCCTTCCCTCTCTCTGTCTCACCCTTTCTCTAGGTTCACTGACTGCGCCTCTATGCGTTACATTCCAGACATTCATTCTAGAACCCCAGGAGATTCTAGGAGGCCAAATTCTAGCTGTTTGTTTTCAGGAAGGACAAGTTCATTCCAATTCATTAAGAACAGAAGACTATAACTCAATCCAAACTGCCAGGTCATAAAAAGTCCCGCTGTCTGTTACTGTATTGTCAGCAATATTTAAAGCTTCAACTCAACTTAGAGCGTACTGAGCATACATCAGACTAGATATGAATGTCTTCTTTTATAGCTGACATTATGGTCTGTTTCACAGGGTTTAAAGCTCATAGCTGTGAAAGACAAAGACTAATTGCAGTCAGAATAAAGGGATGTCCTGAGCAGAGGTGAATTTTGAGGTAGAGGTATATATTGGTGTGAGACTGCACCAGTGGTTTGGGTTTGGGACACTCCTTTAAAACACGTGGTCTGAAACATAGATGGAATGGAGGCACCAGCTGTGTCTAGAAAGAGAGAGAGAATGAAAAAGAGGAAGGATATAATAACCTCTTCAGTTGAGGTTACTCAATTCATTGGATCCACACAAAACTGTCGACCTACTTCGGAGAACTAGACATTACACATAATAGCCATTATTTCTGATGCATGTCCTACTGATCCATATGTGTATGCCATAAGGGATCTTACATTACTTGATGATACATCCGCTTGCGTTACATTACTTAGAGCATCTTGCATCTTGCATTGCCAAAATCCATAATCTCAAATTCACTCTAAAGGGAAAGGCTGGATTGAGGCTACTTGGTCTACATTTAGACAGGCAGCCCAATTCTGATCTTTTTTTCACTAATTAGTATTTTGACCAATCAGATCTGAAAAAGATCTGATGTGAAAAGATCTAATGTGATTGGTCAAAAGACCAATTAGTGGAAAAAATGATTGTGCTGCCTGTCTAAACGCACCCATAGAACTAAAGAAAGTCTTAAAAATGAATTTGGGAATACATTTTATGGTCACCTCTGTCTGTGTGTATACTACTCATATTGACTACGGAGCTGTATTGGCATGCAAACAGAAAAGGCTTGACTCCTTCCCCATTCGCTTTAATCTAGCTAGAATACAACCACACATACACAACCATCTACCACCCTCAGAAGATCTCCTATCATCTTCTGGCCTTGTGGTCACATACTTCCACGTTTGACGCATTCAAAATAACTGGGAACTCTGAAATTTCAGACTTCCGACTTCAGTGCATTCATGACAACTGGGAACACGGGGAAAAAACAGCTCTGACTGGGATTTGTTTTCTCTGAATTCCAAGTCGGAAACTCTGATTTGACCTACTTTTTCCCCCAATATCCCAGTTGTCTTGAAAGCACCAAGAATTGAACCTCTTCCTGCATCACAGAAGTTCTACTTCCTCTCATTCCACCCACAATTTCCTGTTCCTGTTTAACTATCTTGGATCAATTAACTGCCAATGTCTGTTTGTCTTGACTTGAAATAAAGACACGTCTGTTGCACATATTCATCACATATGCAGGAGAAGTGAGAGTTTGTTATTGGTTAGTTTCACCGCTTGCATGTTGGTTTCTCAACTCTGTTGCATTTTCATTTCCTAAGGTAGATGTTGACATGACTTCTAGATCTATTTTCTCTTTAACCACACGTGCAAAACACTCACACTTTCATAGGTCAGTTTAAGGAGAAATCTAAACATTAGTCAATCTGTATCTCCTTTAGCTCTAGATCCATGTCATTCTATGAGAGGCAGAATCTATCAACAATCATTTTTAAGTGACACCAGCGAGTTAAGCCTGTATACACTATAGTGAAAGCACTTCACCGTTTATAGAGCTGACAGAGATGAGACACACACACACACACACACACACACACACACACACACACACACACACACACACACACACACACACACACACACACACACACACACACACACACACACACACACACACACACACTTAGGGTTACAAGAGAGCCAAGACCAATTGCACAGGAGATGCAAGACTTATTTTGTGGGAAGGAGCTTTGGCCTCAACTCTCCTCTCCCAAATACATTCTCTATGATCCCCTTTGGATATTTTCCACTGACTTGACTGACTTTTCCACCCCATATTAGCTAGCTTGCATTTTTACATATAATCTAAATTAAGTTTTCTGCCAATTTTCCTTCTGAGTCATAAAATATTTAGAATGCAGAGGATTATCATTCATTGGGCAGATTGTGAAATGAGAAGTGAAGTGATACATTTATTAGATATATCTGTGGTTTGGTGAGCCAAAGTCAACAGTATGGTTGTTATCTGATTATATAATGTTTCTGTCATAGTATTTCAACATCATGGAGATTCTCATAATGGGGAAAAACAGAGCTTTATAAGCTGTGAACCAGATTAGGTTCAAGTTGTAGTTTATGTATATTGTATCTAAGTTCATAGATACAGTATATATCATCATTCATGCTGTAAAGTTATAACACCATCATCCTTATCTTGGCATTGCCCTTAAGTTATACTAAGTTCAAGTTCATTAAAGGTACTTCCATGCAAGACTCAAACCTACAATGTCGATGTTGTAAAAACCATGATCCAACAATCTGAAAACTAGTTTTCGTTCGACACAGTCTGGGAATCAAATATCTGGGGTTTAGGAATGCTTCTGTAATACTTTATTATATATCCATGACAGGGCGATACACTAAATCACATGGCTCCAACGGCCATGCTGGATTCATCAGTTAACCACACAGACTGGGGTTTGAGGTTGGGGCTGGGAAACTGGAGTCCGGCGGCCTCGCTCTGTGCCAAGACCTACAGGAACTGGGCTGAAAGGCTAGTATTACCATGGCCTGTATGGGTAATTCTACAGAAGTGGTGTACACTACCAGTCAAAAGTTTGGACACACCTACAGTGGGGAAAAAAAGTATTTAGTCAGCCACCAATTGTGCAAGTTCTCCCACTTAAAAAGATGAGAGAGGCCTGTAATTTTTATCATAGGTACACGTCAACTATGACAGCAAAATGAGGGAAGAAAATCACATTGTAGGATTTTTTATGAATTTATTTGCAAATTATGGTGGAAAATAAGTATTTGGTCAATAACAAAAGTTTCTCAATACTTTGTTATATACCCTTTGTTGGCAATGACACAGGTCAAACGTTTTCTGTAAGTCTTCACAATGTTTTCACACACTGTTGCTGGTATTTTGGCCCATTCCTCCATGCAGATCTCCTCTAGAGCAGTGATGTTTTGGGGCTGTCGCTGGGCAACACGGACTTTCAACTCCCTCCAAAGATTTTCTATGGGGTTGAGATCTGGAGACTGACTAGGCCACTCCAGGACCTTGAAATGCTTCTTACGAAGCCACTCCTTCGTTGCCCGGGCGGTGTGTTTGGGATCATTGTCATGCTGAAAGACCCAGCCACGTTTCATCTTCAATGCCCTTGCTGATGGAAGGAGGTTTTCACTCAAAATCTCACAATACATGGCCCCATTCATTATTTCCTTTACTGTCACGGTTTACTAAGCCAGAACCCAGAAGCAGACCAGGACAAGGTAAGTTGAAACGAAGGTGAGTGTTTATTACAAATTCAAGAGTGATGCTGAATAATCCAGGGAACAGAGCGGGCGGCGTTGATTAGTTGTTGGGGGTGCAGTGGTTGATCCAATCATGGCTCGGCAGCCGCCGACCACCAGGCAGAGGTTGGATGAAGGTTCCGGGAGAATGATGTTTATGGCTAACGATCCGGCAGGGAATGGATGTTAGGCCAGAGCCTAAGAAGGGTGATGATCAGGACCAGGTGTGCAGATTGCTGATGGGATGCAGGTGCGGAAATCAAGAGAGCTCCCGCCTAGCAACGTTGCCCGGCAACCAGGCAGGGAGCGTTCCAGAACCCTCGGGAAACTGGAGATCACGAGCAGAAAAACTAGTACACAGACCGGACCCGACTCAGACTGCCGGGATCGTTACAGTACCCCCCTCCGACGAACGCCACCGGGCGGACTCCCCGGAGCGCCAGGATGGAGGCGGTAGAAGTCACGAATGAGGTCAGCATCTAGGATCTGTCGCCGCGGAATCCAACTCCTCTCTTCAGGACCATACCCCTCCCAGTCCACGAGATACTGGAAACCCCGGCCCCGCCGTCTGGAATCCATGATGCGTCGCACCGTGTAGGCAGGACCACCTCCGATCATCCGAGGAGGAGGAGGAGGAGGCGGAGGAGGCAACAGAGGACTGAGGAAAACAGGCTTGAGGCAGGAGACATGAAAGGTGGGATGGACTCTGAGCGTCCTCGGGAGTTTGAGTCGAACTGCCACCGGATTGATCACCTTCTCCACCACAAACGGACCAATGAACTTCGGTAACAACTTCCTAGACTCAGTCCGTAAAGGAAGATCCCGTGTGGCCAACCAGACCCTATCTCCGATGGTATAGGTGGGAGCGGGGATCCGGCGACGATTCGCCTGGAGCTGATACCGGTCCGAAACTCTAAGGAGTGCCTTTCTGGCCCGATGCCAGGTCCGGTGGCAACGACGAATATGGGCCTGAACAGAAGGCACTGAGAGCTCCTTCTCCTGAGAAGGGAACAAGGGAGGTTGGTAGCCATACAGGCACTGGAAGGGAGACATCCCAGTGGCAGATGTAGGGAGAGTATTGTGGGCATACTCAACCCAAGGCAACTGAGAGACCCAGGAGGTGGGGTTGGAAGAGGCCAGGCAGCGTAGCGTGGATTCCATCTTCTGGTTGGCTCTCTCCGCCTGACCATTAGATTGGGGGTGAAAACCAGATGTGAGACTGACTGTAGCTCCAATGGCCAAACAGAAGGACTTCCAGACAGCAGAGGTAAACTGAGGGCCACGGTCGGAAACGATATCACTGGGCAAACCGTGGACCCTGAAAACCTCCCTAACCAGGATCTCGGACGTCTCCGAGGCAGAGGGAAGCTTGGCAATTGGCACAAAGTGGGCGAACTTGCTGAATCTGTCCACGATAGTCAGAACGACCGTGTTCCCCTCAGAAGCGGGCAACCCAGTGACAAAGTCCAGGGCCAGATGCGACCATGGTCGCCGGGGAATAGGAAGGGGGTGAAGTAGTCCAGAGCTGGGCCGATTGGTACTCTTATTCTGCGCACACACTGGACAGGCAGCAACATAACCCCGAGTATCCTCGGCCATGGCAGGCCACCAAAAACGTCTGCGAAGAAACGCCATCGTCCGAGCCACGCCAGGGTGACAAGCCATCTTGCTGGCGTGGGACCATTTGAGGACCGCAGGACGAACCGACTCAGGCACAAACAACCGACCGGGTGGACCGTTACCGGGACCGGGCTGCGTCCGAAGGGCCGCCATCACCTCCTCCTCAATCTTCCACCTAACAGCTCCCACGACGCAGTTCCGGGGGAGAATTGTCTCGGTCTTGGACCCACTCTTCTCCGTCTTGGAGAACATCCGAGACAAGGCGTCCGCCTTGCCGTTCTTAGATCCAGGTCGGAACGTCAGGGAAAAATTGAATCGTCCGAAAAACAACGACCACCTGGCCTGACGGGGAGTTGAGACGTCTAGCCGATTGCACGTAAGCAAGATTCTTGTGGTCAGTCCAGACAATAAACGGTTGCTCCGCCCCCTCCAACCAGTGGCGCCACTCCTCCAAGGCAAGTTTCACCGCGAGAAGCTCCCGGTTACCCACATCGTAATTCCTCTCCGCAGGCGAAAGGCGACGAGAGTAGTAGGCGCAGGGATGGAGTTTACTGTCCGTGGAGCATCGCTGCGACAGGATGGCGCCAACTCCCACATCAGACGCGTCCACTTCAACGACGAACTGACGGGCCGTGTCCGGTTGAGAGAGAATCGGTGCGTTGGTGAATCGCCTCTTCAAATCCAGAAACGCTCGATCCGCCTCCGGATTCCACTTGAAGCTCCTGATACTGGAAGTCAAGGCAGTTAACGGAGCGGCCACACGGCTGTAATCCCGGATGAATCTGCGGTAGAAATTCGCAAACCCCAAAAATCTCTGGAGCTGCAATCTCGTACCGGGCTGGGCCCATTCCAGAACCGCTCTAACCTTCTCCTGGTCCATCCTAATCTCTCCCCTGGAGATGATGTACCCGAAAAGGATGTCGTGTGGGCGTGAAACTCGCACTTCTCGGCCTTCACGAACAGGCGATTCTCCAACAATCGCTGCAGAACCTGCCGGACATGCTGGACGTGGTCGGAAGGTTCCTTCGAGAAGATCAGAATGTCATCCAGGTAAACAAACACAAAGAGACCGATCATATCTCTCAGGACGTCGTTCACCATACTCTGGAATACCGCTGGAGCATTGGTCAGTCCAAACGGCATCACCTGATACTCGAAGTGACCCATCGGTGTATTGAAACCCGTCAACCACTCGTCTCCCTCTCTGATCCGGACCATGTGATACGCATTGCGTAGGTCTAGCTTGGTGAACACCGTAGCACCCTGTAAGGAGTCGAAGGCAGAACTCATCAAGGGCAGGGGATACTTGTTCTTGACCGTGATGTCATTCAACCCCCGATAATCAATACACGGTCGAAGAGAGCCATCCTTCTTACCCACAAAGAAGAATCCTGCCCCCAGGGGGTGATGACGAGGGACGAACGAGACCAGCAGCTAGGGACTCCTTGATGTAGGTCTCCAAAGCCTCACGTTCAGGGCGGGAGATACTGTATAACCTTCCCTTGGGGTAGACAGCTCCAGGGAACAGGTTGATGGCACAATCATATGGTCGGTGGGGAGGGAGTGACAGAGCCTTCTGCTTACTGAACACTTCCCCCAAATCGTGATATGTCTCGGGAACCAGGGACAAATCTGGGGGTTTAGCCTCAATCACCTGACTGGGAACCGAATGGGGACAGGCAGTCTTGAGACAGTTAGCATGACAATCAAGGCTCCAACTCGTTACCTTGCCCGTCACCCAATCGAACGTGGGATTGTGTTCCTTCAGCCAGGGGTATCCAAGGACCAGAGGAACATGGGAAGACGGCAGAATGAAGAATGAAATCATCTCCGAATGATTCCCCGACAACAGCATCTTAACCGGTTCAGTCCTCATCGTGATACGTGCCAGACTACTGCCGTTCAGAGTGGTCGCTTCAATGGCTTCCGGCAATTGCTCCTTGGAAAGCCCCAGCTGTTCCACCAACTCGGCATCAAGAAAGCTTCCATCGGCACCTGAATCGATAAAAGCGTTAATCGCTAAGCTCTGATTCCTGTTCACAAGGGTAGCCGGGAAACGGGGTCTGACAGAGGTATTGAGAGGTCGAAACTGGCTCGCTAAAAGTCCTCCCAACTTTAGCGAGCCGCGCAGTTTGACGACCGCCGGGAACAGGTGGCGAGGTAATGTCCCGAACCACCACAGTAGAGGCAGCAGTTAGTCCTACGTCTGAGTTGGCGTTCCTCCTTGGTTAACCCGTGCCGCCCTACTTGCATTGGTTCAGAATCGGGAGACAGGACCTCTCCACTACTCCTGTGTGGTGGACGATGATCGACGTATTCTGGTCCAATCCCCGACCCGACTGGAACCTGAGAAGCTGATCGATTGGACGGACCCCATTGCTTCTCCCTCCTTCGCTCTCGGACTCGATTATCCACCCGAATAGACAAGGCTACCAAGCTGTCCAGGTCACTAGGCTCCGGATAGGAGATCAACTCATCCTTGAGCTGCTCCGACAGACCCTGGTAAAGGGCCGCTTGCAGAGACTCCTCATTCCACCCACTCTCCACAGCCAACGTCTTGAACTCGATCACGAAGTCGGCCACGCTGCGAGTTCCTTGGTGAAGCGAAAACAGGCGCCTAGCTGCGTCCCTCCCTCGGACGGAATGGTCGAAGAGCTTCCTCATCTCGGCCGTGAACCCCTGGTATGAAGCCATGCAGGGGTCTTGTCGTTCCCAAACGGCTGAAGCCCACTCCAGCGCTCGACCACGCAGCAACTCAATCACAAAGGCTATCCTAGCCTTGTCTGTGGCATAAGAGTAGGGCTGTAGATCGAACACTAACCCACACTGCATAAGGAAAGAACGGCATCTTCCCAGCTCCCCCTCATATTTATCCGGCGTCGGAACCTTGGGCTCACGGAAGGACACAGCTCCAGACGCGGCAGGCGAGATGGGTGAAACCGGTAGTGGATCCTCCACCGGAAACTTGCGCTGGTTCTGGACCTCCGTCAGACCGGTAGAAAGGTTCCGAACTGCCAACGCGATCTCCCTGTAGCTCCGTGCTATGATGGCCCAACATCTTCTCCTGATGGGTAATGGCATGGCGAACAGAGTCCAGGTCCGCTGGGTTCATTACTGGCCGGATCGTTCTGTCACGGTTTACTAAGCCAGAACCCAGAAGCAGACCAGGACAAGGTAAGTTGAAACGAAGGTGAGTGTTTATTACAAATTCAAGAGTGATGCTGAATAATCCAGGGAACAGAGCGGGCGGCGTTGATTAGTTGTTGGGGGTGCAGTGGTTGATCCAATCATGGCTCGGCAGCCGCCGACCACCAGGCAGAGGTTGGATGAAGGTTCCGGGAGAATGATGTTTATGGCTAACGATCCGGCAGGGAATGGATGTTAGGCCAGAGCCTAAGAAGGGTGATGATCAGGACCAGGTGTGCAGATTGCTGATGGGATGCAGGTGCGGAAATCAAGAGAGCTCCCGCCTAGCAACGTTGCCCGGCAACCAGGCAGGGAGCGTTCCAGAACCCTCGGGAAACTGGAGATCACGAGCAGAAAAACTAGTACACAGACCGGACCCGACTCAGACTGCCGGGATCGTTACATTTACACGGATCAGTCGTCCTGGTCCCTTTGCAGAAAAACAGCCCCAAAGCATGATGTTTCCACCCCCATGCTTCACAGTAGGTATGGTGTTCTTTGGATGCAACTCAGCATTCTTTGTCCTCCAAACACGACGAGTTGAGTTTTTACCAAAAAGTTCTATTTTGGTTTCATCTGACCATATGACATTCTCCCAATCCTCTTCTGGATCATCCAAATGCACTCTAGCAAACTTGAGACGGGCCTGGACATGTACTGGCTTAAGCAGGGGGACACGTCTGGCACTGCAGGATTTGAGTCCCTGGCGGCGTAGTGTGTTACTGATGGTAGGCTTTGTTACTTTGGTCCCAGCTCTCTGCAGGTCATTCACTAGGTCCCCCCCGTGTGGTTCTGGGATTTTTGCTCACCGTTCTTGTGATCATTTTGACCCCACAGGGTGAGATCTTGCGTGGAGCCCCAGATCGAGGGAGATTATCAGTGGTCTTGTCTTCCATTTCCTAATAATTGCTCCCACAGTTGATTTCTTCAAACCAAGCTGCTTACCTATTGCAGATTCAGTCTTCCCAGCCTGGTGCAGGTCTACAATTTTGTTTCTGGTGTCCTTTGACAGCTCTTTGGTCTTGGCCATAGTGGAGTTTGGAGTGTGACTGTTTGAGGTTGTGGACAGGTGTCTTTTATACTGATAACAAGTTCAAACAGGTGCCATTGATACAGGTAACGAGTGGAGGACAGAGGAGCCTCTTAAAGAAGAAGTTACAGGTCTGTGAGAGCCAGAAATCTTGCTTGTTTGTAGGTGACCAAATACTTATTTTCCACCATAATTTGCAAATAAATTCATTAAAAATCCTACAATGTGATTTTCTGGATTTTTTTTCTCAATTTGTCTGTCATAGTTGACGTGTACCTATGATGAAAATTACAGGCCTCTCTCATTTTTTTAAGTGGGAGAACTTGCACAATTGGTGGCTGACTAAATACTTTTTTTCCCCACTGTACTTATTCAAGGGTTTTTCTTTATTTTCACAATTTTTTTACATTGTAGAATAATAGTGAAGACGTCAAAATTATGAAATAACACATATGGAATCATGTAGTAACCAAAAAGTGTTAAACAAATCAAAATATATTTTATATTTGAGATTCTTCAAAGTAGCCACCCTTTGCCTTGATGACAGCTTTGCACACTCTTGGCATTCTCTCAACCAGCTTCATGAGGTAGTCACCTGTAATGCATTTCAATTAACAGGTGTGCCTTCTTATAAGTTAATTTGTGGAATTTCTTTCCTTCTTAATGTGTTTGAGCCAATCAGTTGTGTTGTGACAAGGTAGGGGTGTATACAGAAGATAGCCCTATTTGGTAAAAGACCAAGTCCATATTATGGCAAGAACAGCTCAAATAAGCAAAGATAAATGATAGTCCATCATTACTTTAAGACATGAAGGTCAGTCAATCCGGAAGATTTCAAGAACTTTGAAAGTTTCTTCAAGTGCAGTCGCAAAAACCATTGAGCACTATGATGAAACTGGCTCTCATGAGGACCGCCACAGGAAAGGAAGACCCAGAGTTACCTCTGCTGCAGAGGATAAGTTCATTAGAGTTACCAACCTCAGAAATTGCAGCCCAAATAAATGCTTCACAGAGTTCAAGTCACAGACACATCTCAACATCAAGTTTTCAGAGGGGACTGTGTGAATCAGGCTTTCATGGTCGAATTGCTGCAAAGAAATCACTACTAAAGGACACCAAAAAAAAGAAGAGACCAGCTTCGGCCAAGAAACACGAGCAATGGACGTTAGACCAGTGGAAATTTGTCCTTTGGTCTGGAGTCCAAATTGGAAATGTTTGGTTCCAACCGCCGTGTCTTTGTGAGACACGGTGTGGGTGAACGGATGATCTCTGCATGTGTAGTTCCCACCGTAAAGCATGGAGGAGGAGGTGTGATGGTGTGGGGGTGCTTTGCTGTTGACACTGCCTGTGATTTATTTAGAATTCAAGGCACACTTAACCAGCATGGCTACCACAGCATTCTGCAGCGATACGCCATCCCATCTGGTTTGGGCTTAGTGGGACTATCATTTGTTTTTCAACAGGAGAGTAATGGAGTGCTGCATCAGATGACCTGGCCTCCAAAATCCCCCGACCTCAACCCAATTGAGATGGTTTGGGATGAGTCGGACGGCAGAGTGAAGGAAAAGCAGCCAACAAGTGCTCAGCATATTTGGGAACTCCTTTTAGACTGTTGGAAAAACACTCCAAGTGAAGCTGGTTGAGAGAATGCCAAGAGTGTGCAAAGCTGTCATCAAGGCAAAGGGCGGCTATTTGTTTTTTGGTTACTACATGATTCCAAATGTATTATTTCATAGTTTTGATGTCTTCACAATTATTCTACAATGTAGAAAATAGTAAAAAATAAAGAAAAACCCTTAAATGAGTAGGTGTGTCCAAACTTTTGACTGATACTGTAAATTGGGGGTAAAAAAAAGAAGCTTATTTGTATCCTATTTTTCCCAAACTTTCTGGTAGACAACTTTCAGGTAGACATATATACTACTCACACACTTTGTTTGTATTGCATATTTGAAATATTTACCAGAATCATTTTGATTAACCTTCTATTACAGATTAATTTTAACATTTGTATTTGCATACCAAATTAACAAAATAGCAAAATCATGATTTTTAACCTGATTTTCAAAACCTTTACAGTGAATTTAGAGAAATATAATTTATATTGTTCTCTGTAAAATGTTCAATGTTGGTTGTATGAATCTGATTGATTGAATTACTTATGCATTTAATTAATCATGTTGTTAGATGTTTAGATTATAATTTGACCTATCTTTATTTAGGCAAAATAGGATGTAAATGGAGGACTCATCATGGATATAACCTGTTTTAGCATGGACATTGCCATTGAGGTCTTCCACCACTTAAAAGTAGTCAACTGGGTGGGGATTCCTATAGGTTGAGAGTGATCAGCCAATGATCAGAGAGCATTGTCTTCTTCAAATTTGGTTGTCTATGGCTTGTAAACGAAAGAATAAGGTAATATCCAGGAGGCAAGACCACGATTTATACCAGGACATTGGTCCCAAGATCCAGACCCAGTGAGTTGAGACCATGACATGTTAAAGACCAGATGTATGTGGTCCTGAGTGGTCTCAAGACCAAGACCACTAGATTAAGAGTCCATGGGCCCTTTCTTCAAATGCAAGAAACTCAAGTAGAGTAAACCTGAGTACAGTACAGTACAGTAGAGCACAGTACAGTACCATGCCGTACAGTATAGCACATTATAGATGTCTACGTTTTGGCTAAATAGATGTTTGGGCTCTTGGATGGTTGGAGCCCCTCTGGTGGCTATGTATCTCACTTAATACTCTACACTTTTTCCTGAAGTGTGCACTTGGCCCACATGGTGGTCCTCTGTAGCTCAGTTAGTAGAGCATGGATTGTGCAACTTTAAAATGGAGATAGCCTCAATGGTGCTGCCCGTGCTGTCACAGACGCCATAATGGCACAGATACAAAGATGAGACCTCTATACATCTCTATGGTGTTAATTGTTTCTGTTGTGACCATTTCGGTTTGTACAATTTTGACTTATTTTGGATCTCCATAGCTAACATATCACTTTCTATTTTTCATTTGGACAGATTTACATCCCAGCAAAACATATATTTTAGTCCCAAAACCATACTTTACATATTTCTTGATATATTAGATGTTAGTAGTGATACTTCTTAAAAATATATGAAGATTTATTGACTTACGCCCAAATTTTCTCCAAAATGTTTGCAGACAGACTACTCACCATGTTGCCATGCTGGAGAGGGGTGCAATCCCATCACCTGGTGATATTTGTAGGGTTGTAGTTTAAGGCACATTCATTCTACAGTCCATACGTAAAAATGTATGCGCACATGACTGTAAGTCACTTTGGATAAAAGCATCTGCTAAATGGCATATTATTTTAAAGTGTGTGTTTCGGTAGTACATTTTAGTCAGAGTGACATCAAAAGTTGGGACAGCATTTTTAAGAGAAAGATATTTAAAAATAAACAAAACTACTTATTAGATCAGTATCTTTCATGTAATAATAGAACGACTAAAGATGTTCTAGTGAAATAATAGTGTTAAAAAATGACAAAAATCATTAATTGCTTTATTTTCAAACATGACAGCCACCTCTCAATAGTAATAGGTGTATAAACAATGATTTGTACTATAATAATTTAACAATATGTTTGTTATTACCTTGGATGGAATTAGAACATATCATGATGTAAATAAATGTCTTAAGATTGGAGATATAACTGTTTTTTAAAATTGTTTTTTTGGGGTGGGACTGTAATTTGCACCACTTCTGTAGAATCACCCATATCTCATGTCGTTGTCTTAACCACCAACAAATCTCCTGTATGTCTGAGTAAATCTTCCAATGTACTTACTCCGCAAAACCGAAATGTGCATGTTCATAAGGCTGAAACGTTAGTGTTGCAGATAGAAATGTAATTTATAGAGCAGACATGATAGATTATGGTCCATGACAAAGAATATTATCTGTTCATCATGATGTATTTCTATCTGGACTTTCTTCAATGTTTCAACCTCTGGAATAAGGACCTGTATTGAGAAAGCGTCTCAGAGTTGGAGTGCTGATCTAGGATCAGTTTAGCATTTTACGTCATAATAAATTTGATTATTTGGACAGGAGTGACCTGATCCTAGATCAGCTATTATACTCTGAGATGCTTGATACATATGGCCCCTGGTTTCTCTTTGTTTGAGCGACTCAAACTAAAGCAGGATGGAGAATAGATTGAGTTTCTTTTTAATACCTTTTACCTAGAAATCGTTTCTGGAATCACAAAGCTTAAAACCAAACGTGTTACTTGGCTGTAAGGTTCCTTCCTCCTTCCAAGAAGTTCCAAGTTCTAAGTTCCAAGTGGTGATTGGTTACTCATTGGGTTAAGAGTGAAGTTGAGGGGCAACACCCTATTGTGATGATGATAATATTCATAAAGGGTTTCAACAGGGTTGTGTTTGAGCAAGATGGATAAACCATGACCTAAGTCGTATAGTCAATATTGATGGGTGAAAACTCAACCCAGACGAAAATCATTTTATTGTTTTGTGAGATCAAAGAGAGATTTCACACTGAAAATACTTATTAGTCGAGGCACACCCAATAAGGTTGTTATGCTTCATAAACAATGGATCTGCAGTTACATGTATAGCCCTATTCACCAGTTACAGGGCGAGAACATGCTCAACTCAACCTCTTAGGTAAATATATCAAAGGGCCCTTGGAGCCAACAATCCATCACATCAGAAATGGGGAAAAAGGAGCCAGCACGAGCACCCACTTAGATATAAGTTGAAATTAAAGCTTTGTTTGAATTTTCTTTCAGTCATAACAACATGTCAAGTTTTTATACAGAGCTAACTTAGCAGTAGCTGCATTAAGGATATTAGCCAACAATGCACAGACAACCAAGTATACCATGACAGTAAATTGTGTATGAAACTCTCCCAGTTTCCTTTAGGACATCCTCCTAGGATATTAGACATAAATGTATGACCTGTGACAAGACAAGTAAAACTGTATGACTATTCTTAGGACCTTAACATACATACATCTTCACTTTACGCCATGTCTGATTGTGCTGGTGGAGGGTGGAAAAGTATGCCCCCTTCAGTGCGTGTGTGTATGTGTAGCAGCCACAATACCCTGATTGTACTTAAACACGGCTAAGCTCGTTACAGCCTGCAGCAATAAACATTCCTAACTTCCTCGTCAGCCATGTCCAAGTACAGCAAAACGTTGTCAAGGGAGTCACACAGACACACACGCATGTACCGGCACACATCTCACTGGGTCAATGCAAGAACGTCCTATACAGCAATGTATTTTATTTTATACACATTTTATCACTCCCATTGATATAGCCTGTTGGTAAGGAATCCAGATATGTAAACATTCAATCTGTTCTTAAGTCATAATGATTAAGATATAAGTAACTGACTGTAAAGTGAGTTTATTTATTCATACTATAAGCACAAGTCAGTATTGTAAACTGTTTATAAACTGCTTATAACACCTTTACAAACCCTTTATAAACCCTTAGGGACATTAATGTAAAGTGTTACCAACAGGTCAGTTATAGTAGAAGACATCAAGAATCCAGTAACAGTGAGATTCAATCAGACATTTGCTCACATTTTACCAGTTGAATAAAAATGTGGTCTTTCTTTCAACTTATAACTGAACATGTCTGACCAAATGTGGTCTTACTTTCAACTTATAACTGACCAAAAAACAACATTCACAGTTGGTTATGGAATGTTTTCAAACTGAAAGCATTGGACACATAGCTACTCGCATGTACAGAAATAACTTCTATTCAACAGATAAAAGGCTATAAAAGCAGTGTAACAATGGACAAATCTTTGAATGAACTATATGCTAAACTTGTCTTACCAATGACCACTTGCATTGGGAGTAAGTGAGTCTCAAAAAACAGCTAGCATGCTTTGACAAAGACAGTTAGATGATACAAAACACAAATACAACAACAATGAAAATCAAGTGTTTCATTTCGCTGGGCGTTCCAACATTCAGTCCTAAATGTATCCAGACTCCAGAGAGTTTTCTGGCTGGATTTCCCAAGCAAGGGTCAGTCAGTCTCTATTGTTTCCCGATCAAAGTTCCAACAAACAAACACAGTTTTCTGTTTCTTGACTTGTTTGTTGATCGTTCTCCCTTTGGCTCTGAGTAGTTAAAAGTCACCCTTTAGGCACTGATCTAGGATCAGTTTTACCCTCCCAAAACAAACACAAATTGACCCTAGATCAGTGACTATAGGGGCAACTTTATCAGTGTATAGGGCTCTCAACCAGAGTTTTTTGTTTTATTTTGTTTGGTCATTATACTTTTTCAGTCTCCCGGGTTCCACACCACGGTTGCTGTGGTTACTGCATGATGACGTCGTCTGGCTCGATGTTGAACAGCTGGGAGCCTGTTCATGAGTGACGTTGTAACGTTTACAGAATGTTCTGATAGAAATGTATCGTGAATACAGTACTCCTGGTCATTGTCATCATGGTTACTGGGTTACTGCATAATGACATCAGGCTGGATGTTGAAGAGCAGGTCGTCATTACCCCTCCTGACCTCCAGCAGCAGGGCTGTCTCCTCTGTGAGCGCCCCCTGTAGGTCAGCTGTGGTCAGCAGAGGACGACCGTTCAGCTTCACGATGATGTCACCGTCTCTGATACCACCTCTATGTGGAGAAAGGAGGATGAGGGGAAAAACATATTATTTTGAGATGGGAAAGGCTATAGTGCAAAGAGAGACACTGGGGTAAACATATAACAAGCATGAAAGGGAGTGATAAAGAAAACCAAGAGATGTAATGAAATAGTCTACGCTAAATTTCCATACAAACTCATCTTGACCCTTCTCAGGGAAACTATGCTATTTGCACAGTGTATGGTAGTTTTGACAGAGGCCACCTACTTCTGTGCAGGAGAATGAGGCACCACTTCATGGACGTAGATCCCACTAGTGACATCAGGGAAGTCTGGGTTCTGCTGCTTCAGCTCCTCAACCAGCCTACACAAGATGAGTTAGAAATGTCTGTTTTAGTTTAACACAGTATTATTGGTAACTGTAATATTGCACAGTGTCATGCTTGTATAAGACTTACGCTGGGGTGATGGTGAGCATCCTTATTCCAATGAACCGTTTCTTCAATGATCTCACTTCTTTAAAATAAAAAACAATAATTTGCCTTTAATATACATAACAATACATAATTTGCCTTTGTTGAATTATAATGTGATCATACTAGTAGCTAATAGCTGTCTGTCTATCTCAGACATAGCTACCTTTGCTCTGCTTGTCCATTTATTAGTTGAGGAAGAGTTTTATCCTATCATAGAGGAGGGGCGGGCCTACCTTTGCTCTGCTTGTCCATTGATTCCTTGAGGAAGCGTGTGATCCTATCAGAAGGGATGGCGAAGGAGATCCCAGCAGCCACTTTCAGAGTGTTGATGCCAATCACCTCCCCGTCCTGGTGGCAGTCAGACAAACAACTTAACAGAGTGTTATGTATAGGAACTGGATCACTACTGATACCGATCACCTCCCCGTCCTGATGGCAGACAATACAGGTTGACAGGTTATTAGGGGTTTAGAACAGGGCTGGCTCCATTGAATTAAATAGAACACTAGAATGGACATTGACATCCTGGTAACGTGACCAAAAAGATGGCCATCTTGGTCAGGGATACTTTCATACTTGTGTATTCAAAAGCTCTATGGCTGTCTCACAACTGCTTCTACTCAATATTATCACAGTGAAGATTGGGAAAAAGTGGGGGCTGACATAACACTTACCAAGTTAACAAGAGGTCCGCCTGAATTTCCATACTGAGAAAATATCAAAACAATGAATCAATCAATTATTCAGTCAATCAATGAGATGTGTATGTATTTGTCTGTGTATTTGATCTCCATGATCATAAATGTCCTCTTCTAAAATGTAAAAACAGACAGCTAGACAGCCTTATGAGTTGGTTATAAGTGGAGTCTGCTATAATTGCCCTTTAAATAAAGTTAAGCTAAATTGTATTGAATTGATTGTCTCACGTTGATGATGGCGTCCGTCTGTATATAGTCCATGTCAGAGTCTCTGATGCCCAGCTCCTTCCCGTCTCTCTGTGCAGTGCTCACGATCCCTGTGGTAACCGTGTTCTGGAGCGCGAAGGGGCTGCCAATGGCAACCACAAACTCACCAGGTCTAAGGTCAGCCGAGTGGCCTAGCAACAGCACCGGGAGCTTTTTCTGAGAGGGAGGAAGGGGATAGAGAGAGAGAGAGGGGAGAGGGAGAGAGGGAGGGGGAGATGGAGAGTGGGGGGAGAGCAAGCGAAAGAGAGGGTGAGAGGGGTGGAGATGGAAAGGGAAAGGCGGAAGGGAGGATAGAGGGCCGGAGAGAAGAGTTACATTTCCTGATTTGGCCTCGTTTTTCATCTTGGCCATTAAGAAATACAGCGGCCATGACTGAAGCCAAACGAGATTTGTCTGGGGGGGTTTCATTTGGGTGTCTTTGTGTGTGTGCTCGCGCGTGGCAAGCGTTTGTACATTCAGTACACAGTTACAGTCCCTCACCCTTCCAGATAACTTGTGTCTTGAAGTCGCCTAGGCTAGCTAACTTCTTTCGCCAATTAGTTTCAGCTGGCTGGTGTGCAACCTTGGCAAAGTTGGTTTGACATTGGATAGAGAGCCTATCTCTGGGGCTAGTTAGGGACTGTCAATAAATTACACAACGTAATTGGGACAATATTTTCATGTTGCACATCTTTCAGTTGTCTCATTAAATGCTTTCAATATTTGTATATTAATTATCCTATTTAAACTTTGTAGTACATTTTGACACTAGAATAAATGTTTCTGACTCATATCGATGTGATTAATCCTATCACAAACAGGATATGACATTAGTCATAACTATTTGTGCCCTCAGACATTCATGACATCCATCAAATAGCTATTCAACTCACTAACGTCCAGGAATTCCCCCAGCTTTTTTATTTTCTTTGATGTTTCTTTGTTCCTATTCCCCTTGTTTTTAACAGTAAGGCCTTCTTATTGTGGAATACAATACAGCTATTATGTGAACCAGAACATAGTATTCATATTGGATTTGGAATTTCAGTGTATTTCCTGAATTGACTGGAATTTAAATGGAATTGACCCAAATCCTAATCCACTCCTCTCACCAGTGGGTTGACTTTGATGGTGGCGATGTCGGACTTCTTGTCGATGTCCTTGATGGTTGCTTCGTAGATATCACCATTGTGCATCTGGACCTTGAGCTGCTGACGCCCCGATACAGGCGTGGTGCTGGAGACTACATGGGCGTTGGTCACTATCAAACCTGTGTCTGACATCACAAAGCCCGACCCGCTGGACAGAGGGACGTTCCGGCCGAACAGAGGGTGCCTGGGGGTCAAGAGGTCAATATAGAGGTCAAAAGAGGTCAAGATAGAAAGTCTATCATTTCTAGCTCTAACAACAAGACGAGAGTTTGCTTTGATGTGTTTTGTGTTTATTGAGAGATGACATAAGATCTACACTGTTGTGAAGTTACTACCAGTAAGTTATACGTGATAAATGTGATTATTTTGGTTCAACCACCATGAGCTTTTTCTTCAACAAGTGAATGGGTATTACACATACTTTACAGACACAACACACACTGTAGTACGACATAAATATGTGTCTGAGTCTGCCTACACAAACACACTGTACCTGAGGAAGAGTTCGATGTGGACCACAGCCGGAGCAATCTTCTCAACCACGTCAGCTATGAAGTTAAACTTGTACCTGGGACTGGTGGGGTGTGAAGTACCTATACTAGCAGGAAGAATTACTCATGTTAATAATATAACACAGCCACTCCTCTACACCATCACCACTCTAACAATAGTACTATAGCTTCTTAACATGTTACCTGCAACCTTATGTGCAGAAAAAAATATATTGGAAACACTTTACTTAACCATCCACATATAATTATGTATAACTTGTTATAAGCATTTATGAGCCTTTATAATGTTGTATAACACTTTTATTAAATGCACTGCTTAAAAGTGGTAACAAAGTAACTGGGGCCAGGAGTGTTTTCAGGTTTGATCAAGTGGTCAGGAAAAACTTGACTTTAAAAATAGCCACAAGAACAGCAACAACAACAACAACATCAACTGAGTGCAGGTTGTTCTTAGGTGAACTTCCTTTGCAATACCCTGCAATACTTTTTTCTATACTCCACCCCTTCCTACATGAAACCTCAGTCATTTGGTCTAAAAACAGCTGGGTAGTTTCGCCGGGCTGCGCTCCTTCAGGGCCATGAAAGAGCCTTAGTGGCGTGTGCGTGAGTGTATGTGTGTGTGGTGTGGCGTGCTGCAGTAAACTGATGTTAATTACGGTCAGTTATTTCCAGCACATGGCGGTCTGCTCCGCCGGCTGGCGTTCGTTCTCCTCAGCTGACCGTGGTTTCCTATGACCAGACTGCCTTGGCTATGTGTGTGTGTGTGTGTGTGTATGTGCATGCATGTATGCGTGAGTATGTGTGTGTGATCGCCTTTGCTCGTATAAACAATCAGTTTACACAGCTGATTTTAGAGTGCAAACAACACACCCTGTCCTGGAACTAGCCAGCAGTGTACTAGAGACCTAAATATGAAAAGCATGATGTCCATTATGTTACTCCTATGTATCTCATGCAGTGTTAGCAGGGCCAGGAGTTTTTCCTGCACAGATGACCTGTTCAGGAAAAACTTTCTATAGCTAGGGTCCATAGTTTTACTTAATCAGGTCACATGGTCAGGGAAGACCTCCTGGCTCTACATGTTAGACTCTACATGGCTCTACATCTGTCTCTACATTTTAGAACTACAGTGGCTTGCGAAAGTATTCCCCCCCCTTGGCATTTTTCCTATGCTTGGCACATCTAGTCACTGGGATTTTTGCCCATTCTTCAAGGCAAAACTGCTCCAGCTCCTTCAAGTTGGATGGGTTCTGCTGGGATGGTATCTCGGGGTGATGAGAGGTGTTGGGTTTGCGCCAGACATAGCGTTTTCCTTGATGGCCAAAAAGCTCAATTTTAGTCTCATCTGACCAGAGTACCTTCTTCCATATGTTTGGGTAGTCTCCCACATGCCTTTTGGCGAACACCAAACGTGTTTGCTTAAGAAATGGCTTTTTTCTGGCCACTCTTTTGTAAAGCCCAGCTCTGTGGAGTGTACGGCTTAAAGTGGTCCTATGGACAGATACTCCAATCTCCGCTGTGGAGCTTTGCAGCTCCTTCAGGGTTATCTTTGGTCTCTTTGTTGCCTCTATGATTAATGCCCTCCTTGCCTGGTCTGTGAGTTTTGGTGGGCGGTCCTCTCTTGGCAGGTTTGTTGTGGTGCCATATTCTTTCCCTTTTTTAATAATGGATTTAATGGTGCTCAAAGGGATGTTCAAAGATTCGGATATTTTTTTATAACCCAACCCTGATCTGTGCTTCTCCACAACTTTGTCCCAGACCTGTTTGGAGAGCTCTTTGGTCTTCATGGTGCCGCTTGCTTGGTGGTGCCCCTTGCTTAGTAGTGTTGAAGACTCTGGGGCCTTTCAGAACAGGTGTATATATACTGAGATCATGTGACAGATCATGTGACACTTAGATTGCACACAGGTGGACTTTATTTAACTAATTATGTGACTTCTGAAGGTAATTGGTTGCACCAGATCTTATTTAGGGGCTCCATAGCAAAAGGGGTGAATACATACAGTTGAAGTCGGACGTTTACATACACCTTAGCCAAATACATTTAAACTCAGTTTTTCACAATTCCTGACATTTAATCCTAGTAAAAATTCCCTGTCTTAGGCCAGTTAGGATCACCACTTTATTTTAAGAATGTGAAATGTCAGAATAATAGTAGAGAGAATGATTTATTTCAGCTTTTATTTCATTCATCACATTCCTAGTGGGTCAGAAGTTTACATACACTCAATTAGTATTTGGTAGCATTGCCTTTAAATTGTTTAACTTGGGTCAAACATTTCGGGTAGCCTTCCACAAGCTTCCCACAATAAGTTGGGTGAATTTTGGCCCATTCCTCCTGACAGAGCTGGTGTAACTGAGTCAGGTTTGTAGGCCTCCTTGCGCGCACACGCTTTTTCAGTTCTGCCCACACATTTTCTATATGATTGAGGTCAGGGCTTTGTGATGGCCACTCCAATACCTTGACTTTGTTGTCCTTAAGCCATTTTGCAACAACTTTGGAAGTATGTTTGGGGTCATTGTCCATTTGGAAGACCCATTTGCGACCAAGCTTTAACATCCTGACTGATGTCTTGAGATTTTGCTTCATTATATCCACATAATTTTCCTTCCTCATGATGCCATCTATTTTGTGAAGTGCACCAGTCCCTCCTGCAGCACAGCACCCCCACAGCATGATACTGCCACCCCCGTGCTTCACGGTTGGGATGGTGTTCTTCGGCTTGCAAGGTACCCCCTTTTTCCTTCAAACATAACGATGGTCATTATGGCCAAACAGTTCTATTTTTGTTTCATCAGACCAGAGGACATTTCTCCAAAAAATACGATCTTTGTCCCCATGTGCAGTTGCAAACCGTAGTCTGGCTTTTTTATGGGGGTTTTGGAGCAGTGGCTTCTTCCTTGCTGAGCGGCCTTTCAGGTTATGTTGATATAGGACTCGTTTTACTGTGGATATAGATACTTTTGTACCTGTTTCCTTCAGCATCATCACAAGGTCCTTTGCTGTTGTTAGGGGATTGATTGGCTGTGTGGTCCCATGGTGTTTATACTTGGGTACTATTGTTTGTACAGATGAATGTGGTACCTTCAGGCGTTTGGAAATTGCTCCCAAGGATGAACCAGACTTGTGGAGGTCTACAATGCTTTTTCTGAGGTCTTGGCTGATTTATTTTGATTTTCCCATGATGTCAAGCAAAGAGGCACTGAATTTGAAGGTAGGCCTTGAAATACATCCACAGGTAAACCTCCAATTGACTCAAATGATGTCAATTAGCCTATCAGAAACTTCTAAAGCCATGACATCATTTTCTGGAATTTTCCAAGCTGTTTAAAGGCAGAGTCAACTTAATGTATGTAATCTTCTGACCCACTGGAATTGTGATACAGTGAATTATAAGTGAAATAATATGTCTGTAAATAATTGTTGTAAAAATTACTTGTGTCATGTACAAAGTAAATGTCCTAACCGACTTGCCAAAACTATAGTTTGTTAACAAGAAATTTGTGGAGTGGTTGAAAAACAAGTTTTAATGACTCCAACCTAAGTGTATGTAAACTTCCGACTTCAACTGTATGCACGCACCACTTTTCCATTATTTATTTTTTAGAATTTTTTGAAACAAGTTATTTTTTTCATTTCACTTGACCAATTTGGACTATTTTGTGTATGTCCATTACATGGAATCCAAATAAAAATCCATTTAAATTACAGGTTGTAATGCAACAAAATAGGGAAAACAAGGCAAGGCACTGTATTCCCAACACATCCTATCCATTTGCTAATCAAATATTTGGCTATGGTCATCCTCCTAACCAATCGGAAATTGTTGGCTATGGGAGTCTAGAATTAAACATGCAAGCAAAGGGGAATCTCAGAAGAGCATATTTCAGCACTAGGCTACAAAATGGCCCTCTTCGGTTGGCTAACCAAGCATTAGAAAACCAAACCAGTGGATGGCACAATCTTGGCAGTAACCATGGAAAAACCCTACTCAGCCATTATTCTAGCCTGCTCCCAGATTTGTTTGTGCTGTCTTGCCAACAATAACCATATGAGTTGGCAAAACAGTACAAACAAATCTGGGACTGCAGCTACTATTATCCTGAGTGGTGGCCAATAAGCTTTGAGATAACTCTGGAAAATGTGGCTTTGGATCGAAGAACAGATACTAAACATGTGCTTAGCCTGAAGGCCAGCCCATCCTAATGATAATGGCAGGATCATTTTAGGTTTAGTCTAAAGTGGTAGTTGGCCTATCTGACATAACTCAAGGATGACTTGTGTGCAAATACACATGTTGTAAGTTGAATGGATTCATATGATGATATAGTATTAGACTGATTGATAAGCTGTAGAGAGTTACATCCTCTACCCCCAAGTCACAAGACTCCTGAACAGCTAATCAAATGGCTACAAATGGTTTATTATCTATGCATGGTCACTTTACCTCTACCTACATTACCTCAATTACCTCGACTAACCTGTGCCCCCGCACATTGACTCCGTACAAGTACCCCCTGTATATAGCCTCGTTACTGTTATTCTATTGTTGCTCTTATTATTTTTTTTTTATTTGTTTTTTTTTTTCAGATTATTTAGAAAATACTTTCCTTGCAAAAGTATTCATCCCCCTTGCCGTTTTCCCTATTTTGTTGCATTACAACCTGTAATTTAAATGGATTTTTATTTGGATTTCAAGTAATGGACATTCACAAAATAGTCCAAATTGGTGAAGTGGACTGAAAAAAATTACTTGTTAAAAAAAAATCTTTTAAAAAAATAACGGAAAAGTGGTGCGTGCATATGTATTCACCCCCTTTGCTATGAAGCCCCTAAATAAGATCTGGTGCAACCAATTACCTTCAGAAGTCACATAATTAGTTAAATAAAGTCCACCTGTGTGCAATCTAAGTGTCACATAATCTGTCACATGATCTCAGTATATATACACCGGTTCTGAAAGGCCCCAGAGTCTGCAACACTACTAAGCAAGGGGAACCACCAAGAAAGCGGCACCATGAAGACCAAAGAGCTCTCCAAACATGTCAGGAACAAAGTTGTGGAGAAGTACAGATCAGGGTTGGGTTATAAAAAAAATATCTGAAACTTTGAACATCCCACGGAGCACCATTAAATCCATTATTAAAAAATTTAAAGAATATGGCACCACAACAAACCTGCCAAGAGAGGGCCACCCACCAAAACTCACGGACCAGGCAAGGAGGGCATTAATCAGAGAGGCAACAAGGAGACCAAAGATAACCCTGAAGGAGCTGCAAAGCTCCACAGCGGAGATTGGAGTATCTGTCCATAAGACCACTTTAAGCCGTACACTCCACAGAGCTGGGCTTTACGGAAGAGTGGCCAGAAAAAAGCCATTGCTTAAATAAAAAAATAAGCAAACACGTTTGGTGTTCGCCAAAAGGCATGTGGGAGACTCCCCAAACATATGGAAGAAGGTACTCTGTTCAGATTAGACAAAAATTGAGCTTTTTGGCCATCAAGAAAAACGCTATGTCTGGCACAAACCCAACACCTCTCATCACCCCGAGAACACCATCCCAGTGAAGCATATTGGTGGCAGCATCATGCTGTGGGGATGCTTTTCATCGGCAGGGACTGGGAAACTGGTCAGAATTGAAGTTATGATGGATGGCGCTAAATACAGGGAAATTCTTGAGGGAAACCAGTTTCAGTTTTCCAGAGATTTGAGTCTGGGACGGAGTTTCACCTTCCAGCAAGACAATGACCCTAAGCATACTGCTAAAGCAACACTTGAGTGGTTTAAGGGGAAACATTTAAATGTATTGGAATGGCCTAGTCAAAGCCCAGACCTCAATCCAATTGAGAATATGTGGTATGATGGTATGACTTAAAGATTGCTGTACTCCAGCGGAACCCATCCAACTTGAAGGAGCTGGAGCAGTTTTGCCTTGAAGAATGGGCAAAAATCCCAGTGGCTAGATGTGCCAAGCTTATAGAGACATACCCCAAGAGACTTGCAGCTGTAATTGCTGCAAAAGGTGGCTCTACAAAGTATTGACTTTTGGGGGGTGAATAGTTATGCACACTCAAGTTTTCTGTTTTTTTGTCTTATTTCTTGTTTGTTTCACAATAAAACATATTTTGCATCTTCAAAGTGGTAGGCATGTTGTGTAAATCAAATGATACAAACCCCCCCAAAATCCATTTTAATTCCAGATTGTAAGGCAACAAAATAGGAAAAATGCGAAGGGGGGTGAATACTTCTGCAAGCCACTGTATTTTTCTTTAAACTGTATTGTTGGTTAAGGGATTGTAAGTAAGCATTTCACTGTAAGGTCTACACCTGTTGTATTCGGCGCATGTGACAAATACAATTTGATTTGATTTGAATGAATAAGTAAGAGTGAGTAATTCTGATCTTTTGCCCAATTATTATGGTTGATCAAAAGATAAATTAGTGGAAAAAGATCAGAATTGGCCTGCCTGTGTAAACACAGCCATATAGACTGAGAAGCACTCCACACTGCCCTTTCCCACCTGGACAAAAGGAACACCTATGTGAGAAGGCTGTTCATTGACCACAGCTCAGCGTTCAACACCATAGTGCCCACAAAGCTCATCACTAAGCTAAGGACCCTGGGACTAAACACCTCGCTCTGCAACTGGATCCTGGACTTCCTGACAGGCCGCCCCCAGGTGGTAAGGGTAGGCAACAACACATCTGCCACGCTGATCCTCAACAGTGGGGCCCCTCAGGGGTGCGTGCTTAGTCCCCTCCTGTACTCCCTGTTCACCCACGACTGCGTGGCCAAGCACGACTCCAACATCATCATTAAGTTTGCTGACGACACAACAGTGGTAGCCTGATCACAGACAACGATGAGACAGCCTATAGGGAGGAGGTCAGAGACCTGGCAGTGTGGTGCCAGGACAACAACCTCTCCCTCAATGTGAGCAAGACAAAGGAGCTGATCGCGGACTACAGGAAAAGGAGGGCCAAACAGGCCCCCATTAACATCGACGGGGCTGTAGTGGAGTGGGTCGAGAGTTTCAAGTTCTTTGGTGTCCACATCACCAATTAACTATCATGGTCCAAACACACCAAGACAGTCGTGAAGAGGGCACAACAACACCTTTTCCCCCTCAGGAGACTGAAAAGATTTGGCATGGGTCCCCAGATCCTCAAAAAGTTATACAGCTGCACCATCGAGAGTATCCTGACCGGTTGCATCACCGTTTGGTACAGCAACTGCTCGGCATCCGACCGTAAGGCGCTGCAGAGGGTAGTGCGTATGGCCAAGTACATCACTGGGGTCAAGCTTCCTGCCATCCAGGACCTATAAACTAGGCGGTGTCAGAGGAAGGCCCCAGAAATTGTCAAAGACTCCAGTCACCCAAGTCATAGACTGTTCTTTTTGCTACCACACGGCAAGAGTACCGGAGCGCCAAGTCTAGGTCCAAAAGGCTCCTTAACAGCTTCTACCCACAAGCCATAAGACTGCTGAACAATTAAATGGCCACCCGGACTATTTACATTGAACCACCCACCCCCCCCATTTGTTTTTACACTGCTGCTGCTCGCTGTTTATTATCTATGCATAGTCACTTTACCCCTACCTACATGTACAAATTACCTCGACTAACCTGTACCGTCGCACATTGACGCAGTACCGGTACCCCCTGTATATAGCCTCGTTATTGTTATTTTATTGTGTTTTATTTTTTACTTTAGTTTATTTAGTAAACATTTTCTTAACTCTATTTCTTGAACTGCATTGTTGGTTAAGGGCATGTAAGTAAGCATTTCACGGTAAGGTCTACACCTGTTGTATTTGGCGCATGTGACAAATACAATTTGATTTGATTTTTATTGAAGTGAGAGGTAAGTGAGATCTGAGAAGTAAAAACAAAATGTAAAACGGTACTCCTCTCCTAGTATTACTTCTAGATAGCCCTACTCCTACTCCTAACTCAACAATACCACACTTTAATACAGCAATGGCAATGATAAGTTTAGTTAAAGGAAACTTGAGTAATTGGTCAATTATTGGAGAAATTAAGATACAATGCCACCAATCACAATCTTTCTGTGTGAGGTCTCTATTTATAGAATCTATATGGTGGTACATTCTTTATACAGAAAACGTTCTGAATGGAAACCAAGGCAACTGCCACCTTTGGGCAGGAAATGCCTATAACCTCCTGAGACCCAGCAATTCACAATTTGCAAATGTTATGATAAGTGTGTCTAATTGTGTAATTATCATTTTTGTGAGTTTGATATTCAAATTGTTTCTATAGGTAAATATCTCAGGAATAGTTTGGTGTGGTTACAGATCAGTCCCAGCTAGCACATAACGTTTTGAGAACTATATGTTTCTTAGAGCTTGGTGAGAGCGTGGTTGTCCTATCGTTGTATTGCATTCAACCTTCCCACAACGTTCTGGGAATAGTGCAGGATAGTCTCTTGGCTTTGGAACATTCTCAGCACATTTAAGGAACTTTACAAAATAACGTTATTTTCTTAATATTTTATTACTTTAACAGAACGTTTCATAAAAGTTCAAAAATTGTTACGTTAAACTGAAGTTTTGGTAATGTTCTAGGAATGTTCTCCAACTCCTTTGACATTGGGAATGTTCTCAAATAGTTCATAGAACATTAAGAAACAACGTTCTTCTGTGGGAATTTCAATACTTCATGGTTCTATTGAAAGTAACATTCTCAAATTGTTCAGAGAACTATTGAAACAATGTCTTTCTGTGGGAATTTCAATGCGTTAACATAACGTTTCATACAGGTTTCCTCATGGTTCTATTTAAAGTCATGTTCACAAATAGTTCAGAGAATGTTAAGAAACAACATTCTTCTGTGGGGATTTCAGTACTTCAGCATAACGTTTCCTACAGGTTTCCTCATCGTTCTATTTAAAGTAATGTTCTCAGAACATTTAGAGAACATTAAGAAACAACGTTCTTCTGTGGGAAATCAGTACTTCAGCATAACGTTTTCTGCAGGTTTCCTCAATGTTATATTTAAAGTCATGTTCTCAGAACATTAAGAAAACTTTCCATAAAACCCACAAGAAAACATTAGTAACGTTCTAAGAATGTTATTTAAAAACATATACATTCCGTTCTCAGCGTCAACAAAATTCTCTCTATCCTCTATCTTGTTAAGTGTGTTCAGGTGTGTTGGCCGCACCCACTAAGTGGCCACACCTGATCTTAACGAGTGCTTGTTTCCTTTGAAATGGAGCCTGTTTGAAAATACTAAAATGAACAGCTTTGTATACAGTGCCTTCGGAAAGTATTCAGACCCCTTGACTTTTTCCACATTTTGTTACATTACAGCATTAATCTAAAATGGATTAACTAAATACAAATCCTCAGCAATCTACACACAATACCCCATAATGACAAAGCGAAAACAGGTTTTTAGAAATATTTGCTAATTTATTTTATTTTGTTAAACAGAAATACCTTATTTACATAAGTATTCAGACCCTTTGCTATGAGACTCGAAATTGAGCTCAGGTGCATCCTGTTTCCATTGATCATCCTTGAGATGATTTTACAACTTGATTGGAGTCCACCTGTGATAACTTCAGTTGATTGGACATGATTTGGAAAGTGCATGTCAGAGCAAAAACCAAGCCATTAGGTCGAAGGAATTGTCCGTAGAGCTTCGAGACAGGATTGTGTCGAGGCACAGATCTGGGGAAGGGTACCAAAACATTTCTGCAGCATTGAAGGTCCCCAAGAACACAGTGGCCTCCATCATTCTTAAATGGAAGAAGTTTGGAACCACCAAGACTCTTCCTAGAGCTGGCCGCCCGGCCAAACTGAGCAATCGGGGGAGAAGGGCCTTGGTCAGGGAGGTGACCAAGAACCTGATGGTCACTCTGACCGAGCTCTAGAGTTCCGCTGTTGAGATGGTAGAACCCAGAAGGACAACCATCTCTGCAGCACTCCACCAATCAGGCCTTTACGGTAGAGTGGCCAGACGGAAGCCACTCCTCAGTAAAAGGCACATGACAGCCCGCTTGGAGTTTGCCAAAAGGCACCTAAAGACTCTCAGACCATGAGAAACAAGATTCTCTGGTCTGATGAAACCAAGATTGAACTCTTTGGCCTGAATGCCAAGCGTCACGTCTGGAGGAAACCTGGCACCATCTCTACGGTGAAGCACGGTGGTGGCAGCATCATGCTGTGGGGATGTTTTTCAGCAACAGGGACTGGGAGACTAGTCAGGATTGAGGAAAAGATTAATGGAGCAAAGTACAGGGAGATCCATGATGAAAACCTGCTCCAGAGCGCTCAGGACCTCAGACTGGGGCAAAGGTTCACCTTCCAACAGAACAACTATCCTAAGCACACAGCCAAGACAACGCAGGAGTGGCTTTGGGACAAGTCTCTGAATGTCCTTGAGTGGCCCAGCCAGAGCCCGGACTTGAACCCGATCGAACATCTCTGGAGAGACCTGAAAATAGCTGTGCAGCAACGCTCCCCATCCAACCTGACAGAATTTGAGAGGATCTGCAAAGAAGAATGGGAGAAACTCCCCAAAAACAGGTGTGCCAAGCTTGTAGCGTCATCACCAAGAAGACTCGAGGCTGTAATCGCTGCCAAAGGTATTGAGTAAAGGGTCTGAATACTTATGTAAATGTCATTTTTCAGTTGTTGTTTTTTATCAATTAGCAAAATATTCTAAAAACCTGTTTTTGCTTTGTCATTATGGGGTATTGTGTGTAGATTGATGAGGTAAAAAAACAATTTAATCAATTTTAGAATAAGGCTGTAACCTAGCAAAATAAGGAAAAAGTTAAGGTGTCTGAATACTTTCCAAAGGCACTGTAAGTAAAAAAAAAATATGGAATGCTAGCTCCATCCTGGTGGCGCAGTGGACTAATTCCATGGATAGAGAACAGAAGATAATAGTGTTCGAATCTCACTGATGCTGTGCCACAATAAAAAAGAAATGTGTTTGCATGATTAATGCCTAAGGAAATGAATTTCCATGTGTCCTATCTGTGCTTGGAGTTCAGAACAGTTAACCTAAGCTAGCAGTCTTATTAAACGTCTTATTTTAACATTCAGTGTAAGTTTTAAGGAAGTTATTCAAAAACCTCCAAATAACCTTTACATTTCGTTCAAAACATTCACAACATTTTGAGAATGTTCTCAGAACGTTATTTAATTACCTTCAAATAATCTATAATTTTCGTTCTCAGAACGTTAATAAAAACTTTCAGGGAACCATAGTAAAACGTTCTCAGAACATCCCTGCAACCTAAAAATTAACATTCCTAGAACAAGATACATTTTCACTTCCGTTCTCAGAACATTTTAAAAACTTTCAAATTTACCAGTCAAGAAACATATGGCTTCGTTCCCAGAACCAATGGGAAAACCAAAAACGTACATTGCCACCACTTCTAAGGAACCAAATGTGCTAGCTATAATTTTTTCACATTAAATAAGAGCTAAATAAGAGCTTGTAATAAATGTCCTCTGTAGTGGACATCAGGATGTGCTAACTAGGTCACCCCAAACACTTTTTTTTTGCTGGGTATCAGGAGGATAAATGGACACAGGAAATGCAAAAAAAAACTAGACAGGAAAACAAACATTACATTCTGACAAGTGAACTCAGTCATTCAGTGGCTGGTCATTAGTTTTAACATGTGAGACTATAGGGAGTCTGGCTGAGAATAAGATGGTGATGGGTTATTTCCTATGCACAGATCTAGGATCAGCTTTCACTCCCCCAATCTAAAACTAAACGATTTGGAGGAGAAACACAAAACTGGCCTCAGGTCAGTGTCTAGGGGCAAAGTTTTTCCTATTCCAATGGGAACCATAATGGGCTTGTAGGGGTTAACTTTAATGACCTAGACAGTCTACTGGCTTCCCCTTCTGACAAAGGAGGGGTTTAAGGGTTGTTCATTATATTCCGCTAGCCTACACTATGTATATGTCTCAAATGGCACCCTATTCCCTATATAGTGCACTACTTTATACCAGAGCCCATGGGCCGTAGCCAAAAATTCAGCATTGAGTCCAGAAAAAAGTAGTGCACTCTAGGCAAGAGTGCACTATATGTAAACATAATTTCTTACCAATTCTCCATCCATGTCTATTGCATGAAGTGCTACTGTGTATGCAGCCTATACATTTCTGCTATTACTGATGTTGAACTACAGTATACCTATATGTTGCAACTGTTTTGTTGCTGTTATTGTTGTTGTTGTTTTCTTTTTAGACACAAATGACTTACCTTTGTTATGGTTGATTTCGCATGGTCCCTTCTTGACAGAGTTGATGGTGGGCAGGCCCTGCTGCAGAGCCTTCCTACTCTGCACCTTCAGCTGACATACGTTCCCATAGGTATTACCATCACTGCCGCAGACTTTGTGACCCAATTTGCACTGACAAAACCCCTTGGCTAGCCGCTTTCCGGCCGGGTGCTTGCATTCGAGTCCATCACCGCAGGGTAGGTCATCTTTGCGCCCGCATGGGTCGCTTTCTCCCTGGGCGCAAACCAGGCAGCAGTTGCATCGGTCTGGAACGTACCCCATCGCGCAGCTAGGGCTGGGGCAAGTGCTCACCTCGCACCGCTCTGGGCATTTTGGTTTGGGCTCAGCTCCGACGAAGTTCACGATATAGTAAAGAACGGTAGCAAACAGTAGGATCTGCATCGTTTGCGATCAAGTGCAGTGGAGATATGAGAAAATAAAAACAAAAAAAGAATTACAAATAATGTTATGCTAAGTATTTACACGGTCATGTTCGTCGTAAAACGGTCGCCGGTAATTTGGGATTGAACGACGCGCAACGCTCCACACTTTTACGCATCACTTTCACGGGACTGTTGAGACAAAGTTAGGCGTGCAGGGCAGACATTCGGGGTTTTCTTACCACTGAAAAGTTCTCAACTCATATGCAGTCCTTTCTTGATCCAGATTAAATGGGAAACGTTATCCTAAAGGAGTGGAAACTCATCCCAAATATGCCGTAATTGTGCGTCTAATCGATGCACTGGCTGGCGCTATTAGTTATATTTGCAATGACCACCAATGAGTCTCAGTACAGCAGTGCGGTGCCTTTTCTTTTTTCAGGTTTTTGAAGATCCCATATCATTCGCTTGCGTCTGGTCTGGCTCTGCCCCTCCAAAGCTCATGTGATCTTGCCTAGACATCTTGTCACAAGAGGACCACAATGGAAATAAATCCCAGACTTTATTGTGTGTTATCTTCGATGATTTTATTCGTTTTTTTATTATGTGTGCTTGTTTTTAAAGTAGCTTTAAAAACTTAGCTCCGCAAAGGAGGAGGTCTTTGACAATAATAACGCGACCCCAGGAAGCAGAGAGTTGGACCCCCTTGACCCCGCATAACTGTTCAGTGTACTCTTTATCATATCTAGCATGAAGGTTGTCATCAAACCTTGAGATGCATGACTTGGAAACTTACTTTGTTGTCAGTAGCAACACTGCCTGGACAATATTATACTGGGAGCCGAAAAGGTGTCGAAATGTTGATGTAAATAATTGGGTTGCTGTTAAACAACATAAGCATCAATGCAGCTAGTGACTGATCTGACACATTTCTAGTTTTGTCCATTTCAAAACATTAAGTAATCCATTCTTCAGGCTGGATGTGAATGAGTGCATGGTTCCGTCCCACATGGCACCCTATTCCCTATATAGCAGACTACTTTTAGCAGACTATGGGCCCTATGTGCCATTTGAGAAACATGTAGTACCATCTTTTTATAAGCACCCCTTTTAAGGACAATTTAAGGTGACCAGCCAGTACCGACATAATGGCAGATGTGGTTCTGTTTTTAGCACATACTTTTTTCTCTCTCTCTCTCTCTCTCTCTCTCTCTCTCTCTCTCTCTCTCTCTCTCTCTCTCTCTCTCTCTCTCTCTCTCTCTCTCTCTCTCTCTCTCTCTCTCTCTCTCTCTCTCTCTCTCTCTCTCTCTCTCTCTCTCTCTCTCTCTCTCTCTCTCTCTCTCTCTCTCTCTCTCTCTCACTCTCTCTCACTCTCTCTCTCCTGCTTTCTTTCTTTCTCTCTCTCTACTTGCCAAGGGGAATGGGCATAACATGTTTAGAGCTAATACATGTTTGTTATGGTAGAGAAGTGAGTGTGTTCACCAAGTCATATGGGATGCATCCCAAATGGCACCCTATCCCCTATCCCCTATGGGCCCTGGTCAAAAGTAGTGCACTATATAGGGAATAGGGTGCCATTTGGGACGCATACATATTTCACCAACAGTGGGTATGTTTATTTGAAAACTCAATGTCAATCTCTCCTGGCACTTCTCGGAAACACTGGACCCCTTGTTCCAGTCACATGTATCCACTGTGCTGGCTGTTAATGGTGGAAGCAGTACTTGGTGATATTTTTACGATTCCTAAGCATACTTTAGATGTGTTATTCTTAGGATTAAAATATGGAATTGTTGCTGAAATTGTGATATTGCTGTACTGAAAATGCCACTCATTACAGAAAAGTAAGACTCAGCATTACTTTCTCTCTTTGTCTGTAACCACATTTTCAATAGTCATGCTTTCGAGACATATTTTGTTTACATAATTCCAATGCAGCATGTTGTTAATTTGGAAAGTCTTTGAAGTGTGATGCATTTGTGAGTCCACTGACAGATTTATCTATCTCTCCCTCCCTCTCTCTTTCTCTCTCCCTCTCCATCTCTTTCTCTCTCTCTTTCCTACACCATCTGGAGAAGGGAGACAAGCATTCCATCTGGCATGATTTTACCCAAGCACCCTCAACACTGCTCAAAGATTTAGGACTATTATAAGTTAGGCCCCAGAGTTTTTCCTTGCCAAGTGGTCAAAGGTCAGGAAAAACTCCTGGCCCCAGTTATGACAGACATTTTGAAGATGTTTGCAGAATTTATTTTAGCATGTAGATTTTTATAAAGACTGCATCATAGTGATTGTTTATTGCAAGAAACAGAGAACAATACAAAAAAGGCATTGGTGGCTCATCAGTTATGATTATAGGGGCTGGAGTTTTACTGACTAGAGAGCTGACCAGGATAAACTCAAGGCGCTTGTCATGGCTCTACGCTTCCCTTTAATGACATGGATATGATGAGAGGTCAGGGCAGGTATCCACAAAGTGTCTGATCTAGGATCAGTTTAGTCTTTTAGATAATAATGAATAAGATTATATGGACAGATCCTAGATTAGGACTCATTTGTGGAAAGCAGTTCACTCCACTATAAACTGCATCAACTGAACCTTAACACTCCCATTATCTTCTCTTGATTCTCATATTAATTTTATTAGCGATATGTCTTTCATGATTCATTCCTTTAACCAACACGACTTTAACTAATTTCAGGTCTTCAACTGAAGACAATTGTAGATATTCGGTCATTGCTGTATGATTATATAAGTGAAATTGTTCAGTACGGCACAGAACCCGAATTGGCAAAATCATATCAACACATCTCAACGGTTTAAAAATCTCAAAATTACATATGTACACTTCTTCAAACCAAACATATGACATCCACTTGGCACAATTTCCTCTGATACCCTTAACCTCTCCCTTCTTCTCCCTAGCTTCAAACCAAGATGGCGGTTTGGTGGTTACTTTGTTGTTGTTTCCTGAATGCTAACCCTATTCGACTTGTACTGTGACATACTACTGAAGTTCTGGTCGGGCGAGAGGTTGATGCGGCGTACGTTGAGGTCTGAGGCGAACGCTCGCGCTTTCTGGTAGAAGAAGAGCGAGAGCTCCCGGTCGACCAGAAAGTTGTGGTAGATCGAAGCCAATCGCGTGCAGAGCTGGAGCTGGGACTTCTTGTTGCCGAGATCCATGGCTGCTGCCAGCGCCAGGTGGTAGTACCCCGCGGCGTCGTAGGGGTCCTAAAGGTCAAAGGTGAAAGGTGAAAGGTTAGGGGTCAGGGTTTAGAGGTAAGATTGGATGGGGTCAGCGGAGGAATCGTTAAAGCTGTTTTGGTCCATGTGAGTCAAGCAGTTTTATGAGTGGGAGAATATGAACACAATGAAATGAAAAACTCATGCGTCTTCTTGGATCCTCTATGTTTTCCATGGTTGGGGTCAACTCCATCATGACATGGAATTCAAATCCTGTATTGACTGGAACTTAAGAAGGAATTGACTTCAACTACTCTCATGTACTCTTGTCAACCATCAGTTTAAAAATCAAAACCATTTGTATTTCTTTTAATTGTGTATTGAAAACCTAAAATGCAAAAAACAGTCTATGTATAACTGCCATTGTTTTCAGATTATTTTACCTTCAGGTCGTAGAAGATGATGTCCCCTAGCGTCTGATAGACTCTGACGTAGTACAGGGTTTCCTCATCAAACTCCAGGGGCGTGGGGCAGAGGGAGAGGGTCTTCAGGTAGTAGTGTTCAGCCAGTTCAAACTGACCCAGACAGTGGTACAGGGTAGCCAGACGGTGGAAGGCCACACGCTCGTTTAGACTATTTCCTATTTCAAAATATACAACCACAATTTCATTAGTTAGTATTTCTTCACAAAATGAGCTATAAACAGGCTGTGGACATTGCACTTGTTTTTTCTTCCCTGGCACTGATTCTGCTGATGACGGCTATTTTTCCGTTTTATTCTACCAAACTTAATTGAATGCATTATTGTAGGTTGCTGTGGATAAGAGGATCTGCTAATTGTAAATGCAAATTTCTCTAGGGAAATACAAGTAAGGACTAGCGGTGAATCCCAAACCACTCCCTCGACCCTACCAACTCGCTCAGAGGGCTGTCCATTGTCACGTGTTGCTGACGAAACTGAGGGTGACATCCAGAGAGTGGCGAGGGGAACAATAAACCCATCAACTTTGGGACACTCCTGACTTGAATGATGCAATTCACGTTCCACTAAAACGAGCATGAAATTCAAATGAACAATTCTTCTCTGCCGTTTTACAAGATATAAACCTCAGTAACAGTTAAACATTTCATTTGGGAGGTATTTAATATTTTGTGTCAAGTCTCGAAATCAGACATGAAAAAATTAATGTGGCAAATATTTATACACGCCTCTCCATTGTGTGAAATTGTGATAAACTCAAAAACAGCGAAGTGGAATCCCATAAGGCACGGCGCTATTTCTGAAGCCGGCAACGTTGCTGGCTCGGTCAAAGTGGCTATCGGAGGGTCTAATTAGGCCCTACACCCTCCATAAATGTCACTCCCTCAACTTTGGGACACTTGTGCATATGGCGGAGGCGCACGTCAACTCGCAAATGGAGGGCAGAGGGGCTAGGGGAAGGGGAAGGGGGTGATTTGGGATTCAGCCTAGGTCTGGGCTAAGTTAAGTCTGACATCTGGTGGCCATAGCTAGAATACACAGGCTCTGTTGTGTCTTACCCAGTGTAACACTGATGTCCAGGGCAGCCTGGGCGTACTCCACAGCCTCTCCATACAGCTTCAGTTGCAGTAGCAGCTCCACCAGCTTGTTAGACAGCCTCAGTCTGGCCTCTGCACTGCTGGTCCTCACAGCGATGGGCAGGGCACGGTCCTAGAGACACACACAGGGGAGATCACATACATGTACACACACAAAGACATTAGGTCACACACACATGTAAACATACACATGCATGCACACACACACACCCTCTGTCCTACCCAATAGAAGCAGTGTGTGTATGTGTGTGTACCCTATAGAAGCAGACAGCCTTCTCTCTCTCCTGGTTGCTATTGAAGAAGACATCCCCTGCTGCCTCCAGCAGCTGTAGGATAAAGTGTGTGTCTCCTGTACTCAGGCCCACATCTTGGGCCACCTGGGAGGAATACAATAAGTCAATGTAACTCTGAGTCAATGCTGTGTGCTCTGTATAATAGAATATAATAAAATACAGTAGAATAGGTTCTGACCTGTACATAGAGGTCCACCAGTTCGGTTTGGCCCAGCATGTGGTATATCTTCCCAGCCTGCAACCAGGCATATGCCTCCTTCTCCTTCCGGCCAAGGTCTATGAAGATACCCAGGCTACGTTTGGTGTAGTCCAGAGCAGACCGCCTAGCCCTGGACACAGAGATAGAAAGGAAGGGACAGAAATGTTATCATTTGCTGCCAACTAGAGACAGACAGACAGACACATCTCACACACACACACACACCCCTGCCCTTTCCACACACACCTCTCTGTCCCCAGACTGAGGTATAGCTGGCTGATGGTCTCCAGCACCTCCCCCTCCTGTCCCCTGTCTCCCCGGGTCGCCAGTAGGGTCAGCTGATGTTCGTTGTAGATGATGCACTGAGCTGCGTCAGAACATACAGCTCCGTACAGGTGGCACAGACGCTGTGTCGCACTTAACTGGCCTGGGACACACATAACATGGATGGATAGAGTCATGTCAACATAGCAACAGCATATACACTGAGAGTACAAAACATTAGGAACATTGATTTGCACGCCCCCCCATCCCCCACAGGGATGCTGGCCCATGTTAACTCCAATGCTTCCCACAGTTGTCAAGTTGGCTGGATGTCCTTTGGGTGGTGGACCATTCTTGATACACATGGGAAACTGTTGAGTGTGAAAAATCCAGCAGCGTTGAAGTTCTTGACACAAACCGGTGCGCCTGGCACCTACTACCATATCCCGTTCAAAGGCACTTAAATCTTTTGTGTTTCCCATTCACCCTCTGAATGGCAGACATACAGTGGGGAAAAAAAGTATTTAGTCATCCACCAATTGTGCATGTTATCCCACTTAAAAAGATGAGAGAGGCCTGTAATTTTCATCATAGGTACACGTCAACTATGACAGACAAAATGAGATTTTTTTTTCCAGAAAATCACATTGTAGGATTTTTAATGAATTTATTTGCAAATTATGGTGGAAAATAAGTATTTGGTCAATAACAAAAGTTTCTCAATACTTTGTTATATACCCTTTGTTGGCAATGACACAGGTCAAACGTTTTCTGTAAGTCTTCACAAGGTTTTCACACACTGTTGCTGGTATTTTGGCCCATTCCTCCATGCAGATCTCCTCTAGAGCAGTGATGTTTTGGGGCTGTCGCTGGGCAACACGGACTTTCAACTCCCTCCAAAGATTTTCTATGGGGTTGAGATCTGGAGACTGGCTAGGCCACTCCAGGACCTTGAAATGCTTCTTACGAAGCCACTCCTTCGTTGCCCGGGCGGTGTGTTTGGGATCATTGTCATGCTGAAAGACCCAGCCACGTTTCATCTTCAATGCCCTTGCTGATGGAAGGAGGTTTTCACTCAAAATCTCACGATACATGGCCCCATTCATTCTTTCCTTTACACGGATCAGTGGTCCCTTTGCAGAAAAACAGCCCCAAAGCATGATGTTTCCACCCCCATGCTTCACAGTAGGTATGGTGTTCTTTGGATGCAACTCAGCATTCTTTGTCCTCCAAACACGACGAGTTGGGTTTTTACCAAAAAGTTCTATTTTGGTTTCATCTGACCATATGACATTCTCCCAATCCTCTTCTGGATCATCCAAATGCACTCTAGCAAACTTCAGACAGGCCTGGACATGTACTGGCTTAAGCAGGGGGACACGTCTGGCACTGCAGGATTTGAGTCGTAGTGTGTTACTGATGGTAGGCTTTGTTACTTTGGTCCCAGCTCTCTACAGGTCATTCACTAGGTCCCCCCGTGTGGTTCTGGGATTTTTGCTCACCGTTCTTGTGATCATTTTGACCCCACGGGGTGAGATCTTGCGTGGAGCCCCAGATCGAGGGAGATTATCAGTGGTCTTGTTTGTCTTCCATTTCCTAATAATTGCTCCCACAGTTGATTTCTTCAAACCAAGCTGCTTACCTATTGCAGATTCAGTCTTCCCAGCCTGGTGCAGGTCTACAATTTTGTTTCTGGTGTCCTTTGACAGCTCTTTGGTCTTGGCCATAGTGGAGTTTGGAGTGTGACTGTTTGAGGTTGTGGACAGGTGTCTTTTATACTGATAACAAGTTCAAACAGGTGCCATTAATACAGGTAACGAGTGGAGGACAGAGGAGCCTCTTAAAGAAGAAGTTACAGGTCTGTGAGAGACAGAAATCTTGCTTGTTTGTAGGTGACCAAATACTTATTTTCCACCATAATTTGCAAATAAATTCATTAAAAATCCTACAATGTGATTTTCTGGATTTTTTTTTCTCAATTTGTCTGTCATAGTTGACGTGTACCTATGATGAAAATTACAGGCCTCTCTCATCTTTTTAAGTGGGAGAACTTGCACAATTGGTGGCTGACTAAATACTTTTTTCCCCCACTGTACACAATTCATGTCTCAATTGTCACAAGGCTTAAAAATCTTTCTTCAACCTGACTCCTCCCCTTCATCTACACTGATTGAAATGGATTTAACAAGTGACATCAATAAGGGATCATAGCTTTCACCTGGTCAGTCTATGTCAAGGAAAGAGCTGGTGTTCATAATGTTTTGTACACTCAGTGTATATGTGACCAAAGGTGATTCAAACCTCAAAACATATTTGGGGATAAATCAGGAATCCTGCATGTCGAATTAATTTCACATGTACGTACAGTGCATTCGGAAAGTATTCAGACCCCTTGACATTTTCCACATTTTGTTACGTTACAGCCTTATTGTAAAATTTATTCAATCGTTTTTTCCCCTCATAATGACGACGCAAAAACTGTTTACTGTATATTATATTTACATAAGTATACAGACCCTTTCCTCAGTACTTTGTTGAAGCACCTTTGGCAGCGATTACAGCCTCGAGTCTTCTTGGGTATGACGCTACAAGCTTGGCACACCAGTATTTGGAGAGTTTCTCCCATTGTTCTCTGCAGATCCTCTCAAGCTCTGTCAGGTTGGATGGGGAGCGTCGCTGCACAGCTATTTTCAGGTCTCTCCAGAAATGTTAGATCGGGTTCAAGTCCGGGCTCTGGCTGGGCTACTCAAGGACATTCAGAGACTTGTCCCAAAGCCACTCCTGCGTTGTCTTGGCTGTGTGCTTAGGGTCGTTGTTCTGTTGGAAGGTGAACCTTTGCCCCAGTCTGAGGTCCTGAGCGCTCTGGAGCAGGTTTTCATCATGGATCTCTCTGTACTTTGCTCCATTCATCTTTCCCTCGATCCAGACTAGTCTCCCTGCCGCTGAAAAACATTCCCACAGCATGATGCTGCCACCACCATGCTTCACCGTAGGGATAGTATCAGGTTTCCTCCAGACGTGACGCTTGGCATTCAGGCCAAAGAGTTCAATCTTGGTTTCATCAGACCAGAGAATCTTGTTTCTCATGGTCTGAGAGTCCTTTAGGTGCCTTTTGGCAAACTCCAAGCGGGCTGTCATGTGCCTTTTACTGAGGAGTGGCTTCCATCTGGCCACTCTACCATAAAGGCATGATTGGTGGAGTGCTGCAGAGATGGTGGTCCTTCTGGAAGGTTCTCCCATCTCCACAAAGGAACTCTGGAGCTCTGTCAGAGTGACCATCAGGTTCTTGGTCATCTCCCTGACCAAGGCCCTTCTCCCGCGATTGCTCAGTTTGGCCGGGCGGCCAAGAATGATGGAGGCCACTGTGTTCTTTGGGACCGTCAATGCAGCAAAACATTTTTGGTACCCTTCCCCAGATCTCTGCCTCAACACAAACCTGTCTCGGAGCTCTACGGACAATTCCTTTGACCTCATGGCTTGGTTTTTTCTCTGAGATGCACTGTCAACCTTATATAGACAGGTGTGTGCCTTTCCAAATCATGTCCAATCAATTGAATTTACCACAGGTGGACTCCAATTAAGTTGTAGAAACATCTCATGATGAACAATGGAAACAGGATGCACCAGAGCTCAATTTCGAGTCTCATAGCAAAGGGTCTGAATACTTATGTAAGTAAGGTATTTCTGTATTTATTTTTAATAAATGTGCAAAAAAATCTAAAAACCTGTTTTCTCTTTGTCATTATGGGGCATTGTGTGTAGACTGAAGAGGAAAACTATATATTTAATCAATTTTAGAATACTCTACCCACTACTGTCAGACTGTATAATAACTCTAGCTCTTAAATGGTTTTCCCAAAAAGTATATTTTTTACAATCACATTTTAATATTTCAATTTCCATCATGAAAAATGTCCTGTAATGTTTCAAGTGTTCTGCATTCTATTTATGTCATGTATTATGTGTTATATATATCAAATGAGTGTTTTGCAATTATTAGTAATGTAAATTCTGCATTTCTTCAGTTTTATCTGTGAGCAAGAATAAACAAACTCAAACTCAATACGGCTGTAACGTAACAATATGTGGAAAAAGTGAAGGAGTCTGAATACTTTCCGTTTTCAGGATGCGCAGCCAAGGGACCCCATACCTCACACTGTTGTTTCAGCAGTGTACCATAAGTGTGTGTTTGCATGAATGTGTGTGTTCGTGTGTGTTCCTATGCGCACGTGCGTGCGTGTGGTGTGTGTAAGTTGACCCCTTCTATGCGTAACACACTCACACTGAGAAAAGGAGGTAAGCAGTAAAAACACTTACTGTCTAAATGGTTTGACTTGATGGCCATCAGCAGAGCCCACTCAAAGTAGATCTTCCCTCTTCCCAGGAGTCTCTGGTTCACACAGTGCTGTCCCAGCTCCAACAGCACTGTTATAAAGTTCACCTCATGCTCCTCTCCACCCAGCTCTGAGAACAGCGCCACGGCTTCCGTGAGGTGCCCCTCCGCCAGACCCTTGAATTGAATTACATTTTGGGTGAAATGATATATACATCTAGCAAGATGTGCATTTGATCCCAGAGGATATCACTAGAAAACATCAATTAAAACACTTATTTCCAAAGTGGTCCTTGATGGTAAAACAAACAATATATCGAATGTAAAAGACAAGAAGTTACAAAACAAAAACATGATATAAATACCTTAGCCCCAGCCTTCAGACACAGCATCCCCAGGTTAGCCTGCACGACTGCCCAGTTGGCCCTGAGAGAAGGGTTTATTTTACAATAAAATAAACATTATATAGTATCAATAGCAGAATTATTTGATACAATGTTCACATTTTAAACACACAAGAATTATCATTACCTGTCTTCGAACTCCTCACACACATTAATGGCCGCCTGGTAGCTCTCTGCCGCCCTCCGCAGGTCTCCCGTGCATCGAAGTGCCACACCCCTCATGTTGTGGACCAATCCTTAATAATTCAATTTATAAATAATAATAAATAATATAATTATCCAAAGCGACTTACAGTCATGCGTGCATAAATTTTTTTTGTGTATGGGTGGTCCCGGGGATCGAACCCACTACCTTAGCGTTACAAGCGCCGTGCTCTACCAGCTGAGCTACAGAGGACCACTTTATCAATCGATATCTGCATTAAATTGGGAAATTTGTCATACAGCCAGGGTACAAACATACAACAGATATAATCATAAGATAAATAGCAACCTTCCTGTTGGGTAGTGCAGTGTTCTGGCATGGAGGCCAGCACTGAGTCGAGGACGTCTAGAGATACCTCCGGTTGGCTGTTACAGATGTGCAGCCAGGCTAGCCACACGAGGGCGCTGTTGCGTTCAGGGCTGCTAGTGGCGCCCAATGATGATGACGGCCCGCAATGATGGTCTATGAGAGTGTGCATGGAGCATACTGCGCGTCCTAGCATCCTGTGTTTCTGAAACAGCTGGGATAGGCAAAGTGTGAGTGCCTGGCTTAGAGTGTGGTCGCCATTGCCACCGACTCCATCTAATTCCCAAGTGAAAGAGAGCGACCGGCTCAGATACGGAGCCACTTGAGCAGGAATGGCGACTTCCTGCTTCCGGATCCCATAGAGTCTGGCTGTGTTCTCCAGCACTAACCCCATTCCACTCAGACAATTGGCTAGCCTAGCGGACGGATGCATTGTGGCTCTCCTGGCTGAGCTGATACAGAGGTGGGGGAGGGAGAGCTGGCTGTACAGTCTCCCCAGGCTCAGGTAGCCGTGACTGGGCGTGACGCTCCGGACACCTGGGGGCTCCGCCGAGAGAACCAGAAGCCTCTCCAAGAACGGCACGGCGTCCGTCCCCTCGCCTCGCCTCCAGTGGAGCTTTGCTAGAAGGAAACAAGCGCGTGCTTCGGCCATCTTGTTATGAGCGAGAACCGCCTTCTTCAGGATGAACTTGAGGACTTCAGAGTCTTTCTCTACAGTAGAGACGCAGTCAGGGATACCCATGAGCAATGCAGCAATCCGCTCTGACAGAGCAAAGTACTTCTCTGTGTTTTTTTGCATGAGATAGATCACAGCTAGGTTAACGTAGATGCTAGCTAGCATTAGCATGTCCATGAATCCGTCTCGAGGGATACTGAGGGCCTCCTCGAAGTAGACGCGAGCCTGGGAGAATTTTGAGCTTCCCGAACAGAGTTTCCCCAAAAGCAAACAGAGGCGGCTCTGCGACCAATGGAGACGCTTCTTCCTGGCCATTTCCCTGGCAATGCCTAAGTATGCAACCAATTCGTCAATGTTGTCCGAGTGGCCGTTGAATGTGGCGAGGAGCAGTTCCGGGGATTGTCCGTAGAGGGTGCCAAAATCTGGCTTGTAGTCAGAGCCGTCCAGGAAGGATAGAAGAGGAAGGAGTTTCTCTTGGTTGGTGGGGGTGCCTTCCTCTACTGGGTGGATGGTGAAGTGAGACCCACTGGGTAATATAGTCTTAGAAGACTCACTGTGGTCCTCCAGAGTTCCGTTTGTAGTCACAGTCGCACAAGGCACTTTCTCCTTCACTTCTTGTAGAATCTCTTCTATCTTCCTCTTTAGTTCTGCTTGGTGGTGAGCGTCCATGTTTCCTTGGGAACCATCTGTAAGACATTAGATGAAGATGATTATTTATGATGTTGTTGACATGTGGGAGGAGCCAGAAAAAGTTAATTATTTGAATAGTTTTTTAGGTTGAGAAGGAAAACAATATAATACTCAAACCCAACTGTCCAGGCTGTGCTATTTGTACAAAGCAAACAATAAATACGCCTACTTTGAGTTAGTTCCTTTGGAGAATCCTGTTGATCAATCAGATCTGGAATAAAAGGGATAATTCATGAATCAATATCATAACTGACCGTCTTTACACAGTAAGGAGTCTTAGAGAGCTGTTCATCACCAACAAAATGAGCCTGCACATTTCTCAATTTCTGTCTCACCAAGTTTGTAGACAGATCCAACATCATTCTGGGAGATTTTCTTCAGCAAGGCAATAGTTTCTTCTTTGATCTGCTCTTCTCTCAGGTTAAAAAACAACCTTTCTTCTTTGTCTAGGAATATGTCCGCCGACCTAAAGTGGATTGATTAAGCAAAAATAGGTAGAATAATAACACTTTTTAAAAGGAACGCGAGGACCTACTATGTGGGTTTGAACATCTAATTTGTCATGGCTCTGAAAGCATTGTCCACTTACTGTAATACAGTCATAGAGATGTATAACATTTTAGTCATTTAGCAGATGCTCTTATCCAGAGCGACTTAGAGGTTAGTGAGTGCATACATTTTTTCATACTGGCCCCCCGTGGGAATCGAACCCACAACCCTGGCGTCGCAAGTGCCATGCTCTACCAATTGAGCTACAGGAGGCCACTACATACACTAGATGGCTGATATCATTGTGCTGCATAGTTGCCGGGATGCCAATGACCATTCTAGTGTTCTATTTAATTCTATGAATATTTGACTACTGTATACATGATGAAACATCATGATGCAGTTCATCAAAATATAACTCATCAGAAGGATACACTTACAATGGATATTGGCTGATTGATTGAATGATTGATTGATATAACTCAGCAGATACACTTACTCACGAAGGGTATCATCAGCTGGCTTGACCAGTGTTGTCCTCACCAGTCCCACCTCTCCTGTCCTCTCCAGCCTGCCAGTGAACCACTCGAAGCACGACACCAACAGGCCTACAATGATGATGCGATCACCCTGCTCCAGGCTCAGCTCATCTGGCCCTCCGGCGTCATACTCCACAGTGGCAACGCAGGAGCCTGTGGCTAGCATGGGGAGAGGAGGATAGGGAGAGGGAAGGATGGAATTTGAATTTTAGGGTTGGTTTAGAATTCCCCCACTAGTTGGTTTAGAATTCCCCCAATAATTATAATTCTATGGGAAAGAGACGGGACAGAGGAGACCTTAGAACTAAGATATGTCTAGGAAAGTCTAGAATTATCCTACAGATGGGAGAATGGGAACTCAATGAAGAATACTACAGAACTAGATTACATTGATTTACTGTGTAGAAATCTGTACATTGATGGAATGTGAACTACTTACCAAACTGGCAGAGGAAGTCACATGCTGGCTTGCCACTACCAACTAAGATGTTCTCCGCACAGGATTTCAAGAACCATCTTTAGGGAGTGAAATAATATGAAGTGTTTATTTCCAAAATGCGATATATCAATTTTCAAAAATGTTGGTAAATTAGCTTTTATTGTTTAAAGAACTTATGAAAGATATTGGTGTGTTTTTTCACTATTTAATCATGGCATTGGGTTGTTTAAAATCTATCACTTGATGGTTTCATTTCAGAAAACAAATAATTATATTGTTTTGCAAAATGCTACATATCCGCCTCCCTCTCAGAGAAATATGGTTTCCATGTGTTTGATGCCATTCCATTGGCTCCGTTCCAGCCATTATTATGAACCGTCCTCCCCTCAACAGGCTCCACTGAATTAACTACAGTAATATGAGATCTGTATGTAAAACATTTACATTTAACATTGTAGTCCTTTAGCAGATGCTCTTATCCAGAGTGACTTAATGTTAGTGCATTCATCTTAAGATATCTAGGTGAGCCAACCACATATCACAGTCAAATATAAAGGATACAAACATTATTTTCCAGCTAAACAATGGATATATAGTGTTTTGCAAAGAAACACATTTTAATACACATCTGAGAACAGTAATATTTTACACATACATGAAGATACCCATAAGCAATCATTGCTGATGAAAATACACAATGTGAAAAATTGGTGGATATAGCGTTTTGGATATAAACTATTCATATATATATATTTATATTGCAGAATATTAACAATGGTGAAATTATATATTTTATATTTTACTGACTGGTGGAAGGGTATGACGGGCTCCAGGGCTGGTTTGGGCTTGGTCCCCCGGGCTCCATCCCCCAGGGAGAGTACAGTCCACCCCGACCCCAAGAACGGGGGCTCGAACAGGGCTATGTCCCCCTGCTCCAGGTAGAGGTCACTACCAGAGGTGGAGCTGTCAAACATCTGGGTGGAACTGCAGCTGGCAAAGAAGGAACCTAAGAGAGGGGGAGAGATTTGGTAATCTTTTATTTTAAGAGCTTCTAGGAATGTATAACATTGTACCTAATATCGGATAACATCCTAGCTAGCAAATTCGGTTCCTGGGAAGTTGTGTGAATGTACGTTTTTGGTTTCCCATTGGTTCTGGGAACAAAGCCATACGTTTCCTGACCGGTAAAAATACACGTTTTTTTAACGTTTCGCCTGTTCTGGGAACATACATTTTTAGGTTGCAGGAAGGTTCTGAGAACATTTGACTATGGTTCCCTAAATGTTTTCCTGCGAGGTTTTATTAACGTTCTGAGAATGGAAATTATAGTTTATTTGAAAGTAATTAAATAACGTTTTGAGAACATGTTTGAATAAGAACTTTGATAAAACTGCTAGCTTAAGTTAACTCCTAGTACCGATATAAATTAATTTGCTTAGACATTAATCATGCAAACATTTCTTTTTATTTTGGCACGCCGTCAGTGAGATTCAAACCTATGATCTTCTGTTCTCTATTCATGGAATTAGTCCACTGCGGCACAAGGATGGAGCTAGCATGCTGTGTTTTTTGTTTTACTCATACAAAGCTGTTCATTTTAGTCTATTCAAACAGACCCCATTTCAAAGGAAACAAGCACATTGAGATCAGGTGTGGCCAATTAGTGGCTGCGGCCAACATACCTGAACACAATTAACAAGATGGAGGATTGAGAGAGTTTTGTTGATGCTGCGAACAAAATGTATATGTTTTTAAATAACATTATTAGAATGTTCTTTGAACGCTACTAATGTTTTCTTGTGTTTTTTTACGGAAAGTTTCCTTCATGTTCTGAGAACATTAGTTTAAATAGAACCATGAGGAAACCTGCAGAAAACGTTATGCATAAGTACTGAAATTCCCACATAAGAAACATATGGTCCTCAGAACGTTATGTGGTAGCTGGGTATCCTGCACCATTCCCAGAACATTGTGGGAAGGTTGTATGGAAAATAACCATAGGACAACCACGCTTTCAGAAACATATGGTTTTCAGAACGTTATGCGCTAGCTGGGATACCTGTAGCATCTTATAACACTATAAGCTTATTTTTATGTGTTTGATGCCATTCCGTTGGCTCCGTTCCAGCCATCTTTGGTATGATTCGACTGGGGATCGAAGTCCCAACCTTCCAATCTCAGGTTGGACACTAACCATAAGGCCACTGAGTTGGTCAACAACAATGCACATTGTAAAGATAGAAAAAAGCTGTCAAAGTCAGACATCTTCATGTTAAAACTCCCTGCAACATTTTAGGCATGAGTAGAGAGTTAGAGAGTTACCCTCTTGCATGAGGATGCCTTTGTACATGAGGTTGAGAGTCTCCTCTTGGATAGAGATCTCTATGCCCACGTCCTTCTGGTCCATAGAGCTCAACCAGAAGTCCTGGTCTAGGAGCAGGTTCTCCATGCAATGACCCAGAAAACCTGGGGAACAGAGGTCAGAGGTTAGAGGTCAATAGGTCAGAGGTCAGCCAGATGTCCTTGTCCAGCAGCAGGTTCTCCATACACTGGCATAGGAAGCCCGGACAACAGAGGTCAACAGGTCGTTAGTGAGGAAACTGTTATTTAAAGTCCTATTCGAGTTGGAATTTACGTAGTATTTGTTAAGAAATTATGTAGCTAGTACTTTCATGTTCTAAGAAAATATAACACATTTGATTTGAACATCCAAGTATCCTCTTATCCCATACAAACAGAGTTTGTTGTGCTGTAGTTTCCCTATTCTGTGTGTTTATAATACATACCCATTGTGTAATACGTGGTGAACTTCCATATCTCTTCGAATGTTTTGAATGCGACTAATATGACGTTTTCTTCACTGTTGATGGAGACCAGCCTGGCAGAGAGTTCCTTAAGAACAGGAGAGGAGAACAGAGGAGAGGTTGTACATGAGATGTTGATTCATTTAAACCTGTTTGGTCAGTATTAAGCAATGTAATCTGTGATTAAGATACTTACTGGTATTCAATATGAACAATCACAAACTGATAACAAAACCATTTAAAGGGATACTTCGGGATCTACTTCCCCAGAATCAGATGAACTTGTGGATACCATTTTTATGTCTCTGTGTCCAGTATGAAGGAAGTTAGAGGTAGTTTTGCAAGCCAATGCTATCTAGTGTTAGCACAATGTCTGGAAGTCTATGTAGCGGTAAAGCAGGTGATAACAAATCTGCAGATATGCCACGACCATACATAATGCATTCCTTCTATTCACTATAACTTTACACACTTGCGATAATTCCACAAAAGCTGTGAGAATGCATGTTGACAAAGTGGGGTGTGACTGTGCAATGCTGAGAACAGTATCATAGCGAATGCTGTTTAGTAGAACATATAGATTACTGCTGTACATATAGATTACTCTTGAAAATACATCTTACCTCAACAAGACTAACCTAAATGTTCAGAAAGATCCAAGATGGCATAGCAGTGCAGTCGTGTCCTATGTGTGTGTCCGTGTAAATAGCCTGTTTTTTGTATTGTTTTTGTACATATTTCCCTAGCACACTTTTCATCCTTCTACTAAATATGCTTTCCTGCAACCCACCTCACTCAATGTGGAACGGATTCTATGATTGACTTACCTTTTATCTTGAATCTCCAGTTGAAACTAGCTAGCCAGCTAACTAGCTACTTGCTATTAGCCACCGTTAGCGGTTTTCACCCAGAACATCGGATTTTCTGCCGGAATAACTGAATCAATGGACATTAACACCGGATCGCAACTAGCTAGCCGCAACCGAATGGATGTTGCTGTTTGCTAATCACCACTGCCCCCGAAGCAAGCACCAGTTAGCCTTGAGCTAGCCTCGAGCCAGGCCCATATCCCGGCTATCTACCTCTCTGTCTACCGGACGGGAGTAGCCAGCTAACTAGCTACTTGCTATTGGCCACCGTTAGCGGTCTTTCACCATTGTCTGTGGCCTGCACTACCTACCAGCCAGCTCTAGCCTGGACTATTATCGGCCAGTCTGCACTGTCTGCACAGCGCGTTATCGACCGAGAACATATCGTTTTTTCTGCCGGAATCACTAAATCACTGGACCTTTAACTCCGGATCATCGCAACTAGCTAGCTGCAACCAAATGGATGTTGTTGTTGGCTAATCAGCCTTGAGCTAGCCTTGAGTCAGGCCCATCTCCCGGCTATCTACCTCTCTGTCAACCGGACGGGACCTCCTAGAGTCGACATGGAGCCCCGCCGATCCATCACGACTGGTCTGCCGACGTAATCGTCTGTGGTTTCAACAGGCTTCCTGTTGCGACGACCACGAAGATCCATCTGCTAGCCCCGGCCCGCTAGCACACGCAAACAACAGCCGTGCTTCCTGCTAGCCTGTGCTGTAGCACCAATTCGAACTGCTCTCGGACTCACATATTGCTGTTCACTGGACCTTATGATCACTCAGCTGCACAACTGATGCCTGCTGGACTGTTCCTTTACACGGTACCCTGTCCTGTTTATCTGTTTAGCCTCAGCCCAAACTTTTATCGCCATTACCAGTTGTTGTCTTAGCTCTCTCGAATAACACCTGTGATTGCTTTATGCCTCTCTCCCATGTCAATATGCCTTGCCTATTGCTGTTCCAGTTAGTTCTTATTATACAATTTCACTGTAAAGCCCCAAGTCCCTCTCAAACTGCCTCAAATAGCTCCTTTGTTCCACCCCCCATACACGTGGAGACCGGCTCAATCGGTGCCTCCAGTGATGCTATCGCTTTCATTGTTACCCAACGCTTAGGTTTACCTCCACTGTCGTCATATCCTTCCATATCCTTGTCTGTACATAATGCCCTGAATCTATTCCACAACGCCCGGAAATCTGCCCCCTTTACTCTCTTCTCTGTACCCAACACACTAGAAGACCAGTTCTTAAAGCCTTTAGCCGTATCCTTATTCTAGTCCTCCTCTGTTCCTCTGGTGATGTAGAGGTTAACCCAGGCCCTGCAGCCCCCAGTATCACTCCTACTCCCCAGGAGCTATCATTAATTGACTTCTGTAACCGTAAAAGCATTGTTTTTTTGCATATTAACATCAGAAGCCTCCTCCCTAAGTTTGAGTTATTCACTGTGTTAGCACACTCCGCCAACCCTGATGTTCTAGCAGTGTCTGAATCCTGGCTTAGGAAGGCCACCAAAAAGGCCCCAACTACAACATTTTCCGTCTAGATAGAACTGCCAAAGGGGGTGGAGTTGCAATCTACTGTAGAGATAGCCTGCAGAGCTCTATCATACTATCCAGGTCTGTGCCCAAACAGTTTGAGCTCCTACTTCTAAAAATCCACCTTTCCAGAAATACATCTCTCACTGTTGTCGCTTGCTACAGACCCCCCTTAGCCCCCAGCTGTGCCCTGGACACCATATGTGAATTGATTGCCCCCCATCTATCCTCAGAGTTCGTACTGCTTGGTGACCTAAACTGGGATATGCTTAACACCCCGGCCATCCTACAATCCAAACTAGATGCCCTCAATCTCACACAAATTATCAAGGAACCTAGCAGGTATAACCCTAAATCCGTAAACATGGCCACCCTTATAGATATCCTCCTGACTAACTTACCCTCTAAATACACCTCCTCTGTCTTCAACCAGGATCTCAGCGATCACTGCCTTATTGCCTGTGTCTGTAATGGGTCCGCGGTCAAACGACCACCCCTCATCACTGTCAAACGCTCCCTAAAACACTTTAGCGAGCAGGCCTTCCTAATTGACCTGGCCCAGGTATCCTGGATGGATATCGATCTCATTCCGTCAGTAGAGGATGCCTGGTTGTTCTTTAAAAGTGCTTTCCTCTCTATCTTAAATAAGCATGCCCCATTCAAAAATTCTGATCTAAGAACAGATATAGCCCCTGGTTCTCCTCAGACTTGACTGCCCTTGACCAGCACAAAAACATCCTGTGGCGTACTGCATTAGCATCGAATAGCCCCCGCGATATGCAACTTTTCAGGGAAGTTAGGAACCAATATACACAAGCAGTTAGGAAAGCAAAGGCTAGCTTTCAAACATAAATTTGCATCCTGTAGCACTAACTCAAAAAAAGTTTTGGGACACTGTAAAGTCCATGGAGAATAAGAGCACCTCCTCCCAGCTGCCCACTGCACTGAGGCTAGGAAACACTATCACCACCGATAAATCTACAATAATCGAGAATTTCAACAAGCATTTTGCTACGGCTGGCCATGCTTTCCACCTGGCTACCACTACCCCGGTCACCAGCTCTGCACCCTCCGCTGCAACTTGCCCATGCCCCCTCCCCCGCTTCTCCGTCACACAAATTCAGACAGCTGATGTTCTGAAAGAGCTGCAAAATCTGGACCCCTACAAATCATCTGGGCTAGACAATCTGGACCCTTTCTTTCTAAAATTAGCCGCCGAAATTGTCGCAACCCCTATTACTAGCCTGTTCAACCTCTCTTTCGTAACGTCTGAGACCCCAAAGATTGGAAAGCTCCGCGGTCATCACCATTTTCAAAGGGGGTGACACTCTAGATCCAAACTGTTACAGACCTATATCCATCCTGCCCTGCCTTTCGAAAGTTTTTGAAAGCCAAGTTAACAAACAGATCACCGACCATTTTGAATCACACCGTACCTTCTCCGCTATGCAATCCGGTTTCCGAGCTGGTCATGGGTGCACCTCAGCCACGCTCAAGGTCCTAAACGATATTATAACCGCGATCGATAAAAGACAGTACTGTGCAGCCGTCTTCATCGACCTGGCCAAGGCTTTCGACTCTGTCAACCACTGCATTCTTATTGGCAGACTAAATAGCCTTGGTTTCTCAAATGACTGCCTCGCCTGGTTCACCAACTACTTCTCAGATAGGGTTCAATGTGTCAAATCGGAGGGCCTGTTGTCTGGACCTATGGCAGTCTCTATGGGGGTGCCACAGGGTTCAATTCTTGGGCCGACTCTTTTCTCTGTGTATATCAATGATGTCGCTCTTGCTGCCGGTGATTCTCAGATCCACCTCTACGCAGACGACACCATTTTGTATACATCTGGCCCTTCATTGGACACTGTGTTAACAAACCTCCAAACAAGCTTCAATGCCATACAACACTCCTTCCGTAGCCTCCAACTGCTCTTAAACACAAGTAAAACTAAATGCATGCTCTTCAATCGAACGCTGCTGGCACCCACCCGACTAGAATCACTACTCTCGACGGGTCTGACCTAGAGTATGTGGACAACTACAAATACTTAGGTGTCTGACTAGACTGTAAACTCTCCTTCCAGACTCACATTAAGCATCTCCAATCCAAAGTTAAATCTAGAATCGGCTTCCTATTTCGCAACAAAGCCTCCTTCACTCATGCTGCCAAACATGCCCTTGTAAAACTGACTATCCTACCGATCCTTGACTTCGGCGATGTCATTTACAAAATAGCCTCCAACACTCTACTCAGCAAATTGGATGTAGTCTATCACAGTGCCATCCGTTTTTCACCAAAGCCCCATATACTACCCACCATTGTGACCTGTACGCTCTTGTTGGCTGGTCCTCACTACATATTCGTCGCCAAACCCACTGGCTCCAGGCCATCTATAAATCACTGCTAGGCAAATCCCCGCCTTATCTTAGCTCATTGTTCACCATAGCAACACCCACCCGTAGTATGCGCTCCAGCAGGTATATCTCACTGGTCATCCCCAAAGCCAACACCTCCTTTGGCCGCCATTCCTTCCAGTTCTCTGCTGCCAATGACTGGAACGAACTGCAAAAATCTCTGAAGCTGGAGACTCTTATCTCCCTCACTAACTTTAAGCATCAGTTGTCAGAGCACATTACCGATCACTGCACCTGTACACAGCCCATCTGAAATTAGCCCACCCAACTACCTCATCCCCATATTGTTATTTATTTTGCTCATTTGCACCCCAGTATCTCTATTTGCACATCATCTCTTGCACATCTATCATTCCAGTGTTAATACTAATTGTAATTATTTTGCACTATAGCCTATTTATTGCCTTACCTCCATAACTTGTTACATTTGCACACACTGTATATATATATTTTCTGTTGTATTTTTGACTTTATGTTTTGTTTTGTAAGTCGCTCTGGATAAGAGCGTCTGCTAAATGATGTAAATGTAAATGTAAATGTTTTACCCCATATGTAACATATGTTGTTGTTTTTATCGCACTGCTTTGCTTTATCTTGGCCAGGTCGCAGTTGTAAATGAAAACTTGTTCTCAACTGGCTTACCTGGTTAGATAAAGGTGAAATAAAATACATTTAAAAAACCTGGACACATAAAGGTTGAATAAAGAGGGTCATACTGTGAAGAGAGCGTTGACCTCCGCGCTGTCGGCCTCCAGGAGGCGGAGTTTCCCCCGCAGCACTTCCTGAGATCCCTCGTCTGCAGGGTGCCTGTCGGGCCCCTCCACGAAGGCCAGCAACATGGGTAGAGCTGGAACACAACGTGAAAGGAACACAATATGATACAACACTATATCTATAAAAATTATAAGGACCCAATACGACACAACACCATGTAGGCAGGAAGCCTGTCCAGCAGCATGGGCAACGCTACAACAATCTGATACATCTGAAATGGCCCCCTATTCTTTATACAGTATAGTGCACTACTGTTGACCAAGACCCATAGTGTGTGTGTCTGTGTGTGTGTTTGTGTGTCAGTCTGCTCCTTTGCGATGGGCTTTGAGTACTTTTAAAATACAATTTGTTATAATGTACTCCAGTCAATATCGGACTCTAACCCCAATCTAAGGACACATTACATCTCCATTATAGTCTATGACAAGCTGAGTATGAGCAATTCTTCTCTAGTTAATGTTTTGTAGGAAAGAAGTGGTGACAGAGATACTCAGGTGACTCAATAATAAAACAATAACATTGTGTTTTAAAACACCATGCTGAGGTAACTAACATCCACATTCCACAATTATAGCCTAGTCTAGTCTATAACATCCAAAGGTAGGTCAAAAGATTAGGTTAAGATTTGCCATAGTTAGAGACTCAAAACTCTAATAAATAATGTCAATATGCTGACCGGTATAGTACTAATACTTTATCCTCAATTTTGCTTTACTTCCTATTTCTTTATTAATTGAGGGCTATTTTGGAGCCTACCATATCACTGGTCTGGTGACATTGTGACTGACTGACAGTGTGACTGACCTACAGAGATTAATCAATGACTTCGAAGAGGCTTTCTCAGGGTCTCTCAGGTCCAAGGTATAAAATAGTTAAAATTCACTGTCAACCACATGACTTTCCATAATGAGAAGTGAATTCCTAGCCTGGTTTCAGATGCTAAATGTAACAATGACCATAGGAGTTGGCAAGACAGTACAACAGATCTGGGACCAGGAAAACAAAATTAAATGTCACCTCACCTGCACCTAAATTAATTTTAGGGTTTTTAACGATTGAGATACTTATAAGTCTACAGTGGTAATGTGGATCAAACTACTAGAGCAGGAGGCAACAAACTGAACCCAAAACACTGTTTGTGGTTCTCAACCCATGCTATTGATATGCTGATATTGGAAATATCCATCAGTATGAACTATGAAATATCATGATGGTTCGTAGCAGAATGTCAGTCAAAACTCACAGTTAAATAAGAGAGCTCATCGTGAACAGAGAGAGAGAGAGACCGAGACAGAGGGAGAAATAGAGAGAAAGAGAGGCAGAACGAGAGAGTGAGTGTGAGAGAGAGAGAGAGAGAGAGAGAGAGAGAGAGAGAGAGAGAGAGAGAGAGAGAGAGAGAGAGAGAGAGAGAGAGAGAGAGAGAGAGAGAGAGAGAGAGAGAGAGAGAAAGAGCGAGAGAACCCATGAACCATAACTACTCCAACTGCTGAAGCCAAACCTCAAACTCTCTCCCCTCCTCTTTGTAATACTGTGGTTGGAACCTCTGTAAAATTCCATTCCATTTCATGAAAGTTCCACATTGAGAATGAAGTGTCTGATATACATGCACGAGCAGATGGAATTGGAATTTACCCTTTAACTGAATGATGTCAAAATTCTGGGTCCATGAAACATGTAGATATTACAGAGAGGTTGAAAATATCAGTGAAGACACTTGCCAGTTTGTCCGCGCATGCTTTCAGTACACGTTCTGGTAATCCGTCTGGCCCCGCGGCTCTGTGAATGTTGACCTGTTTAAAGGTCTTGCTCACATCGGCTACCGAGAGCGTTATCAAACAGTTGTCCGGAACAGCTGGTGCTCTCATGCATGCTTCAGTGTTGCTTGCCTCGAAGCGAGCATTAAAGGCATTTCGCTCATCTGGTAGGCTCGCGTCACTGGGCAGCTCGCGGCTGGGTTTCCCTTTGTAGTCCGTAATAGTTTTAAAGCCCTGCCACATCCAACGAGTGTCAGAGCCGGTGTAGTAGGATTCAATCTTAATCCTGTATTGATGCTTTGCCTGTTTGATGGTTCGTCTGAGGGCTTAGCGGGATTTATTTTAAGCGTCCAGATTAGTGTCCCGCTCCTTGAAAGCGGCAGCTCTTTAGCTCGATGCGGATGTTGCCTGTAATCTATGGCACTTATTGATGAAGCTAATGACTGAGGTGGTACACTCCTCAATGCCATTGGATGAATCCCGGAACATATTCCAGTCTGTGCTAGCAAAACAGTCCTGTAGCATAGCATTCGCATCATCTGACCACTTCCGTATTGAGCAAGTCACTGGTACTTCCTGCTTTAGTTTTTGCTTGTAAACAGGAATCAGGAGGATAGAATTATGGTCAGATTTGCCAAATGGAGGGCGAGGGAGAGCTTTGTATGCGTCTCTGTGTGTGGAGAAAAGGTAGTGTAGAGTTTTTTTTCCTCTGGTTGCACATGTGACATGCTGATAGAAATGAGGTAAAACAGATTTAAGTTTGCCTTCCTTTAAAGTCCACGGCCAATAGGAGCGCCGCTTCTGGATGAGCATTTTCTTGTTTGCTTATGGCCTTATACAGCTCGTTGAGTGCGGTCTTAGTGCCAGCATCGGTTTGTGGTGGTAAATAGATTGCTACGAATAATATAGATGAGAACTCTCTTGGTAGATAGTGTGGTCAAGCAGACCACCATAGTCCTTGTGCCCAAGGAAGCGAAGGTAACCTGCCTAAATGATTACCGCCCCATAGCACTCACGTCGGTAGACATGAAGTGATTTGAAAGGCTGGTCATGGCTCACATCAACACCATTATCCCAGAAACACTAGACCCACTCCAATTCGAATACCGCCCCAACAGATCCACAGATGACACAATCTCAATCGCACTCCACACTGCCCTTTCCCACCTGGACAAAAGGAACATCTATGTGAGAAAGCTGTTCATTGACTACAGCTCAGCGTTCAACACCATAGTGCCCACAAAGCTCATCACTAAGCTAACGACCCTGGGACTAAACACCTCCCTCTGCAACTGGATCCTGGACTTCCTGACAGGCCGCCCCCAGGTGGTAAGGGTAGGCAACAACACATCTGCCACGCTGATCCTCAACAGTGGGGCCCCTCATGGGTGCGTGCTTAGTTCCCTCCTGTATTCCCTGTTCACCCACGACTGTGTGGCCAAGCACGATTTCAACACCATCATTAAGTTTGCTGGCCTGATCACTGACAACGATGAGACAACCTATAGGGAGGAGGTCAGAGACCTGGCAGTGTGGTGCCAGGACAACAACCTCTCCCTCAATGTGAGTAAGACAAAGGAGCTGATCGTGGACTAAAGGAAAAGGCGGGCCGAACAGGCCCCCATTAACATCGACGGGACTGTAGTGGAGCTGGTCGAGAGTTTCAAGTTCCTTGGTGTCCACATCACCATCATCAACTATCATGGTCCAAACACACCAACACAGTCGTGAAGAGGGCACGACAACACCTTTTCCCCCTCAGGAGACTGAAAAGATTTGGCATGGGTCCCCAGATCCTCAGAAATTTATACAGCTGCACCATCGAGAGCATCCTGACCGGTTGCATCACCGCCTGGTATGGCAATTGCTCAGCATCTGACCGTAAGGCACTACAGCGGGTAGTGCGTACGGCCCAGTACATCACTGGGGCCAAGCTTCCTGCCATCCAGGACCTACAGTGGCTTGCGAAAGTATTCACCCCCCTTGGCATATTTCCTATTTTGTTGCCTTAAAACCTGGTATTAAAATGGATTTTTGGGGGGGTTTGTATCATTCGATTTACACAACATGCCTACCACTTTGAAGATGCAAAATATTGTTTTTGGTGAAACAAACAAGAAATAAGACAAAAAAACAGAAAACTTGAGCGTGCATTACTATTCACCCCCCCCCCCTCCCCAAGTCAATACTTTGTAGAGCCGCCTTTTGCAGCAATTACAGCTGCAAGTCTCTTGGGGTATGTCTCTTTAAGCTTGGCACATCTAGCCACTGGGATTTTTTCCCATTCTTCAAGCCAAAACTGCTCCAGCTCCTTCAAGTTGGATGGGTTCCGCTGGTGTACAGCAATCTTTAAATCATACCACAGATTCTCAATTGGATTGAGGTCTGGGCTTTGACTAAGCCATTCCAAGAAATGTTAACGTTTCCCCTTAAACCACTCAAGTGTTGCTTTAGCAGTATGCTTAGGGTCATTGTCCTACTGGAAGGTGAACCTCCGTCCCAGTCTCAAATCTTTGGAAGACTGAAACAGGTTTCCCTCAATAATTTCCCTGTATTTAGTGCCATCCATCATTCCTTCAATTCTGACCAGTTTCCCAGTCCCTGCCGATGAAAAACATCCCCACCGTATGATGCTGCCACCACCATGCTTCACTGTGGAGATGGTGTTCTCAGGGTGATGAGAGGTGTTGGGTTTGCGCCAGACATAGCGTTTTCCTTGATGGCCAAAAAGCTCAATTTTAGTCTCATCTGACCAGAGTACCTTCTTCCATATGTTTGGGGTGTCTCCCACATGCCTTTTGGCGAATACCAAACGTGTTTGCTTATTTTTTTCTTTAAGCAATGGCTTTTTTCTGGCCAGTCTTCCATGAAGCCCAGCTCTGTAGAGTGTACAGCTTAAAGTGGTCCTATGGACAGATACTCCAATCTCCGCTGTGGAGCTTTGCAGCTCCTTCAGGGTTATCTTGGGTCTTTTTGTTGCCTCTCTGATTAATGCCCTCCTTGCCTGGTCCGTGAGTTTTGGTGGGCGGCCCTCTCTTGGCAGGTTTGTTGTGGTGTCATATTCTTTCCATTTTTTAATAATGGATTTAATGGTGCTCCGTGGGATGTTCAAAGTTTCTGATATTTTTTTATAACCCAACCCTAATCTGTACTTCTCCACAACTTTGTCCCTGACCTGTTTGGAGAGCTCCTTGGTCTTCATGGTGGCGCATGCTTGGTGGTGCCCCTTGCTTAGTGGTTTTGCAGACTCTAGGGCCTTTCAGAACAGGTGTATATATACTGAGATCATGTGACAGATCAATGTGACACTTAGATTGCACACAGGTGGACTTTATTTAACTAATTATGTGACTTTTGAAGGTAATTGGTTGCACCAGATCTTATTTAGGGGCGTCATAGCAAAGGGGGTGAATACATTCGCACGCACCACTTTTCCGTTTTTTATTTTTTAGCATTTTTTGAAACAAGTTATTTTTTTCATTTCACTTCACCAATTTGGACTATTTTGTGTGTGCCCATTACATGAAATCCAAATAAAAATCCATTTAAATTACAGGTTCTAATGCAAGAAAATAGGAAAGTATTTGAATTATTACTGAAACAGGATACAAGTGGAAAATATAAAGATTCAGTCCATTTAAAAAATTGGAGGCCCCTTACACTTCAGTGTTGTGATGCAAAAATTTGAGCTAAATGTATAGCGCATCGAATTAAAAAGGTATTGTCGGACATTATTCATTCTAATCAGACAGGTTTTTTACATTGACGATACATTGGAGATAATATAAGGCAAGTACTGCAAACAATAGAACACTTTGAAAAATCTGGGAAACCAGGCCTGCTCTACATAGCAGACTTTGAAAAGGCATTTGATAAAGTACGACTGGGGTTTATATATAAATGCCTGTAGCATTTCAATTTTGGAGAATCTCTTATAAAATGGGTTAAAATCATGTATAGTAACCCTAGGTGTAAAATAGTAAATAATGGCTATTTCTCCGAAAGTTTTAAACTGTCAAGAGGAGTGAAACAAGGTTGTCCACTATCGGCATATCTATTTATTATGGCCATCAAAATGTTAGCTATTAAAATATGATCCAACAATAATATCAAGGGATTAGAAATCCAGGGCTTAAAAACAAATGTGTCATTGTACGCTGATGATTTATGTTTTCTTTTAAATCCACAACTTGAATCCCTCCACAGCCTCATAGAGGATCTAGATACATTTTCTAACCTCTCTGGATTACAACCAAATTATGATAAATGTACTATATTACGTATTGGATCACTAAAAAATACAATTTTTACATTACCATGTAGTTTACCAATAAAATGGTCTGATGGTGATGTGGATATACTCAGAATACATATCCCAAATGATATAAATGATCTCACTCCAATAACTTTTAATAGAAAGTTAGCAAAAATAGATAAGATCTTGCTACCATGGAAAGGTCAATTTGTGGAAAAATCACCCTGATTAACTCTTTAGTATTATCCCAGTTTACCTATTTGCTTATGGTCTTGCCCACACCTAGTGTATTCCATTTTATTTGGAACGGCAAGCCAGACAAAATTAAACGGGCCTATTTAAATAATGAATATGAATTCGGAGGACAGAAATTATTAAATATTAAAGCATTAGACCTATCACTAAAAGCTTCAGTCATACAACAGTTATACTTAATTCCGAACTGGTTCTCTAGCAAATTAGTAAGATTGTCTCACCCAATGTTCAAGAATGGCCTTTTCCCCTTTATTCAGATTACAACCTCTCACTTTCAGTTATTTGAAAAGGAAATAATCTCCCAAATATCACTATTTCTAAAACAAGCAATAGAAAGTTGGTTGCAATTTCAATTTAATCCTCCAGAAACTATAGAACAAATAATGCAACAAATATTGTGGTTAAACTCAAATATACTAATTGATAAAAAAAACATTATTTTTTGAAAAAATGTTTAAAAAAGGTATAATCCTCGTAAATGTTATCATCGGTAGGGCTGGTGGAGTTGTCGCACATGAAGCTAACAAAAACATATGGAAATGTCTGCTCTACCCAAAATTACAACCAAATAAATGCAGCATTACCGCAAAAATGGAAGAGGAAAGTGGAAGGGGGAAAAAGTAAGGAACTTGTTTGTCGGCTCTGCATTAAAGAACATAATTGGTTAAAGAAAATTGTGATAAATAAAACTGTATACCAGTTTCATTTAAGGACCAAAGGATAGATTGCAAAATAGTTGGGAAGAGATTTTTGACGTACCGATTCCATGGCATAGTGTTTATGAACTGATATGCAAAACGACGCCGGATTCAAAACTTAGAATTGTTCAATTTAAATTATTATACAATGTTCTTGCTACTAATAGAATGTTATTTATATGGGGAATACAATCTTCCCAGCTCTGCAGATTTTGCTGCGAAGAGACAGAATCATTAGATCATTTGTTTTGGTACTGTCCATTTGTAGCTTGTTTTTGGACACAGGTCCAGGAATGGCTGAAGGATTGCAATATTTACCTGGAGCTAACCCTGCAGATAGCACTACTGGGTGATCTGAAAAGTCATAGTCAATCGATCAATAATATAATAATTATTTTAGCAACAGAAACAATGAGAGTAGAAGGGTTCAGACGTTTTGTAAAACATCACAGTACAGTTGAAAAATATATGGCAAATAGAAATCCAATATGGATGGTGTTAAGAGATAGATGGGAGGTGTTGAATGGAGTTGAAGGATGGGACTAATAACAACTAAAAACAACTAATAACAACAAGAGAACTAATGTAAAGCATACTGTGTCCATAATAAGTATACAGGTTATAGGTTGAGAGATTTTGTGAAAGAGCAGAGTTAGAAATATATGGCATATACAGTGGGGAAAAAAAGTATTTAGTCAGAAACCAATTGTGCAAGTTCTCCCACTTAAAAAGATGAGAGAGGCCTGTAATTTTCATCATAGGTACACGTCAACTATGACAGACAAATTGAGAAAAAAAAATCCAGAAAATCACATTGTAGGATTTTTAATGAATTTATTTGCAAATTATGGTGGAAAATAAGTATTTGGTCACCTACAAACAAGCAAGATTTCTGGCTCTCACAGACCTGTAACTTCTTCTTTAAGAGGCTCCTCTGTCCTCCACTCGTTACCTGTATTAATGGCACTTGTTTGAACTTGTTATCAGTATAAAAGACACCTGTCCACAACCTCAAACAGTCACACTCCAAACTCCACTATGGCCAAGACCAAAGAGCTGTCAAAGGACACCAGAAACAAAATTGTAGACCTGCACCAGGCTGGGAAGACTGAATCTGCAATAGGTAAGCAGCTTGGTTTGAAGAAATCAACTGTGGGAGCAATTATTAGGAAATGGAAGACATACAAGACCACTGATAATCTCCCTCGATCTGGGGCTCCACGCAAGATCTCACCCCGTGGGGTCAAATTGATCACAAGAACGGTGAGCAAAAATCCCAGAACCACACGGGGGGACCTAGTGAATGACCTGCAGAGAGCTGGGACCAAAGTAACAAAGCCTACCATCAGTAACACACCACGCCGCCAGGGACTCAAATCCTGCAGTGCAAGACGTGTCCCCCTGCTTAAGCCAGTACATGTCCAGGCCCGTCTGAAGTTTGCTAGAGTGCATTTGGATGATCCAGAAGAGGATTGGGAGAATGTCATATGGTCAGATGAAACCAAAATATAACTTTTTGGTAAAAACTCAACTCGTTGTGTTTGGAGGACAAAGAATGCTGAGTTGCATCCAAAGAACACCATACCTACTGTGAAGCATGGGGGTGGAAACATCATGCTTTGGGGCTGTTTTTCTGCAAAGGGACCAGGACGACTGATCCGTGTAAAGGAAAGAATGAATGGGGCCATGTATCGTGAGATTTTGAGTGAAAACCTCCTTCCATCAGCAAGGGCATTGAAGATGAAACGTGGCTGGGTCTTTCAGCATGACAATGATCCCAAACACACCGCCCGGGCAACGAAGGAGTGGCTTCGTAAGAAGCATTTCAAGGTCCTGGAGTGGCCTAGCCAGTCTCCAGATCTCAACCCCATAGAAAATCTTTGGAGGGAGTTGAAAGTCCGTGTTGCCCAGCGACAGCCCCAAAACATCACTGCTCTAGAGGAGATCTGCATGGAGGAATGGGCCAAAATACCAGCAACAGTGTGTGAAAACCTTGTGAAGACTTACAGAAAACGTTTGACCTGTGTCATTGCCAACAAAGGGTATATAACAAAGTATTGACAAAACTTTTGTTATTGACCAAATACTTATTTTCCACCATAATTTGCAAATAAATTCATAAAAAATCCTACAATGTGATTTTCTGGATTTTCTTTTCTCAATTTGTCTGTCATAGTTGACGTGTACCTATGATGAAAATTACAGGCCTCTCTCATCTTTTTAAGTGGGAGAACTTGCACAATTGGTGGCTGACTAAATACTTTTTTGCCCCACTGTAGAAGCAAACCGGATGGACATCATGAAAATGATCGGAGAGGTTGAGGGTAGAGGAAGTTGTAAAGAATTATTGTAAAATTGACTGTGTCCATCAAATGTATATAGTATGTATAAGCTGGAAGTAGAGACCTAAGCATTGTTGTTCACTAGTTTACTCCAATTAGGGAAGGGGTGGTGGGGTTGGAAAGTAATAAAGGGAAATATATATTTTTAAAGGATATGTATATACAGTGGGGAGAACAAGTATTTGATACACTGCCAATTTTGCAGGTTTTCCTACTTACAAAGCATGTAGAGGTCATAGGTACACTTCAACTGTGAGAGACAGAATCTAAAACAAAAATCCAGAAAATCACATTGTATGATTTTTAAGTAATTAATTAGCATTTTATTGCATGACATAAGTATTTGATCACCTACCAACCAGTAAGAATTCCGGCTCTCACAGACCTGTTCATTTTTCTTTAAGAAGCCCTCCTGTTCTCCACTCATTACCTGTATTAACTGCACCTGTTTGAACTCGTTACCTGTATAAAAGACACCTGTCCACACACTCAATCAAACAGACTCCAACCTCTCCACAATGGCCAAGACCAGAGAGCTGTGTAAGGACATCAGGGATACAATTGTAGACCTGCACAAGGCTGGAATGGGCTACAGGACAATAGGCAAGCAGCTTGGTGAGAAGGCAACAACTGTTGGCGCAATTATTAGAAAATGGAAGAAGTTCAAGATGACGGTCAATCACCCTCGGTCTGGGGCTCCATGCAAGATCTCACCTCGTGGGGCATCAATGATCATGAGGAAGGTGAGGGATCAGCCCAGAACTACACGGCAGGACCTGGTCAATGACCTGAAGAGAGCTGGGACCACAGTCTCAAAGAAAACCATTAGTAACACACCACGCCGTCATGGATTAAAATCATGCAGCGCATGCAAGGACCCCCTGCTCAAGCCAGCGCATGTCCAGGCCCGTCTGAAGTTTGCCAATGACCATCTGGATGATCCAGAAGAGGAATGGGAGAAGGTCATGTGGTCTGATGAGACAAAAATTGAGCTTTTTGGTCTAAACTCCACTCGCCGTGTTTGGAGGAAGAAGAAGGATGAGTACAACCCCTAGAACACCATCCCAACCGTGAAGCATGGAGGTGGAAACATTATTCTTTGGGGATGCTTTTCTGCAAAGTGGACAGGACGACTGCGCCATATTGAGGGGAGGATGGATGGGGCCATGTATCGCGAGATCTTGGCCAACAACCTCCTTCCCTCAGTAAGAGCATTGAAGATGGGTCGTGGCTGGGTCTTCCAGCATGACAACGACCCGAAACACACAGCCAGGTCAACTAAGGAGTGGCTCCGTAAGAAGCATCTCAAGGTCCTTGAGTGGCCTAGCCAGTCTCCAGACCTGAACCCAATAGAAAATCTTTGGAGGGAGCTGAAAGTCCGTATTGCCCAGCGACAGCCCCGAAACCTGAAGGATCTGGAGAAGGTCTGTATGGAGGAGTGGGCCAAAATCCCTGCTGCAGTGTGTGCAAACCTGGTCAAGACCTACAGGAAACGTATGATCTCTGTAATTGCAAACAAAGGTTTCTGTACCAAATATTAAGTTCTGCTTTTCTGATGTATCAAATACTTATGTCATGCAATAAAATGCAAATTAATTACTTAAAAATCATACAATGTGATTTTCTGGATTTTTGTTTTAGATTCCGTCTCTCACAGTTGAAGTGTACCTATGATAAAAATTACAGACCTCTGCATGCTTTGTAAGTAGGAAAACCTGCAAAATCGGCAGTGTATCAAATACTTGTTCTCCCCACTGTATATGTATGTATATGTATTTATATGTATGTATGTGTATATGTATGTGTATGTATGTACAGTGGGAGAAAAAAGTATTTAGTCAGCCACCAATTGTGCAAGTTCTCCCACTTAAGAAGATGAGAGAGGCCTGTAATTTTCATCATAGGTACACGTCAACTATGACAGACAAATTGAGAAAAGAAAATCCAGAAAATCACATTGTAGGATTTTTTATGAATTTATTTGCAAATTATGGTGGAAAATAAGTATTTGGTCACCTACAAACAAGCAAGATTTCTGGCTCTCACAGACCTGTAACTTCTTCTTTAAGAGGCTCCTCTGTCCTCCACTCGTTACCTGTATTAATGGCACCTGTTTGAACTTGTTATCAGTATAAAAGACACCTGTCCACAGCCTCAAACAGTCACACTCCAAACTCCACTATGGCCAAGACCAAAGAGCTGTCAAAGGACACCAGAAACAAAATTGTAGACCTGCACCAGGCTGGGAAGACTGAATCTGCAATAGGTAAGCAGCTTGGTTTGAAGAAATCAACTGTGGGAGAAATTATTAGGAAATGGAAGACATACAAGACCACTGATAATCTCCCTCGATCTGGGGCTCCACGCAAGATCTCACCCTGTGGAGTCAAAATGATCACAAGAACGGTGAGCAAAAATCCCAGAACCACACGGGGGGACCTAGTGAATGACCTGCAGAGAGCTGGAACCAAAGTAACAAAGCCTACCATCAGTAACACACTACGCCGCCAGGGACTCAAATCCTGCAGTGCCAGACGTGTCCCCCTGCTTAAGCCAGTACATGTCCAGGCCCGTCTGAAGTTCGCTAGAGTGCATTTGGATGATCCAGAAGAGGATTGGGAGAATGTCATATGGTCAGATGAAACCAAAATATAACTTTTTGGTAAAAACTCAACTCGTCGTGTTTGGAGGACAAAGAATGCTGAGTTGCATCCAAAGAACACCATACCTACTGTGAAGCATGGGGGTGGAAACATCATGCTTTGGGGCTGTTTTTCTGCAAAGGGACCAGGACGACTGATCCGTGTAAAGGAAAGAATGAATGGGGCCATGTATCGTGAGATTTTGAGTGAAAACCTCCTTCCATCAGCAAGGGCATTGAAGATGAAACGTGGCTGGGTCTTTCAGCATTACAATGATCCCAAACACACCGCCCGGGCAACGAAGGAGTGCCTTCGTAACAAGCATTTCAAGGTCCTGGAGTGGCCTAGCCAGTCTCCAGATCTCAACCCCATAGAAAATATTTGGAGGGAGTTGAAAGTCCGTGTTGCATGACACAAGTAATTTTTCCAACAATTGTTTACAGACAGATTATGTCACTTATAATTCACTGTATCACAATTCCAGTGGGTCAGAAGTTTACATACACTAAGTTGACTGTGCCTTTAAACAGCTTGGAAAATTCCAGAAAATGATGTCATGGCTTTAGAAGCTTCTGATAGGCTAATTGACATAATTTGAGTCAATTGGAGGTGTACCTGTGGATGTATTTCAAGGCCTACCTTCAAACTCAGTGCCTCTTTTCTTGACATGGGAAAATCAAAAGAAATCAGCCAAGACCTCAGAAAAATAATTGTAGACCTCCACAAGTCTGGGTCATCATTGGGAGCAATTTCCAAACACCTGAAGGTACCATGTTCATCTGTACAAACAATAGTACGCAAGTATAAACACCATGGGACCACGCAGCCGTCATACCGCTCAGGAAGGAGACGCGTTCTGTCTCCTAGAGATTAACGTACTTTGGTGCGAAAAGTGCAAATCAATCCCAGAACAACAGCAAAGGACCTTGTGAAGATGCTGGAGGAAACAGGTACAAAAGTATCTATATCCACAGTAAAACGAGTCCTATATCGACATAACCTGAAAGGCTGCTCAGCAAGGAAGAAGCCACTGCTCCAAAACCTCCATAAAAAAGACAGACTACGGTTTGCAACTGCACATGGGGACAAAGATCTTACTTTTTGGAGAAATGTCCTCTGGTCTGATGAAACAAAAATAGAACTGTTTGGCCATAATGACCATCGTTATGTTTGGAGGAAGAAGGGTGTGGCTTGCAAGCCGAAGAACACCCTCCCAACCGTGAAGCATGGGGGTGGCAGCATCATGCTGTTGGGGTGCTTTGCTGCAGGAGGGACTGGTGCACTTCACAAAATAGATGGCATCATGAGGAAGGAAAATTATGTGGATATATTGAAGCAACATCTCAAGACATCAGTCAGGAAGTTAAAGCTTGGTCGCAAATGGGTCTTCCAAATGGACAATGACCCCAAGCATACTTCCAAAGTTGTGGCAAAATGGCTTAAGGACAACAAAGTCAAGGTATTGGAGTGGCCATCACAAAGCCCTGACCTCAATCCTATAGAACATATGTGGGCAGAACTGAAAAAGTGTGTGCGAGTAAGGAGGCCTACAAACCTAACTCAGTTACACCAGCTCTGTCAGGAGGAATGGGCCAAAATCCACCCAACTTATTGTGGGAAGCTTGTGGAAGGCTACCTGAAACGTTTGACCCAAGTTAAACAATTTAAAGGCAATGCTACCAAATAGTAATTGAGTGTATGTAAACTTCTGACCCACTGGGAATGTGATGAAAGAAATAAAAGCTGAAAGAAATAATTCTCTCTACTATTATTCTGACATTTCACATTCTTAAAATAAAGTGGTGATCCTAACTGACCTAAGACAGGGAATTTTTACTAGGATTAAATGTCAGGAATTGTGAAAAACTGAGTTTAAATGTATTTGGCTAAGGTGTATGTAAACTTCCGACTTCAACTGTATATATATATATATATATATATATATATATATATGCGAGAGAAAAAAAACATATGGGGGATTGGAAGTGATGCAGACAATTACATTGATGGAAGTTACAATCTATCTGCAATATTAAACCTAAAAAATGTTTGGGGGGAAAAACGCCAAGGGGGATGAATACTTTTGCAAGGCACTGTATATACTAGGCGGTGTCAGAGGAAAGCCCAAAAAATTGTCAAAGACTACAGTCACCCACGTCATAGAGTGTTCTCTCTGCTACCGCACAGCAAGCGGTACCAGAGCGCCAAGTCTAGGACCAAAAGGCTCCTTAACAGCTTCTACCCCCAAGCCATTAGACTGCTGAACAATTAATCAAATGGCCATCCGGACTATTTAAATTGACCCCCCCCACCTCCATTTGTTTTTACACTGCTGCTACCCGCTGTCTATTATCTATGTATAGTCACTTTACCCCTACCTACATGTACAAATTACCTAGACTAACCTGTACTCCCGCACATTGACTCGGTACCGGTACCTCCTGTGTATAGCCTCGTTATTGTTATTTTATTGTGTTACTTTTTATAATTTTTTACTTTAGTTTATTTGGTAAATATTTTTTAAAAACTCTTTCTTGAACTGCATTGTTGGTTAAGGGCTTGTATGTAGGCATTTCACGGTAAGGTCTACTCCTGTTTGTATTCGGCGAATGTGACAAATAAAGTTTGATTTGATATCCATAAAGCGTCTCAGAGTAGAAGTGCTGATCTAGGATCAGTTTTGCTTTTTAGATCGTAATTAATCAGATTACATGGACAGGTGGGACCTGATCCTAGATCAGTTATAAGTTACCTGTTGGGAAGCTGTCTTCAGACGTTGACATGGTTCCCTTTACGCTGCCGGCTTCTCTGGAGATTGACCTCTCTGTAATATACAGGTGCATTGGTTATGAATAGAGAGACACAACATATTATAAGCCTTGTCATAAGACATTTTAATGGCTCATACATGCTTATAACAAGTTATAACTCATTGTAACGGGATGCTTTAAGTAAAGTGGTAACAACATATTACCAACAATTGAAGACAGAATTTCTACTATTTTGATAGATATTAAAAATTATAAACTGGGTGGTTCGAGCCCTGAATACTGATTGGCTGACAGCCATGGTATATTAGACCTTATATCACGGGTATGACAAAACATGAATTTTTACTGCTCTAATTACATTGGTAACCAGTTTATAATAGCAATAAGGCACCTCGGGGGTTTATGGTATATGGCCAATATATCACGGCTAAGGGCTGTATCCAGGCACTCTGCGTTGTCGTGCATAAGAACAGCCCTTAAACGCCATACACCACACCCCCTCGTGCCTTATTGCTTAATTAGAATGCAAGATTGTGAAAAATAGGTAACAAATCAATCTTTCTAGAACTTTGTAGTACTTCATTGGTCATTTTGTTGAGTCAGAGGGTGACATGTGGTTTATTATGACAAGTGCTGTAATCCCTAGTCCTCTACCCATGTTCCTGTGTGTGCTATTGCTTTTGCACACACACATACACACACACACACACACACACACAGAGCGAGAGAGAAAGAGAGAGAGCGAGAGAGAGAGAACAGGAGGCATCTGCCAAGCTCTGATTTCATAGTGTCCCCATCTAAACAAGAAGAATAGAGAGGTAGGGGCAGGGGTACAAAACAGACCACCATAGACCTTTAACAATCATCAAGTTGTCAAATAAATTCAATCAAACTGAGCTATTATGACTATTCATAGTACTAGACACTCAATCAACAAAATATTAGCAAGGTCAAATTAGTTTTATATTGGATATTTGGTGGATATTCGTTTTTCTCTCATCAATAGTTATTGGACCAAGCATGCCATGACTATGAATATGGTATATTCTGAATCAGGGGAGGATGGACAGAAATTCACAACTTTTTTTGTTTGGTAAAATTGAGATTTTTTTTTGTTGTTGCTTTCAATCTTCAATAGATATTAGACAAAGCGTGCCATGACTATGAACATTATATATTCAGAATCGGGGGAGGATGGGGAAAATTCCACTGGTTAATTTGTCCATCCTCCCCTGATTCAGAATATATATATTTCGCAGTCATGGTACACTTCATGTAAGAACTATTGAAGATTGAAAGCCGGAAGAATTTTATCTTTATAAATTTAAAAACAAAAAAAGCAGTGGATTTGTGTCCATCCTCCCCTGACTCAGAATATATCATTTTCATAGTCATGGCACGGTTTGTGTATGAACATTTTGAAGATTAAAACAATCTCATAATAAAAAAGTAATGGCACAATTTGTCTAAGATGTATTGAAGATTGAAAGCTAATATGTATATATATTTCAAGAAACAAAAAAAGTTGAGAATTTCTGTCTACCTCCCCTGATTCAGAATATATCATTATCATAGTCATGGCACGCTTTATGTAAGAGCTATTGAAGATTGAAATCAGACATTTTTTGTATGTATTTTCAAGTATGGTTTATTCTCCATCTAACCCTGATTCAGAATATGCCATCTTCATAGTTATGGCATGCTTGGTTCAATAGCTATTTAAGAGAGAAAACCGAATATCCACCGAATATCCAATATAAAACAAATTTTACCTTGGTCAAAATATTCCTAAAGATTATCATTACCTAGGGGTGTGTATTTGAGAGAAAATATATAGGCCTTGTCCTGTAATATATCCCCAAATATACCTAATTAACAACAATATCACTACTACTGCAGAGGGTTGTACATCTGAGTGTACTTTTTTTACTTGTATCACTGACTCACCCATTCTTCTACTTCGGGTGATAGTCCCAATTTTTACCGGATCATGGTGATGATGGTTGTGGTCATCTGCTGAGAGCTCTCTCTGGTAACGACGACTGTTAGTGTCAACTCCGTTACCCACCGCCACTGGGACCGGTTCTACCTCCTGTTCGGCATTTGACATCTTCAATCAAATAATTTCCCACTTCTCCATGTAGTAGCTCTACCGAAAACTCGACAGTGGATCACGCGCCACCGCGCCCTAGTTGCGCCTCACGCGCACTATCCACGGAGAACACATGGGGTAGGGGGCAGGGGCTCATAAACTTTTGCTATCGCGGTCGAAGAGTTCATGAAACGTTTGGGAAAAAACACACTTGGAGATGCATTGTCATAGAATAATAGCAATATGGTGTTGTCAACTTGTTACTTACCGTATTCTAAAATCATATCTTTAGAGAAAATCGCTGTTTTGCTTACAGACTTCCCAACTCCATCAGAATTGTCATGTCCTTCCCTGTGACGTTTGGCTCATGAGACACTCTAGTTCATTGTGTCACAGGTGCGGATAAAGTGCAACTGATTGCACCGAACAGGTTAATAATCGCTGAACAAATAAAGTGTATTTATTTTCCAAAATCCACCGCGCTGACTGTTCTGTCAACAGAAAAAGGAGTTCCCAGTTATACATATAGGCCATACTGTGGGAAAGATTTAACTGTTTTCTCAATCCTCAGATTCATTTTTCCAGAAGTTTGAGTGTTGGGTGTTTTATATAAAACATTTCCACCTCTCTGACTGTATAGTGCCATTCATAATTCCTTGGTATCTCAGCTATTTCACATTGAGAAACTGATACTGCAGTAAAGTAGTCAGATGCACACGCACACACACACACACGAGAAAATGTGTCAATCAAAATGTATAACGCTTTATCCAAATCTAAGAATGTTTAACACTTGCATAGACCTATTGATACATTTTATAATTCAAATTCCTATATAGCCTATAGGCCTAGCCATTGCATCATTTAAACATTTCCACAGTGTCTCCTGCATGCACTAATGTCTCCTTTGCCAAAACTAAACTCTGTCAAATCTTAGGAAGAGTCAGCGTTTCCCTTTCCTCTTCTATATCAGCCTGGAGTGAACACTTAAGTATAGTCTGCAGTAGGCTTACACTAGAGCGCGAGAGGGTGTCCAACTGAATGAAAATAATGACCCAATATTGCTATTAGTATCTGTAGTATTAAATGTGGTTTCAAGCACTTTTCGCACTACAAATAATTTTGTGACCTATGAAATGCGGACAAAAAGCAAACATAAAAGCGCACAATAATAGCCCATAACACAATAAAAAAAGATGTAATCAATGCAACACAATATAAAATGGTTAACAGTACATAAAAAATAAAAAAATGAAAAAAATACGTTTGTAATAAGCATGTTTCCTTTCTGAAAAAGTCGTATGTTTAGTTCTGCTGTTTACCAGGAAATAATGACCTACTGTAAAAATATAGAACACATGATAGATATCAATTATGACATCAGGGTTCCATCATCATTTAGTTCTATGATGTATCCGAATTTTCACATCATTTCCCTGGGAAACAGAACCAAACATTACATTGGAATGCACTTTTCACCAAAGATATGCAAATAATTTCATAACTCAAACATTACTTTCAATGAGCAGAGGTGTGTGAGTTTCAATGACATCCAAACTTTTTCAATCCACCATCCTTCACCAAGAAATGGATCTACGAAATTGTAAGACTATAAACTTTTCAATTATTAAAATATTGTGAATTTATTTCCATAAAAGGTTTATTATAAATAAGGTTGATTTGTTTGAATGTGGCTTTTTCTCTGTAATTTACAAATCAGTCAGCATACATTTCCAAGTACTGGCTTGATGACCCAAATGGCACCCTATTCCCTATGCAGTGCACAACTTTTGACCAGGGGTCTGTTCAAAAGTAGTGTACTATGTAGGGAATAGGGTGCCATTTCTCTTGCCACAAGTAGTGCACTATGTAGGGAATAGGGTGCAGTTTCTCTAGTCAAAAGTAGTGCACTATGTAGGGAATAGGCGGCTGCTTTGGACATACCCTTTACTTCTGCCTGTCTTCCCTCCAGTGTATTTTGATGAGGTATTTAGTATTCAGGATCATGACCAGCGGACTGGCAGGGCCAAATGGAGCTATTCCATACCCGACGACCCTGAGGCAAACCTGGGAGGCACCTCCAGAGTCCCCCGACCACCTCCAGGCTGGCTTCCTCTACCGTGTCTCCGTCCACCAGGACCTGACTGAGGGACCAGACGACCAGGGCTTCCAGGGCTACCAATGTGGCCTGTGTCGGTTGCCCCTCCCCAGCCTTGCTTCCCTCCAGGCCCACCTCTTGGTCAGCTGGACCCACAGCACAGGCTGTAACCGCCTCTACAGTGACATGATCAGGCTGTGTCCGTCTCCTCCTCCTCCATTGGTGTATGTATCTGAGGAGCCATCGCCATCTTCCCCCATCCAGATCCACAATAACCAGCAGGACCAGGAGGCTGATAGGGCCCGTCGTCTCTACGCCGTTATCAATGACCTTGAGGTGAAACTGGGATCGCGGCGAGGCAGATGCACTGACCACCTCCAGGCAGACTTCGTCCGCTATGTCTCCAGCCAGGTCTGTGTGTTGTCTGTCTGTGTGTGTGTGTGTGTGTGTGTGTGTGTGTGTAGAGGAAGGGGTAGAATTGAGCAGAAGACACATTTCTGTTGTTCACTGTAACATATGGACAATAAAGTTGAATTTTATTGTAGGCCTCCAATAATGGTCCAGGCTACCACCGGGGCTACCAGGGCTCTGAGGGCTACCAGTGTGCCCTGTGTCAGCTGCCCTTCCCCAGCCTGGCCTACCTCCAGGCCCACCTTCTAGACAGCTGGGAAGCTAGGCAGTCCTGTAGCCTCCTCTACAGCCAGATGATCAGGCGTTGTCCCTCTCCTCCTCCTCCTCCTATGGTGGTGAAACCAGTTCTGCGCACCACTGGCTCCTCCTGCTCATCCTCTGTTTCAGTCACAAAGAGACCTCCAAGACGCCATGCAGAGCACCTTTATCCATATCTGCCTTCCACTTCATCATCCTCAGTCTCAGCCACTGTGGTATCTTCATCATCCAGACGCCATGAGCATGTACTGTCTCCAGACCTGCCTTCCTCCTCCTCCACCTGCTCCTCTTCAGCCATACCCTCCAGAAAGAGAAGGAGAGACAACGACGTGAGCTCCAGAGGGGCCCCCAGGAGCCCCAGCCCACAGCCCAGCTTTAGCACTCTGTCTCGGCGAGACAAGAGCCACCAGGCTGGCCCCTGCTTGATGAGACCCATGGACAACCTCCAGAGCTACCTCCCTCAGCCCTACTGTCCCCAGCCCAGCCACAGCACTCTGTCTTGGGGGGAGGAGAGCCATCAGGCAAGCCCCAGCAAGAGACACAGAGAGCTGGAAGCCACCCCACAGGGATACCCTGGACCCAACTGCACGGCACGCATGCGAACGACTTGCAAGACAAAGTCAAAGTGCAAGATGCTACAGAGGAAAGCCCTTGTGTAAAAGGGTTTTTCGGTTGTCCCCATAGGAGAACCCTTTGAAGAACCCTTTTTGGTTCCAGGTAGAACCCTTTAGGTTCCAGGAACCAAAAAGGGTTCTCCTATGGGGACAACCGAAGAACCCTTTTGAACCCTTTTTTCTAAGAGTGTAGGTAAACACTATATGAAATATGACTGTAAAATAAAGTGTTACCACACAGCCTATTTATGTGAATCCTATTTTAATAAATCTTCATAAATGAATTTGCTCTGCATTTGATGTTTTTTTAATTTTTTTATTAAACATCATACATTTTTTGTGTTTTGTTTTGTTTGACCAAATAAATGAGTTGTATTTCCATTTGTCATAATCAGATATGAAACAGAATTTACCATACGTTCAAAATACTTTTTGCACATCTAATTTGGTGCCCAATACTGTACCTCAAATAATAGCCTTGAAAACATTATTAACTATCACTAACGTCGAACTACAAATACACTTTAAAAAATAAAGTTCAAGATATCAAGTAGCTACCTAATTCAATAATACCCTTGACAATACACTTTGTTTATAATTCCTGTCACACACAGACACACACGGTGTGACTGACTGAGTGTGTGAATGCGAGCGTGTGTGACAGAGCCACAGTCAATCACACTGTGTCACGTGTTGTTTTGCTTTCTGACCTAGACACATTTAGCCAGGAAATCACCTGGTAATACTATTTGATGGATGGAGGGATAGACAGCGGGAGGGAGGGAGGGAGGGAGGGGAAGGGAGGAATGAAGGAGAGGAGAGCAAGTGGACCCAGTCCTGTCATTCACATTACTGCAGGAGGAAGAGTGAAGCAATTTTTTTGCCAACCAGCTAAAGGTAAGGACAACGTAGATACATTTTCTGTCTGTAATATTTGCATCAAATAGAGAGTGGAAGTTACTTTTCCTTGCAGGTTGGTTGATTACCTATACCTTGACTGTGTATGTGTGTATGTCCCTAAAGTAGGTTACAGTAAAAAAAGAAAATATATATTGTAACATACACCGGATAGGTGCTGTGAAATGTGTTGTTTTACAGGGTCAGCCATACTAGTACAGCACCCCTGGAGCAAATTAGGGTTAAGTGCTTTGCTCAAGGGCACGCCAGATTTTTCACTTTGTCGGCTCAGGTATTCAAACCAGCGACCTTTCAGTTACTGACCCAATGCTTTAACCACTAGGCTACCTATTTTCACAGTGTGTTGGGTATGCTTTGCAAAGAAATCATAATTTCTGTGACCGTGACACCTGCCAATATCCGTTTCTGAAAATGTAGCTATCAACACATACACATTCATCTGTGTATTCATTTTATTCAGGAT